>NC_041382.1:26097208-26132592 GCF_002162155.2 Triticum dicoccoides
CAGCATCGATCGGCTTCAGTTAGCAGCAGTAGTGAAGGAATCGCTCGATCGGGTTCAGTTAACAGCCATCGATCGATCGCTCGGGTTCAGTAACGCATAGCCTGCAGTGCAATCGCTCGGGTTCAGTTAGAGCCCAACGCCTCGCTCGGGTTCAGTTAGAGTCAACGCCTCGCACGCACGCGCGTACGTGTACGAGAGAAACGCGCATCGCTCGGCCCCCGACCTCCCACCGTAACCGGGAACTCCCCGAAATTTTCCTCCCCCTCACTTCTACCATGGTTTTTTCCGTCATGGACGGCCCAAAGAATGTCATGCAGCTGCGTCTTCGGCCCGCCCAGGACGAAAAGCCCATTTTCTGTCATAGAAGTAGGAGCCCACCACATCTATGATGATACCGGGTTTTGTTCGGCCCAAAATGTCACGGATGTGTCCTTTTTTTGTAGTGTCCCCCGCAACGGCGCTAGAAAAAGGTCTTGATAACCCACAAGTATAGGAGATCAATTGTAGCCTCTTTTGATAAGTAAGAGTGTCGAACCCAAGGAGGAGCTAAAGGTAGAACAAATATTCCCTCAAGTTCGATGGACCACCAATACAACTCTACACACACTTCATGTTCGCTTTACCGGAAACAAGTATGAAACAAGAAGTACTTTGTAGGTGTTTCTGGATAGGTTTGCAAGAAAGTAAAGAACAGTAAATAAAAATTAGGGGCTGTTTAGATAAAGACACAACTAAATTAGTTTTAGTAGAGAGCTTTTTGTTATGAGAAAGTTATTTGTCCCTAGGCAGTCGATAACTAGACCGGTAATCATTATTGCAATTTTATTTGAGGGAGAGGCATAAGCTAACATACTTCCTCTACTTGGATCATATGCACTTATGATTGGAACTCTAGCAAGCATCCGGAATTACTAAAGATCATTAAGGTAAACCCCAACCATAGCATTAAAGTATCAAGTCCTCTTTATCCCATACGCAAACAACCTACTTACTCGGGTCTGTGCTTCTGTCACTCACGCCACCCACCATAAGAAAATCATGAACATATTGCAAACCCTATAGCGGGGATCCTCACGCTTGTGCGACACGGAGAGCACCATAGGACAGCACCAATAATAAAACATGCAACTCAAACCAATCACGATCATCAATTAACCTATAAGACAAAAGGGATCTACTCAAACATCATAGGATAGCCATACATCATTGGGAAATAATATATAGTGTTGAGCACCATGTTTACGTAGAGATTATAGCGGGTAAGAGAGAGGTTACACCACTACATAGAGGGGGTGAAGAGTTGGTGATGATGGCAGTGAAGTTGTTGGTGAAGATTGCGGTGATCATGATGGCAACGGCAGTGTTCCGGCGCCACCGGAAGAGAAGGGGAGAGGGGGCCCCTTTGTCTTCTTCTTCCTTTACCTCCTCCCTAGATGGGAGAAGGGTTTCCCCTCTGGTCCTTGGCTTCCATGGCATGGGAGGGGCGAGAGCCCCTCCGAGATTGGATCTATCTCTATGTCTCTCTCTGTTTCTGCATTCCCCTCTGCTGGCCTTTCACCGTTTCGTATATATATGGAGATCCGTAACTCCGATTGGACTGAAACCTTCGCCGTGATTTTTTTACCAAAAAATAGCTTTCTTGCGGCCGAAGAAGGGCATCAACCGCCTTACGGGTGGCCCACGAGGGTCAGGGGCGCGCCCAGGGGGCACGCGCGCCCCCTGCCTCGTGGCCACCTCGGGCACCGTCTCGTGTTGATGTTTCTCCCAGATTTTCCAAATATTCCAAAAATAAGCTCCATCCGTTTTTATCCCGTTTGGACTCCGTTTGATATTGGGTTTCTGTGAAACATAAAACATGCAACAAACAGGAACTGACACTGGGCACTGGATCAATATGTTAGTCCCAAAAATAGTACAAACAGGAACTGGCACTTGGCATGGAACAATAAAAAATTATAGATACGACGGAGACATATCAATCACACACGCAAGTTCGGTAGATTTCAACTTGTCTGCACATCACATGGTGACGAGGGAAGAGGTAATGATTTCGATGTGTAATTAAAAAGGTGAACAGGTCCCCGAATGCCTCCATGTCGTTGACTTCTATCCATTGCTTTTGGCTCATGACTATTCCATCGTTCTTCTCACACCGCATGACCACTCTAACCTTTTCTTCCAACACCGCGACTGTCGTTCTAGATTAATAGAGTTGTTAGTTGATGTCTGATATTAGATTCTTGTTCTGTCATTGTTGTATGTACTAAACGTCTGAACGTTTCCAAAAGAAATATGCATATATATTTTTAAATTGTCCATACATGTCCTGGAGTGAATCATACACACCCGTTCAGTAGATTCCAACTTGTCTGCACATCACATCGTACAAACTGAGAAAGACCAGTGGAGTGGTCATCATTTAGATGTGCAATACAAACTTTGAACAAGTCCGCGAATATCTACACGTCATCCAGTTTATTAATCTACTACAAAAATAATCAACTAGAAAGCACGTTTCTGTGATTTATGAAAACTAATCTTGTGCGCGCAAAGTTTCTATTTTTTACAGCAAGATCAAATAACTATCACCGTAGGTTATCCTAAAGGTTTTACTTGGCACAACCCCTAATTAGAACACAATCATAGCAGAGGCTAGATGAATTATTTATTACTAAACAGAACCAAAAAGCATGAAACAAAAATAAAATTGGGTTGCCTCCCAACAAGCGCCATCGTTTAACGCCCCTGGCTAGCTAGGCATAAAAACAAGAATAGATCTAAGTATCATCATCTTTGGTATGCAATTCATAAGTAGCTCTCATAATAGATTTGTAAGGTAATTTAATTTTCTTCCTAGGAAAGTGTTCCATGCCTTTCCTTAACGGAAATTGGAATCTAATATTCCCATCCTTCATATCAATAATTGCACCAATCGTTCTAAGGAAAGGTCTACCAAGAATAATAGGACATGTAGGATTGCAATCTATATAAGGAACAATAAAATCTACGGGCACATAATTCCTATTTGCAACAACAAGAACATCATTAATCGTTCCCATAGGTTTCCTACTGGTGGAATCCGCAAGGTGCAAGTTTAAAGAATAATCATCAAATTCACGAAAACCTAACACATCACACAAAGTTTTTGGAATCATGGAAACACTAGCACCCAAATCACATAAAGCATAGCACTCATGATATTTAATTTTAGTTTTAATAGTAGGTTCCCATTCATCATAAATTTTTCTAGGGATAGTAACTTCCAATTCAAGCTTTTCTTCATAAGATAGCATTAAAGCATCAACGATATGTTTGGTAAAAGCCATATTTTGACTATAGGCATGAGGAGAATTTAGCACGGATTGCAACAAGGAAATACAATCTATTAAAGAACAATGATCATAATTAAATTCCTTGAAATCCAAAGTAGTGGGTTCATTGCTATGTAAAGTTTTGACCTCTTCAATCCCACTTTTACCAATTTTTGTATCAAGATCTGAAAACTCCGAACTATTGGGACGCCTTTTAACTAAAGTTGACTCATCTCCAGTCCCATCATTATCAAGATTCATATTGCAAAACAACGATTTAATAGGAGACACATCAATTACTTTCAGATCTTCATCCCTATTATCATGAAAACTAGAAGAACACGCTTTTATAAAGCAATCTTTCTTAGCACGCATCCTAGCGGTTCTTTCTTTGCATTCATCAATGGAAATTATCATGGCTTTGAGAGACTCATTGATATCATGCTTAGGTGGAATAGATCTAAGTTTCAAAGAATCAACATCAAGAGAAATTATATCCACGTTCCTAGCCAATTCATCAACCTTAAGCAATTTTTCTTCAAGCAAAGGATTGAAATTATTTGGTGAAATCATAAATTCTTTAACACTAGCCTCAAAATCAGAGGGCAACTTATTAAAATTTCCATAAGAGTTGTTGTAGGAATTACCATAATTATTAGGTGACTAACTAGGAAACGGCCTAGGATTAAAGTTTCCTCTATATGCGTTGTTACCAAAATTGTTCCTACCAACAAAATTCACATCCATAGAATCATTATTATTCTCAATCAGAGTAGACATAGGCATATCATTAGGATCAATACGGGCACTCTTATTAGCAAACAATTTCATAAGTTCATCCATCTTTCCACTCAAAACATTAATTTCTTCTATCGCATGAATCTTTTTACTAGTAGATCTTTCGGTGTGCCATTGAGAATAATTAACCATAATGTTATCTAGGAGTTTAGTAGCTTCTCCTAAAGTGATTTCCATAAAAGTGCCTCCTGCGGCCGTATCTAAAAGATTTCTAGAAGCAAAATTAAATCCGGCATAAATTTTTTGTATAATCATACATAAATTTGATCCATGTGTAGGGCAATTACGTATCATCAATTTCATCCTCTCCCAAGATTGTGCAACATGCTCATGATCAAGTTGCTTAAAATTCATAATATCGTTTCTAAGAGAGATGATCTTAGCGGGAGGAAAATACTTAGAGATAAAAGCATCTTTGCACTTATTCCAAGAATCAATACTATTTTTAGGCAAAGAGGAAAACCAAGTTTTAGCATGATCTCTAAGCGAAAAAGGAAATAGCTTCAATTTAACAATATCATTGTCCACTTCTTTCTTCTTTTGCATATCACACAAATTAACAAAGTTGTTTAGATGGGTAGTGGCATCTTCACTAGGAAGGCCAGAAAATTGATCTTTCATGACAAGATTCAACAACGCAGCATTAATTTCACAAGATTCAGCATCAGTCAGAGGAGCAATCAAAGTGCTAAGGAAATCATTGTTGTTGGTATTGGAAAAGTCACACAATTTAGTATTGTCTTGAGCCAACATGACAAGAAGAAATCCAACACACAAGCACACAAGAATCAAGCGAAAAAGAGGCAAATAGAAAAAGGGCGAATAAAATGGCAAGGATGAAGTGGGGGAGAGGAAAACGAGATGCCAATGGAAAATAATGTAAGGCTAGGGATAAGAGTTTGTGATGGGTACTTGGTATGTCTTGACTTGTGCGTATACTCCCCGGCAACAGCGCCAGAAATTGGCTAGTTGACGGGAGATCAAATCTTGACTTAACTTAGCATAAGCCCCCCCCGCAATGGTGCCAGAAATCCTTCTTGCTACCTCTTCAGCACAGCGTTGGTTTTCCCTTGAAGAGGAAAGGGTGATGCAGCAAAGTAGCGTAAGTATTTCCCTCAGTTTTGAGAACCAAGGTATCAATCCAGTAGGAGGCCTCACACAAGTCCCTCGTACCTACACAAACAAATAAGAACCTTGCAACCAACGCAATAAAGGGGTTGTGAATCCCTTTACGGCCACTTGCAAATGTGAGATCTGAAAGAGATAATAAGATAATTTTTTTTGGTATTTTTATTTTATAGATTGGAAAGTAAAGATTGCAAAATAATCGGCGACAGAAATTGGCAAGTTGATGAAAGATTAATATGATGGAAAATAGACCCGGGGGCCATAGGTTTCACTAGTGGCTTCTCTCAAGATAGCATAAGTATTACAGTGGGTGAACAAATTACAGTCGAGCAATTGATAGAAAAGTTCATAATTATGCGAATATCTAGGCATGATCATGTATATAGGCATCACGTTCGCGACAAGTAGACCGAAACGATTCTGCATCTACTACTATTACTCCACACATCGACCGCTATCCAGCATGCATCTAGAGTATTAAGTTCATAAGAACAAAGTAACGCATTAGGCAAGATGACATGATGTAGTGGGATAAACTCAGGCAATATGATATAAACCCCATCTTTTTATCCTCGATGGCAACAATACAATACGTGCCTTGCTGCCCCTGCTGTCACTGGGAAAGGACACCGCAAGATTGAACCCAAAGCTAAGCACTTCTCCCATTGCAAGAAAGATCAATCTAGTAGGCCAAACTAAACTGATAATTCGAAGAGACTTGCAAAGATAACAAATCATACATAAAAGAATTCCAAGGAGATTCAAATATTGTTCATAGATAATCTTGATCATAAACCCACAATTCATCAGATCTCGACAAACACACCGCAAAAAGAATTACATCGAATAGATATCCAAGAAAATCGAGGAGAACTTTGTATTGATACCCAAAGAGACAGAAGAAACCATCTAGCTAATAACTATGGACCCGAAGGTCTGAGGTTAACTACTCACACATCATCGGAGAGGTTATGGTGTTGATGTAGAAGCCCTCCGTGATCAATGCCCCCCTGGTGGAGCGCCGGAAAAGGCCCCAAGATGGGATCTCACGGGTATAGAAGGTTGCGGCGGTGGAAATAGGGTTTCGTGGTGCTCTCGGATGTTTTTGGGGTATAAGAGTATATATAGGAGGAAGAAGTAGGTCGGTGGAGATGCGAGGGGCCCACGAGGGTGGGGGCGCGCCTAGGGGGGCAGGCGCGCCTCCCTGCCTTGTGGCCTCCTCGCTTCTTTCTTGACGTCCACTCCAAGTCCTCTAGATCACATTTGTTCCAAAAATAACTCTCCTGAAGGTTTCATTCCGTCTGGATTCCGTTTGATATTCCTTTTCTGTGAAACACTGAAATAGGCAAAAAACAACAATTTGTACTGGGCCTCCAGTTAGTAGGTTAGTCCCAAAAATAATAGAAAAGTGTATAATAAAGCCCATTAAACATGCAAAACAGATAATATATTAGAATGGAACAATCAAAAATTATAGATACGTTGGAGACATATCAAGCATCCCCAAGCTTAATTCCTGCTCGTCCTCGAGTAGGTAAATGATAAAAACAGAATTTTTGATGTGGAATGCTGCCTAACATAATTACCAATGTAATTTTCTTTATTGTGGCATGAATGTTCAGATCCGAAAGATTCAAGACAAAAGTTTAATATTTACATAAGAATAATAATACTTCAAGCATACTAACAAAATAACTATGTCTTCTCAAAATAACATGGCCAAAGGAAGTTCATCCCTACAAAATCATATAGTTTGGCTATGCTCCATCTTCGTCACACAAAATACTCAAATCATGCACAACCCCGGTTTCAGCCAAGAAATTGTTTCATACTTTAGTATTTTCAAACCTTTTCAACTTTCACACAATACATGAGCGTGAGCCATGGACATAGAACTATAGGTGCAATAAAATGGTGGTTGTGGAGAAGACAAAAAGGAGGAAGATGGTCTCACATCAACTAGGCATATTAATGGGCTATGGAGATGCCCATCAATAGATATCAATGTGAGTGAGTAGGGATTGCCATGCAACGGATGCACTAGAGCTATAAATGTATGAAAGCTCAACAAAAGAAACTAAGTGGGTGTGCATCCAACTTGCTTGCTCACGAAGACCTAGGGCATTTGAGGAAGCCCATTGTTGGAATATACAAGCCGAGTTCTATAACGAAAATTCCCACTAGTATATGAAAGTGACAAAATAAGAGACTCTCTATAATGAAGATCATGGTGCTACTTTGAGACACAAGTGTGGAAAAAAAGATATTAACATTGTCCCTTCTATCTTTTTCTCTCTTTTTTTGGAGACTCCCTTTTTTTGAAGACTCTTTCTCTTTTTTGGAGATTCTTTTGGCCTCTTTTTTTATTTCCTCACATGGGACAATGCTCTAATAATGAAGATCAACACACTTCTATTTATTTACAACTCAAGAATTACAACTCAATACCTGGAACAAAATATGACTCTACGTGAATGCCTCCGGCGGTGTACCAGGATGTGCAATGAATCAAGAGTGACATGTATGAAAAATTATGAATGGTGGCTTTGCCACAAATATGATGTCAACTACATGACCATGCAAAGCGATATGATAATGATGGAAGGTGTCAGAATAAATGGGATGGAGGAAAGTTGCATGGCAATATATCACGGAATGGCTATGGAAATGCCATAATAGGTATGTATCGTGGCTATTTTGAGGAAGATATAAGGAGGCTTATGTGTGATAGAGCGTATCATATCACGGGGTTTGGATGCACTAGCGAAGTTTGCACCAACTTCTCGAGGTGAGAAAGGGCAATGCATGGTACCGAAGAGGCTAGCAATGATGGAAGGGTGAGAGTGCGTATAATCCATGGACTCAACATTAGTCATAAAGAACTCACATACTTATTGCAAAATCTACAAGTCATCAAAATAAAGTACTGCACGCATGCCCCTATGGGAAGGGTTAGTAGGAGTTAACCATCGCGCGATCCCGACCTCCACACAAAGGAATACAATCAAAGAAATACCTCATGCTTCAAATTTTTCACACAACGGTTACCATACGTGCATGCTACGGGACTTGAAAACCTCAACACAAGTATTTCTCAAATTCACAATTACCCTACTATCATGACTCTAATATCACCATCCTCATATCTCAAAACGATCATCAAGCATCAAACTTCTCATAGTATTCAATGCACTTTATATGAAAGTTTTTATTATACCCATCTTGGATGCCCATTATATTAGGACTAATTTTAGAACCAAAGCAAATTACCATGCTGTTCTAAAAGACTCTCAAAATAATATAAGTGAAGCATGAGAGATCAATAATTTCTATAAAATAAAACCACCACCGTGCTCTAAAAAGATTTAAGTGAAGCACTAGAGCACAATTATCTAGCTCAAAAGATATAAGTGAAGCACGTAGAGTATTCTAATAAATTCCGATTCATGTGTGTCTCTCCCAAAGGTGTGTACAGCAAGGATGATTGTGGTAAACTAAAAAGCAAAGACTTAAATCATACAAGACGCTCCAAGCAAAACACATATCATGTGGTGAATAAAAATATAGTCTCAAGTAAAGTTACCGATAGACGAAGACGAAAGAGGGGATGCCTTCCGGGGCATCCCCAAGCTTAGGATTTTGGTTGTCCTTGAATTTTACCTTGGGGTGCCTTTGGCATCCCCAAGCTTAGGCTCTTTCCACTCCTTATTCCAAAATCCAACAAATCTTTACCCAAAAACTTGAAAACTTCAGAACACAAAACTTAACAGAAAATCTCGTGAGTTCCGTTAGTATAAGAAAACAAACCACCACTTTAAGGTACTGTAATTAACTCATTATTTATTTGTATTGGTGTTAAACATACTGTATTCCAACTTCTCTATGATTCATACCCCCCGATACTACTCATAGATTCATCAAAATAAGCAAACAACACACGAAAAACAGAATCTGTGAAAAGCAGAACAGTCTGTAGCAATATGTAATTTTGGAATACTTCCGTCACTCCAAAAATCCTGAGAAATTAGGAAGTCCTAAAAAATTTCTTTATTAATCTTATGCAAAAAGAATCAACTGAAAAGCACGTTCCTATGATTTATGAATAGTACTTTCATGCGTGCAAAAGTTTCTATTTTTCAACAGGATCAAATTAACTATCACCGTAGGTTATCCTAAAGGTTATACTTGGCACAAACACTAATTAAAACACAAAACCACATCTAACCAGAGGCTAGATGAAATATTTATTGCTAAGCAGGAACAAAAAGCAAAGAACAAAAATAAAACTGGGTTGCTTCCCAACAAGCGCTATCGTTTAACGCCCCTAGCTAGGCATAAAAACAAGAATAGATCTAAGTATTGTCATCTTGGCATGCAATCGATAAGTGGCTCTCATAATAGATTCATAAGTTAATTTAATTTTCTTTCTAGGAAAGTGTTCCATGCCTTTCCTTAAAGGAAATTGGAATCTAATATTTCCTTCTTTCATGTCAATAATTGCACCAATCGTTCTAAGGAAAGGTCTGCCAAGAATAATAGGACATGTAGGATTGCAATCTATATCAAGAATGATGAAATCTACGGGCACATAATTCCTATTTGCAAAAATAAGAACATCATTAATCCTTCCCATAGGTTTCTTAATGGTGGAATACGCAAGGTGCAAATTTAAAGAACAATCATCAAATTCACGGAAATCTGACACATCACACAAAGTTTTTGGAATCATGGAAACACTAGCACCCAAATCACACAAAGCATAGCATTCATAATCTTTAATCTTAATTTTAATAGTAGGTTCCCACTCATCATAGAGTTTTCTAGGAATCAACGATATGTTTAGTGAAAGCTTTATTTTGACTATAAGCAAGAGGAGAATTTAACACGGATTGCAAAAAGGAAATACGATCTATCAAAGATCAATTATCATGATTAAATTCCTTGAAATCCAAAATAGTGGGTTCATTGTTATGTAAAGTTTTGACCTCTTCAATCCCACTTTTATTAATTCTAGCATCAAGATCTATAAACTCCAAATCATTGGGACTCCTTTTAAATAAAGTTGACTCATCTCCAGTCCCATCTTTATCAAGATTCATTTTGGAAAACAAAGATTTAATAGGAGTCACATCAATCACTTTAAGATCTTCATCTTTATTATAATGAAAACTAGAAGAACACGCTTTCACAAAGCAATCCTTTTTTGCATGTATTCTAGCCGGTCTTTCCTTGCAGTCATCAATGGAAATTCTCATGCCTTTGAGAGACTCATTGATATCATGCTTAGGTGGAATCGATCTAAGTTTCAAAGAATCAACATCAAGAGAAATTCTATCCACGTTCCTAGCCAACTCATCAATCTTAAGTAGTTTTTCTTCAATCAAGGTATTGAAACTCTTTTGCGAACTCATAAATTCTTTAACACTAATCTCAAAATCAGAGGGCATCTTATTAAATTTTCCATAAGAGTTGTTGCCGGAATTACCATAATTATTAGAGGAATTACTAGGAAATGGCCTAGAATTAAAATTTCCTCTATACGCGTTGTTACCAAAATTATTCCTACCAACAAAATTCACATCCATAGATTCATTATAATTCTCAATCAAATTGGACAAAGGCATATCATTAGGATCAGAAGAAACACTCTTATTAGCAAACAATTTCATAAGTTCATCCATCTTTCCACTCAAAACATTAATCTCTTCGATCGCATGAACTTTTTTACTAGTGGATCTTTCGGTGTGCCATTGAGAATAATTAACCATAATTTTATCTAGGAGCTTAGTAGCCTCTCCTAAAGTAATTTCCATTAAGTGCCTCCCGCGGCCGAATCTAAATGATTTCTAGAAGCAAAATTCAATCCGGCATAAAAGTTTTGTATAATCATCCATAGATTCAAACCATATGTAGGGCAATTACGTGTCATTAATTTCATCCTCTCCCAAGCTTGCGCAACATGCTCATGATCAAGTTGCTTAAAATTCATAATATCATTTATAAGAGAGATGATCTTAGCGGGAGGAAAATACTTAGAGATAAAAGCATCTTTGCACTTATTCCATGAATCAATACTATTTTTAGGCAAAGAAGAGAACCAAGTTTTAGCACGATCTCTAAGCAAAAACAGAAATAACTTCAATTTAACAATATCATTATCCACATCTTTCTTCTTTTGCATATCACATAAATCAACGAAGTTGTTTAGATGGGTAGCGGCATCTTCACTAGGAAGGCCAGAAAATTTATCTTTCATAACAAGGTTCAACAAAGGGGTATTAATTTCACAAGATTCAGCATCGGTAGTAGGAGCAATCGGAGTGCTAAGAAAATTATTGATGTTGGTATTGGAAAAGTCACATAATTTAGTATTATCTTGAGCCATCGTGACAAGCAATGAATCCAACCAACAAGCACACAAGAAGCAAGCGAAAGAGGCGAGTGGAAAAGGGGCGAAGAAAAGGCAAAGGCAAAGGTTTCAAAAATCGTTTCAGAAGTGGTGGAGAGGAAAACGAGAGGCAAATGCAAATAATGTAATGCGAGGGAGAAGCGTTTATGATGGGTACTTGGTATGTCTTGACTTGATCGTAGATCTCCCCGTCAACGGCGCCAGAAATCCTTCTTGATACCCCTTGAGCATGCGTTGGTTTTCCCTTGAAGAGGAAAGGGTGATGCAGCAAAGTAGCGTAAGTGTTTCCCTAAGTTTTTAAGAACCAAGGTATCAATCCAGTAGGAGATAACACGCAAGTCACCTAGTACCTGCACAAACAATCAAGAACCTTGCAACCAACGCGATAGAGGGGTTGTCAATCCCTTCACGGCCACTCGCAAAAGTGAGATCTAATAAAGATAATAAGATAAATATTTTTGGTCTTTTGGTGTATAGATTGGAAAGTAAAGATTGCAAAATAAAAGAACGGCGATAGAAATTGGCAAGTTGACGGGAAACTAATATGATGTAAAATAGAATATTGTATGATGGAAAATAGACCCGCGGGCCATAGGTTTCACTAGTGGCTTCTCCCAGGATAACATGTATTACGGTGGGTGAACAAATTACTGCCGAGCAATTGATAGAAAAGCACATAGTTATGAGAATATCTAGGCAATGATCATGAACATAGGCATCACGTCCGTGTCAAGTAGACTGAAACGATTCTACATCTACTACTATTACTCCACACATCGACCGCTATCCAGCATGCATCTAGAGTTAAGTTCATATGAACAAGGTAACACATTAAGCAAGATGACATGATGTAGAGGGATAAACTCAAGCAATATGATATAAACCCCATCTTTTTATCCTCGATGGCAACAATACAATACGTGCTTTGCTGCCCTGGTGTCACTGGGAAAGGACACCGCAAGACTGAACCCAAAGCTAAGCACTTCTCCTATTGCAAGAAAGATCAATCTAGTAGGCCAAACTAAACCAATAATTCGAAGAGACTTGCAAAGATATCAAATCATGCATATAAGAATTCAGAGAAGTACCAAATATTATTCATAGATAAACTTGATCATAAATCCACAATTCATCGGATCTCGGAAAACACACCGCAAAAAGTACTACATCGAATAGATCTCCAAGAACATCAAGGAGAACTTTGTATTGAGAATCAAAGAGAGAGAAGAAGCCATCTAGGTAATAACTATGAACTCGAAGGTCTGTGGTACACTACTCACACATCACCGGAGAGGCTATGGTGTTGATGTAGAAGCCTCCGTGATCGATTTCCCCTCCGGCGGAACGCCAGAAAAGGCCCCAAGTGGTCTCATGGCTCCCCCTGATGTTTTTAGGGTGTAAGAGTATATATAGGCGGAAGAAATAGGTTGGTGGAGCTTTGTGGGGCCCACAAGGGTGGGGGCGCGCCTACCCCCTGGGTGTGCCCTCCTGCCTCTTGGCCGCCTGGCGTTGTTCCAGACTTCAACTCCAAGTTTTCTGGATTGCGTTTGTTCCAAGAAAGATCCTTGCGAAGTTTTCGTTCTGTTTGGATTCAGTTTGGTATTCCTTCTGTGCAAAACACTGAAATAGGCAAAAAATAGGAATTGGCACTGGGCCTTTGGTTAATAGGTTAATCCCAAAAATAATATAAAAGAGCATATTAAAGCCCATTAAACATCCAAAACAGATAATATAATAGCATGGAACAATAAAAAATTATAGATACGATGGAGACGTATCAGGGTGCAGCAGGGACGGCGGTGGTACCCAGCACGACAGCGACAACGATGTCGATGACGACGACGACGGTGGCGACTACACCCGGTTCTACAGACTCCTCGGCATGTAGAAGGCGGGCGACAGCGGTAGCTAGGCATGGTTTCAATATTTTTTGTGTGTGTTTTCAAGTTTTTGTAAAATATCAATGAAATCGCCTCGTTTGGACGTGTTTTGGCCAATTTTATTTTTTAAAAACGACGTCTGGGGGTGGCAGCTGGGAACCCGACCAGCCCCAAGCTGATTTTTGCATCGGTTCGCTCCCAGGCGGCGATATTTCAAGCGCCTGGTGAGGGGACGACTAGAGATGCTCTTATGACATGAGTGCCAATGTTTTCACGAAACGTCGATTTCAGGTCCGTTTGACCTAATTTCTGGCACTTGCTATGTCCTCTTGTTAGCAAAGGTCATGTTGAATTTTTCTTTAATTTTTGTTTTTTATGCTTTTTGTCTCATAATTGTCACACTAAATTTTCGCTAACGAAACAAATGGATTCCGGAGAACCATCTTGTATGGAGCCCTCAGTTTAGTATCGTAAAAAGGGCAGAAAGAGAAACAAGAAAGCTGCTATTGAACCTACTATCAATAAGGCACCACAAGTAAATCTGGTGAATGTCCTACTAGTTCGCGCGTAGCGAATGTTTATGTCTGGTGAACCAATGTTACCACACCAAAAGTTGAGTACAGTAAGCATTGAAATTCAGCTTGTACACGAAGACGTAATAGTTAGGTCAGAAAACGGTGAGATGTATTACAGCGCCAATGTCATAGACAGTCTTCGATTTGTCAACGCGTTCCCTCCTGATAAAATATATCTCAGGTTTGATAGTGTGGTCAACGAAAATATTTTAAACATGGACGTAGTCAGACTGTCTTTAATGAGGCTTTGGGCACTATGGCATGATACAAATCCATTACTCTGGAATGAAGAAGTTGCCTTCCTTGATTCATATACCATGCATTGTGGCAATGCTGATTCTAATAAAGGCGAGTGTCTTAATGCAAATTACCTCCACAAGACTATTCTTCATAGTCCTCGGTAGAGGCACAACTTTATCATGCCTTACTTTGAAACGTAAGTTTATTCCTTTATGCGTGCACATATACACCTGCCTATTTCAATATCAATCTCATTCATGTTACATTGTTGAATTGTTTTGCGCAACAATGAACGCTGGATCGTCATCGCACTAATGCCCCCGGAGAGAATCAAAGAAGCTATGGACACAACTGAACACTATTCTAAATGCCGCTCTTTTGATGTGTCATAAGTCCAACCATAAGAACTTGCCATTTCCGCAGTTTAAATTTCACACAAGCTTCTGTTCCCGGCAACAACCGAAAGACGAAAATAGGCACATGTGTGGCTACTATGCATGGTCCTCATGGATGAATATGTGTGCGTAGGACCACTCATGAGAAGTGATTCAATGTCGCATAAATGGTTCGAAGATAATGAGAAGGAATCTAAACTAGCTCACTTTTGGATAGAGCATGGGCGCCTTCGGAAGGTGCACACGAATATCATCAATCGCTATGTAGTGAGGGATGAGGGGATCTTCTACTGCAAGGTAGAGAGTCAAGAAGAACGAGAGTTGAGAATTAAACATAAGAAATCCAAACATTAAATTATGTCATGACAAAATGCTTGTTACCTTGTGATCTTTACTTACATGTCCTAGAATGAATCATACACACAAGTTTAGTAGATTCCAACTTGTCTGCAAATCACGTGCGACAAAATGAGAGAGACCACGGAGAGGTCATGATTTAGATGTGCAACACAACCTTTGAACAAGTCCTTGAATATCTACACATCGTCCAGTTCTACTCCATCGCTTTTGGCTCGCGTCTATTCCATCGCGTGCTCTCGCGACATGATCGTGTAAACTCATCTTCCAATACCGTCCGTGTCATTCTAGATAAATAGAGTTCTTAGTTGAAGTTTGATGTTAGATTATTGGTCTGCCTTGTTGTACGTACTGAATGTCTGAACGTTTCCAAAATAAATATGCATATATATACTTTAAAAGTAGTACATACATTTCCTAGAGTGAATCATACACACACGTTCAGTAGATTCCAACTTATCTGGACATCACATGGTACAGACTGAGAGAAACAGGAGGAGAGGTCATGATTTAGATGTGCAATACAAACTTTGAACAAGTCCTCGAATGTCTACATGTAGTCCAGTTCTACTCCATCGCTTTTGGCTTGCTACTATTCCATCCTTTGCTCTCACCACATGAACGCTTAACCTCATCTTCCAATACCATCAGTGTCGTTCTAGATGAATAGAGTTGTGAGTTGAAGTTTGATGTTTGATTCTTGGTCTGTCTTTGTTGTCTCTGCTGAACTTCTGTTCGTTTCCAAAACAAATATGCATGTATACTTTAAAAACAGTACATACATGTCCAAGATTGAATCATACACACAAGTTCAGTAGATTCCAATTTGTCTAAACATCACATGGTACAGATTGAGAGAGACCAGGTGTGAGGGGTCATGATTTAGATGTGCAATACAAACTGTGAACAAGTCCTCGAATGTCGCACGACGTCCAGTTCTGCTCCATCGCTTTTGGCTGGCAACTATTCCGTCGTTGTGCTCTCACCACACTACCGTGGTAACCTCGTCTTACAATACCGTCAGTGAGACCATTGGTACCTTTCTAGATGAATAGAGTTGTCAGTTGATGTCTAATGTTACATTCTTGGTCTGCCTTTGTTGTTTGTACAGAACATATGAACGTTTCCAAAATAAATATGTATATATTCTTCAAAAACAATTATTATTCAATAATGGGACATACATGTCTTGGTGTGAATCATAGACACAAGTTTAGTAGATGCTAACTTGTCTCCACATCATATGGTACAGAATGAGAAAACTCGGGGAGAGGTCATGCTTTAGATATACAATTCAAACTGTGAAAAATTAGTTGAATGCTTGCATGACGTCTAGTTCTCCTTCATCGCTTTTGGGTCACTACCATTCCATCTATATCTCTCACCGCATACCCATGGTACCCTCGTCTTCCAATACAATCACGAAGAGCGCCAGTGTCATTCTAGATGTATAGAGTTTCTATTTGAAGTTTGATGTTAGATTCTTGGTCTGTGTTTGTCATCAGTACAGAAGGTCTGAATCAGTCCAAAATAAAAAATGGATGTATACTTCAAAACTAGTACATACATGTCTGCGAGTGAATAATGCACACAAGTTCAGTAGATTCTAATTTCTCTGCACATCACATGGTACATATTAAGATGAGATCATGGGAGAGGTCATGATAGAGAAGTGTAATAGAAACAGTGAACAAGTCCTTGTATCCCGACACGGCGTCTAGTTCTCCTCCAACGCTTTTGGGTCACGACCATTCAATCTTTGTTTTTTCACCGCGTGCCTGCGGTAACCTTGTCTTCCAGTATCGTCACTGAGACCATCAGTGCCGTTTTAGATGAATAGCATTGTAAGTTGAACGTTAATGTTAAATGATTAGTCTGCCTTTTTTGTCTGCACTAACATTTCCAAAATAAATATGCATATATATTTAAAATATACTACATACATGAGTGAATCAAACACACAGGTTTAGTAGGTTCCAACTTATCTGCACATCACAGGGTACGGTTTGAGAGTGAGAGAGGTCGTGATTTTGATTTGCAATACAAACTGTAAACAAGTCCTTAAATGCTAGCACGGTGTCCAGTTCTCCTCCATCGCTTTTGGGTCACAACCATTCCATCGTTGTGCTCTCACCGTGTGCCTGCAGTAACCTCGTCTTCTAGCAACGTCATTTTTACTTTTCGTGTCGTTGTAGATGAATGGCGTAGTTAGTTGAGGGTTGACGTTGAATTTTTTGTTTGCTTTGTTCTCTGTAGTGAATGTGGAACATTTCTAAATTAATGTACTTATAAATACATACAAGTCTTGTTGTGATATGTATGTACAATTTTAGTAGACTAACTTTTCTGCACATCATATGGTACAGATTGTGAGAGACTGAGGAAGATGTCATGGTTTATTTGTGCAATACAAGTTGTGAGCAAGTCATTGAATCCCAGCACGGCATCCAGTTCTTCGACGTCGATTTTGCGTTCCGACCATTCTGTCGTTGTACTCTCATGGTGTGCCTATAGTAACCTTCTCTTTCACTACCGTCATTAAGACCATCACTATAGCATTAGATGAATGGTGTAGTAAATTAACGGTTGGCGTTGAGTTCTAGGTCTACCTTTGTTGTTTGTACCGTACCTAGAAAGTTTCCCGATTGAATCTGCTTAAGAAATTGGAGTGAATTGTAGGCACAAATTTAGTGGAATTCCATCATGTCTGCACATCACAACTCCACTTCTACATGCTTATCGTATGTGTTAAGAAAAATTGACTTGATTGTTTGGAGAATTTAGGTACAATTTTTATGATTCCTGTGGATTTTTTATTATACATGCCAAGTCATATATTGAAGATATGAAACCTAGTTTGAGGCAACACAACTATAATAGCATTACAAAAGTTGATCTCTGGAAAGAATCTCTCTTAATTGTGCAATTTCACCATTAGAGCTATGAGAAGCAGGATTCAATGGGGATTTGATATATGCTTAATTGTCAGATAGGCTAATTGAAAACAAGGAATGAACATTGCTCATCAAGAGATTCTGCAATACTTAACGTTAATGCCTTTTCGGTATTTGTTTGGAAGACATGGCTGTTTCTCAATCGTGACATCCAAATTACCCATTTGAGATACACTGGTAGTATTAATAACAAACTATATGTGAAAATTAGGGTAAATTGCACAATAGTTCCATAGAGTTGCATAACATCTTTATTCCTTAAGGTTGGTTTGGTTTTTTTAGATTAATTAACTTGCAAGGTCACCCGCGCATTTGCGTGGCTAGATTTCATACATATTTTTATGTATGTTATTTCAGATAATGAATTTGTTAATGATGTATGTTCAACTTTGATCACAGTTTTTTATATGAGTGCATAATTATGAATGGCAATATACCTTTGGCGGATGAGACTATGCAATGTTTACATGAAACCACAAAATACACTTTTTACTTCAATCCGTAAGTTTAGAATAGTTTGCTTACACATATACATCCCAACCTATGATGTTACGGTTCATCGTTGATACGTAGTGAGAAAGTAAACATTGAATACCTTATTACGATGCTTTTAAAATATATCCTAGAGAATTTTTAACCAAGAAAACATTGTATTATCTTCCTCCATTCATCTCATCTAAACTAAATCGCAATGACACTATTAGATTACTGGAAGTTCATGTATCTATAAGCTTCTGCACAACATTTACCCCATGTAACTTAGTGTATTCATTAATTGTTGCATACTCTCAGTAAAATTGCTAAATCATTCACTAACTCTCCATCACTCTATAATGTATATTTTTCAGACTATGGCCATATTATTTGTGTAAAGTTTTAATATTTAGCAGAATTAAATAAAGTGTTAAAATATTATAGATGTTTTGTGCTTCCAACCTTTATCCATGGTGAAACAACAATATGCACCTTCCTTTGCAAGAGATGTGCTAGCACACATATCACACGTCAATCTTTCTTACGTAGTGTCATTCATACCCTCTATGTGATACTTGCATCTTTTTTTTGGTCCATCTCAATTTTGTTTCCCATATACTGCCAAAGCTATACATGTTGATACATACAATGCACATTTATTATTTCCAATTTGCAAACGTGATACATGCACATGGATACACTGCGGTATGTTAGGATGTATATTTCCTTTTCTTTCATCTAAAACCTTCGTCTATGTTTTTCCATCGCTACATATTGCATGTTATTCAAGGTTCTATTTCTAGTTGATATTTGGTTTGTAATTTTAATTTCATATACAAATCAGTACAACTGTCCATATAATTTTTTTACATCGGTATTTATAAGAGCGTTTTTCAAACTTCTTTTTATTTCTTAGGCAAATTCTCTTACGTACATATTAAGTACTATCCATGGATTTTGCAGAGAAATTAATTTTCCTCTTTCCTTTTGATTTGTATTCCCCGTCGACAACTTGATTTTTCAAACATAGCTATTAAAGTCCCAACACGATACCGTACAAAAATCAAACTGCTAAGCTTATGTTTTAAATTCAAAACTCATACGTAAAATATAGTTAAATCCTTGGTGGATGGATGACTTATTTTCCTCCTGGCATATCTCCATATGCTTCGAGGACTGCCTATCTTATCCTAATTGCCCATGCCAGTTGACCATCAATACAACACCAATGTTTATACTTGCTTCCGTGAAATATTGTTCTTCATTATCGTGTCTATGTTGTTTTGCAGTGAACTAATATGTTGCTTACAACATATTTGTTAAATTCTCTCTAGGTCACTCTCACCTTATCCTTCATGTATTTGATATTATTATTTTTTGCATATTATTTTGAGCTATGAACTGACGTGTACACTTTAACCACTTGGAAAAAACTGAATTTCGTACTGTGCATATGTGTAATTGATATATATGTTTTATCTACCTAATGGAACTTACATATAGTCCAGCTCACAAATAATACATGTATCACATAAAAGAAAAATATGACGAAATTCATTTGGTAGATCTTTATTATAAGAGATCATAGCCATTAATTAGTTGTTTAAAATTGTGCCCAAACACTATAGAACCATTGATTCTTAATAAAGTGGAAATACATTTGCCATCTATGTAAGCAATACAAGTTACTTCACAACCAAGTTAACTCACACACATGCGTCATGCATATCCCAACTGCACAATTAAAATAAAATAAATGCTTATACTCCGGAAAGAAAAACCATATACACATGCGTACATTATATACATGTAGCATAGCTGGTACTTTCCCATGTTGTACTTGGTCACTGCTAAGCGTCGACCGGTGGATCTTTTTAAAAGATCTGACGGCTCGCGAACCATCGAATCAGGTGGATTGAGTGACCGAGCATCACTTTCTATCATTGCAACACAGCTCGTGTTGCAGGAAATTTCTGCAGCACGGGTCATGTTACAGAAATTTTTGCAACATAGGTCAAGTTGCGGATTTTTTTGCAACACATGTCTTGTTAAAGTTTTTTTGCAACAGAGGTCTTGTTGCATTTTTTTACAACAAAGGTTTCATTGCAATTTAATTTTTCTGCAACACATGTCTTGTTTAATTTTTTTTTGCATCAGAGAGCTTGCTACAAAAACTATTTTAGCGGACAGTGAGCAGCGAGCAGCCATCACGTTGACCGAAAGAAATGAACAAATGGTACCACCCCAGTAGGACATGTGTCGCACGAATCAATTTGCTTACCGAATACAGACATGTTACAATCTGCATGCGGTACGGCCGAACAATTTTGGGTTGCCTAGAGTCCATCTAGTTTTACGTCTTATCCTTTATAATTAGCACCCACTATAAAATCAAAGGTTGAGGATGAGAGCAAAACGTTAAAGTTTCTTTGCTAATATCCTTGATGATGTCATCATGGCATCATCCCATGCAGTATTGTCCAACCTGCAAATTTCCCCTACCGCGAGGTCTAACAACTTCCCAAGGCCTTGTTCGGTGAGCAAACCCCTAGTGGATTCGATCCTTCCAGGGATTGGTTGAACCACACTCCCTCACCCCTCACCCAATCCATGCTGGGATTATACTTCTCGATCCCCTCAATCCCTCCCTCAACTAACCATGTTCGGTTAAACCTCTCCCAGCAGGTAGCAGCTGCCGCCGAGTTTGCATTGGGCAGTGCCGCCACCGATAGTTTGCCTCCAGGTCGCGCGTGGTTTGTTTCCACAGAGGGGGAAACGATTGTTTTTTCCCGTGTTCTCCACATGGATTGAAAGGGTTTTGGTTGGGATACGGCCCACGCAGGGCTTAACCGAACCCATACAAACGGGTGGGCCAGTGTTACAACCCCGCACGTGGTTTGAGCAGGGAATCCCGCGTGGATGACCGTAACCAAACAATCTCTTATGAAGCAAGCGTAGTTTCCCCTTGTAAATTGCTACCTTACGAATGGTGAATGTGGCCAAATGGTGAGTGTGGCCAAATCTTAAAAAAAATCTGTCATAATACTAATGTTGAAGTGAAAGCAGAGGTATGCCAAATATAGGATATTATGACTGAATCGCTATCTGAGAAGTACTTGGGACTGCCATCTAAGATTGCTGTAGACCGTACAGACTGTTTCTTGCACCTTATTGAAAGAATCCATAAAATGGTCAATGGATGGAAAGAGTGGACTTTATCTTTTGGTGGAAAAGAGGCGTTGATTGAAGCGGTGGCCCAAGCCATCCCAACATATGCGATGAGTGTTTTCAAATTCCTGAAAAAAAGTTGTAAGGGGGTCACTGATGCAATGTCGTAGTACTGGTGAGGTGACGAGGATGATCAGCGTAAAATGCATTGGTTTGCTAGGTGGAAGATGTGTGTCCCAAAGGAGAGAGGTGGAATGGGGTTCCGAGATATCCATGCTTTTAATCTAGCATTACTAGCAAAACAGTGCTGGAGGATAATCGAGATTATGATTATTTGTCTGCAAGATACTACCCTACGGGGGACATTCTAAATAACACACTAAAGAAGGGATCTTCATATGTTTGGCAAAGCAATTTTGCAGGCATACAAACTTTCAAAAAAGGAAGCATCGGGAGAGTATGAGATGGCACAAAGATTGATATATGGGAGGACAGTTGGATACCGAACAGCCCTTCGAGGAAAATCATAACACGACAGGGTAATTGTGTGTTATCGCATGTCAGTGACCTGATAGATCCTACATCAGGTGAATGGGACGAACAAATTATCATGGATAACTTTTGGATCATTGATGTGGACCGTATACTGCAAATTCCTTTATCCCAGTATAATTTGGATGATACTGTTGCATGGCACTATACAAAGAACGGTGTATATAGTGTTCGCTCGCGTTACTACAGAGAATGGAAAGATCAATACAGTTCTAAAATCGACTGTGAGTCTGTACAGGCGAGTACACCGGATCACCCGGTTTGGAAAAAAGGCATATTCCTACCAGCGGACAATGTCATTTGTGCCAGTAGGGGGTAGAAGATGTGAAGCATGCCCTGTTTACATGCTCTCGAGCAAAGTTCATCTGGTCGGAGTTGGACTTGCAGAATGTTATAGATGAGGTGCTACATGTTGACTGATCAGGTGCAAAGGTGATAGAATCCCTCCTGTGAGATGATAAATTTCAGCGTCAGTACATGGACATTGTTAATATACCTGAAGTCGTCGCCTCTACTAGCTGGTATCTCTGGTGGCAACGGAGGGAAATAGTCAGAGGCGAGCAAGTACAAACACCAGTACGCACAGCTATGGCCATCCAGGCACTGGCCTTGAGCTTTGTCCGAGCTGTAGGTAAAGTCAGTCCACAGCCTCATCGAAATGGTTGGAGGAAACCAATATCAGGGATGCAAGTGTTGAATGTGGATGCTTCGTTTTCCGACGAATATCATAATGACTCTTGTGGAATGGTGGTACGTGATCGTAATGGAGGATTCATAGCTGCTGAAACAACTAACATGATGCATGTGGTGAATGTGGTGGTGGCTGAGGTCGAAGCGATGCACCAGGGTATTCTATTTATACGCGGCCTCGGGTGTGACAAGATCTTGATTCAATCTGACAACTTAATCGTCGTGGATGCTTTAAATATGAATGAAGGGTACGCTCTGGTGGCGGCACCAATTCTTGGGGATTGTTGTAGCTTGCTTAAAGATTTTGGGAAGGTCATTATCGAATATTGTAGTAGAGAGTCCAACATGAATGCTCATGAGTTAGCTAGTTTTGTGAGGGGTAATCCATCGATGGTGTGGTCAGATACACCTTCTTCTTTTATTCTCAATGCTTTAGCAAACGATGTAAGAGTGATTTGAGTTAATAAAGCAGCCATGAAGGCCTTCCGCTAAAAAAAAAACTCGCTACCTTACGAAGCCTGGACTGTTGCTTTCTTTCTTTCACCGGCTCTTGATTTGGTAGACTTATTACATCCGAATTACTACATCCCTTTTTTGCATAGACACCTGACAACAAGGTGGTTTGATACTGTTGTTATGTACATATTAACATGTTATGTAGTAACTTTAAATCTTAGCCATTGTTATTTTGATCAAATGTTGTAAATAATATTAGCATATGTGGACTAAAATGATGGCTTGGTTGTCTCTTATCTATACCAAATAACTGCCTGCTCATCGTCGCTCTATTTGACAAAAAACAAAAACTCATTTTTCTATACATTAACCCGCAGTACACGTTTAAGTCATAGTCGAAACCTTTCTTTTTTTGCATTTTCTCAGGAAAACCCTCTGACGTTTCAGGTAGTCAACCCACTTTTCATATCTTAGTCAGCTGAATCTTTTTTTATTTTAACAAAAAAACCTTGACTTTTTGGTTAGTTTATATAAAACAAAATTATTTATATTTTTTAAACCGTAACTCCAATTTTACTATGTTATATGTGAAATTTGATTAGAATCTAAATATGATGTTAATTTTACTTGTTAATTATTTGTAAAAAATCATTGTTGGTATAAACATAATCTATAATGCACGATCCGTTTTTCTTTCGTAAAGGCGGCGCTCTGAATTGCAAATAAACACCCACTAAAAACCAGATTTAGAGGACAGAAAATATCGATAACCATGCATGCGCACCTCAGAATGCCTCGCGGGGAAAAACTACATATTTCCCATCTTATTTTCGAGCGAGTGTGCGTACGCGTGCGTGAGAGAGAGACGCCTTATGACTGACCACATTCAAACGTGTTTTTATTTTGTGAGTACTGAAGCCACTGTCGGCAACATAAATGTGATGACATGTCGAAATAAAGACATGGACTAACTAGGGTCTTGAGTCATGATTACTGGGATAAAAACGTGTGTTATTTTCTCTCCTGTTGCATTACCCGGGTTCTTTTGCTAGTTTTAATAATATAATAGATGTTTTTTTGGTGTTGGAGCAGCCCACGGCGGTGATGATGAATTAAGGTGTGAAGTCCGTGGGTAAAAAGATCGACGAGTCTGCACAACGGACTGGCTCTATTATATGTGACAGTACCGATACTATTTATGAAATGCTTTGCCAGCTTTTTGTGGGATAATCCTCAAAATACAATTACAGATCCTAGAAAATGCAAAGAATTCTCAGACATGTCCTTCCTCCACCTGTCATCCATCCGCCCCGTCGTTCTTTATTTTTTCCTCAGCCACACGTGAGCAGGGACGGAGCTCGAGGCGCATGGGGTTTTCCTCTCCGTTTTCATCTCTCTCTACGGACAGGGAGTAGAGCTCGAAGACCTGAAGAGCAAGACCTTTTTTTTAAAGGAGGAGGACCTTGGCCTCTACATCTGGACGATGCATGTAATCATTTTATTAATTATTCACATAAAATCTTACAAAGTCATACAACAGTAAGACTAAAGCCACCGTCAAGGCAACATTTGTCGCTACTCCTATCTAGTTGATGTAGGGATGCTGATAGTCTGGGCCTAATACCAAACAGACGTCGCAGCCAAACCTAACATTTAAGACCTGAGGACATCTGCCGGGTATGGGGCACCAACCAGTCCGGCGCACTCCTCAACCAGGACGCCTGCCAGGTATAAGGCCGCCGCAGCCACCTGTCACCAATCCATCTTCAATGCTGTACTGCTGCATCTACCTTGCCCGGTCTACCTGCCGTCGACGCCACCACGACGCCAGACAACGTCACCATCCTGCGCTCGTCCATCATCGCACGCCCACCGGCGAGACCCCGCTGCTCCATGCCACTGAGACCCGCTGTTGCCGACGTGCCAGATGCCACACCACTCCTCCGACGCGAAACACCACCTGTTGCCACTGGTCCCATCCCGTCCGCCTGCAGTTCCTCAAACCGAGCACCCAAACACCCTAAGCGGAGCCTCCTAGAAGGATACAACACACGCAATGCAGCCACCGCCCAATCTAAGGAGATTTAGGGTTTTCACCCGGGCATGGGGTCGGGGTGGAGGGCAGGGACCTCGACGGCGCTTGCAAGGAGGAGAACGGCGAACGTCGCCAGCCGAGGGCGCCATCGCCATGCCTAACGGGGCCGCCGCCCCTGGTCCAGGTCCCTCCACGAAGGCCGGCGTGGCAAGATCCGCCACAAGCGACGAGATCGGGCACCGCGCGGCCGACGCCATCGCCCAAGCCGCCGTCGACCGATCCTGCCGCCGCCGGGAGCCCGCACGCTGCCGAGAGTCCCACACCCATGGATCTGGGGACCAGTGCACCGCCGCGAGTCCGCCGCCTCCGGGATCCACCACACCGCTGGGAGGACCGCGCCCTGCGGATCAGGACGCCCACGCCGCTGCAGATCTGGGAACAGGAGGAGAGACCCTCCGCCGCCACCGTCGCACGCACAGGCTTTACCCAGCGCCGACCATCGGCAGCGGCGGAGGAGGAGAAGGGCGCTGGAGGGACTAGGCGGTGGCGGCGGCTGAGCCCTCCCGAGTCGCCCGCGGGGGAGGCGACGTGAGAGAGCCCGAAGATGGAGACCCTACCACCATCAAACTCCTCTTCGGCCGTCCGTCTTGATGTTCTCTTTGGCCGTCCACCTCTAGCTAGGTGTTCGTTTAAGGAAACACCAGAGGAGTTGTGGGGAAGGTTGATGACGGCAGCGGACGAATGGGCGCAGCCAATGGGGAGTGTGGCAGACGGACGACATGGGCGTGGTGTGCGCGAGGGGAACTGGATCTTTTTCTTTCTCATTTATGATTTGGATACCTGATGAAATTCATATGAATTGGATGCCAACCATAGCAGACTGACAGGTGAATGAACCGGACGCTTTGCCAGCCCAATAGCTGGTTTGGTAAAAGAATTGTAACTTATACTACAATAACATATATTTTTAACGGTCATATGTGTCTCATTTATTTCATAAGGATCATAGTACAAGTCACGTACACACCGATTTGACAAAACAAGTCATTTATTTGGCAAACATTTATTGGCTTACCAAGGAAAATATGATTTATTTGGAAAGCCAATAAGATGTGCAGCAGTTGAGGCCGTTTCGAGGAAAACCGGTGAAAAAACCATAAGTAGGAGGAAAAATATAAAAAGGAAAAAAGGGAACCTATGTAAGGAGGTTGGATGAAGGGGCGAGCGAAATGCTAGGTCAAATAGGGAACCTACGATCTTTTTTAGATAGTAGAGATGTGTAATCCCACCACGCAGCAAGCCTTGTCTTCAAAGATTATTTTACCCTTAAATAGTCAACCTCATAGCCAGTCCTATTATATGAATGATTAATAAATAATGCTATCTCTTGATAACATGCTGTTGGCCGTTTTATTAGCTTTGCTGTAAGAAGTAGTCCAGAAACCGGCGACTGATGAGGGCGCGGTGTGCATTTAAATAGCCCGAGGAAGGAACTTCAGGTTCCACATCTCCTCCCCTCCACCCAGTGCCCTCAGTCCTCAGACTTTAGATCCCACCGTGTTTCCACAACTTAGAGATGGCTTCGCCAATAGCCTTCTGTTCTGTCCTCCAAGGTATGGGAAATCGGCTGGCTGTTAGGCTCAACACCCAAGACAAGAATGGAAGGAAAGCATGGGAGGATCTCCACGGTAAGCTAGCAGATGTTGCCACTTCCATTGCTGAACCAACAACGACCGTCGAAGCTCTGCTGAGATATCTGAAAAGGGAGATGGGGTCGCTACTTTTTGGTGACCCGGATGCTCAAGCTTTACTTGGGCAGATGATGGGGCATGTTGAGGAAAAAGTCGGCGCACAGAGTGTTGATGCCTTTCAGGCTATTCCTCTGCTAAAAAATCTGATTCTCCAGGTTGCTCGTCAGTTAAACATGACTCCACTTCGTAACTCGGTTCATTCAGACTTGATAGACGGAGACAGTACTTTTGTTCAAGAAAACGTGGAGTGCATGGTCAACAACTCAGTCGAGCTCTCTGCTCCAAGCGCTTCCTACACCGTAGTCTCCATTGTGGGAGCCCAGAGCAGTGGTAACCTAAAATCCCAATATTTTACTACTGCAATAAGACACATTTTAATTCGTACTCTATTCTCTGTATGGAGTTGGAGTGCCTGAAATTTTTGTCGCTCCAGAGACTACCATGTGCTCTTTTTACTATTAGATTAGATTTGTTCAGTCCGATGCTTATGTTTCAGTTATATTATCCTTATATTTTAAAGTCAGGTATTATCTTTTTTTCTGCCAGGTGTTATCAAATAGATGTCTTTATGTGCATTTAAGCATGGTACTTTATTCTCTTAATGAAAAACTGCCGTGAATCTAAACTTGATATAATTACCTTTGATTTATGCATTTAACAGGAAAAAGTTACTTACTTAATCAACTCTTCAGAACTAAGTTTCCCGTGATGGACGGCCAACTTGGAAGGTAAACTCATCTAGTGTATTTTATATAATTAATTAATTATCACACAGTTTGAGATGAAATTGTTGGCATGGGTCACAAATCCCACTTGTATGGGCACACTTTGCTCGGTACTAGCTAGACAGTGCTCTATTTTCTCATACAAGGTTGTGCATGAAATTGTTGGCACGGGTCACAAATCCCACTTGTATAGACACGATGCGCCGACTATATATAGCGGAAGTAGAGTCGGAGAAGCGTGTATCAGTTGTAGTCGAACTCCTGTCTCCTCCTACTGATCACACGAATAGTGTGTCCCTCGTGTAGTCTGTCTAATCATCACAGATCAACGCCTCCAAGGTTTCCATACGTTTAGGGAGGATCATCACTCGCCAGGGTTGCTAAATCTGAATTGGCGACTTTTTTCGGCATGGGAGAAGTGACGACTGGGTTTCAGGAATTTCGAATTGGCTTAATCCTAAAGCATCTGCCCCTTCTCCTTTTATAGACAGTAATCGGCTTCTACATTCGAGGCCCATTAGGACTCATCGTCTACTCTGATTCAGATCCTAATCTTAATTAGACCCTATTGGTTTTCATGCACATTTGTACATGGCCTGAGTACTCCTGCTCGGTCACTAGTTGGTAGCAACCCCTAGTAGGATGTGCAAACTCACAAATGCACATAAACATCGTATCAGATCACATTGTGACATACAAGTCCACCCCTTTGCCTCATGATATTGTTCAAGCTCGAGCTCCACCGCTCTGTTGATCCCGTGACCCGGAATCCTTTACTAGGTCAACTGATTAATTAACCTTAACTAGTAGGCCATGCAGTTTTGGATCCGATCACTTGAGGGTCCTAGAGATATCTCTCTCATTGTAGTGAGGGGGAAATACCATCTTGATTGACCGTGTCTCATAGCATTCTTCATGACAAACAAGAAAGCAACATTCATAACTACCAAATTATGGAGTAGCATTTGATAACCCCTAAGTAAGTCACTACACATCTCAAATACATGCCAAAATCTAAAGTCTAAGGGCATAGCATACACATTGTAAGAGACAGCTAAAAACATTACCACTATGTCTCAAGTTGTGTCTGTCCAACCCCATGTTCCATAACTACAAATGATCACATTATTGGTTCGCCATCTAGATGTCAATGTGTCCTCATACGAATTCTGATTAGGGACCAATTTATAATAATTATTCAAGTTCAATACAAAGTTTGGCAAACAAGTCACATACTTACCAATTACAAATGATATTATCTAATAAATCATGAATGCAACGAAATATTTATATACTGTGATAGCCTCTAGGGAAAACTGCATTTGTTTTCTATGCAAAATATTTTATACATGCCAATTTTCCGCACCTTTATTGATCTAAATTTTTACAAATTGAATGCAATTAAACTCTTTTACATTACATGAGTAGTAGCATAAAAAACATTATTTCAATCATGCATAGACATTTTAGTTTGCCTGACCCAAATGAAATGTCTTTACATCAGTTAAAACATTTCATGAAGGCATTGTCTCATGTCTCGATACCCTAACTTAATGGAATTTGTCGAAATTTTATTTAAAAAATAATATGTTGGTAGCAATCCTTGAAAGCTCAAGACCTTGATGGAGACGAACATTGTCGTCCAGCTAACTCAACCTAATATAAGATCTTAGTTGTACTCACGATTGTATTCTTGTATCTTTTGGAGGGGCCGGGATGCATCAAACTTGTAGAAAATGTATATATAGAACGACATAAATGCCTCAAAATGTGTCTCTAGCTACGAGGTAAGTTCTCAATTCATAAGGTGAACCTCATGTATCTACATTAATATTTGTGTCAATTTATATATGTGTGCCTAAATAAATGATTCTGTAGCACATATACCATATCGTATACATTTGAGATACTTTTGCCAAAGCGAATTTCTGGTCATGAGAGTGGCGTTTTGGCACACAGGAGCGCGTGATCCTGGTTTTTAAAATGTGTTTTAAACGTATTTTGAAATGTCAAAAAATCCCAGCAAAAATTTGGCGTGTCCATCTCGATATTGTACATGCTCCCAAAGTCGTTTTGCGAAAAACCGATAAGTTCTTTGTTGCGTGTGAAAAAGACAAAAGTCGATGTTCAAAAGTGCTTTTCACAAGACATCTTTTTATCTTTTTTACACAAGCCACAAAAAATGTCGGTTTTCTTCGAAACTTGACATGGACACATATAATGTCAAGATGTATGCCAAATTTTTGTTTGGAATTTTTTCACACTTTGAAATATTTTTTCCGGTGACAGGAGTGCGCGCTCCCATGTGCCAAAGCGAATTTCTGGTCATAATGTCCCTACACTAGAAAAGTACCCCTACGCAATAGTACGGTGTTTGTATAGAGACAAACCAACTAGTATCTCTAGAGAAATATCTCAACAATAGATTTCTGCTATATTGTTAGTTGGTACTAGGTGCAGGGGCACCTAAGTTTGCATACATATTAGCAGTGAGATATGATTTTTTTTTTTTTTGAGGAAGCAGTGAGATATGATTAATGGGCAGAACTACTCTATCTAATCGGCACTTTTGTATATCATGCCTACAGCTGGCAATGCAGTCATAATAATCTAGTTTCCCAACGTGCCATTATACATTTTATTGTTTGTCTTTTCGTGTAAAACAGAATCATGATTGACAATAGCAGTTTTAACATAATCAATATAACATATTATTGCCAAATTCCAAATTTGCATTCAACTTTTACAAGTGACACCATTATTTTTTAGAAATGTGGGCAATAATTCTATAATATTTCCAAATTAATCATTTTATAATTTATTTTGTCAAACAGACTATCAGCTTGTTTACAAACAGATTATACACTTCGGCCACTGCAAGCTAATCCTTTGTATACATGCCATTTAGTCTTGCTTCATACCTTGGACATCTTTCTCAACTGTTCAATCCAAAAATGTAGGTTAGCACTATATCTGTTGATATTTAAAATAAACATTATTTCAATACACAGGACTCAAACTACAAAAGGAATACTAATGTCAAGATGCATTGATCCTTCGATGTTAGTCCTAGACATAGAAGGTTTTGACGGAAGAGAGAGAGGGCAGGTAAGCAATACATTTTCCACACTTTTCTTTTCGTGAGCATTCACCTTTAGGCATGACCTTATGTGTAAGATCTTGCCACATGAAATATACTCTATTTTAGATGACATGAAGTATATTATGTATTGTAGCATGACGAAAGTTCAAATGGTGGGGAGTGTGTTGTATGTTTTTCAATCAATATACTTGTTATTAATTGTGTATTTGATACATGTATTGATTCAATAGGTTGGAGATCAAAATGCAAATTCAAAAAATTGAGCTCCATTTGTAGGATTTTCCATGCCACTACCCCTTTCCCTATTTCTCCATAGGTGCTACACGCTACAATAAATGCAGTACATCGGGAGGAAAGTTAGGGAAAATGGTATTTCTTTCCAAGAACACCTGTGATAGGGAGTTGAATGATTCAACATGTATATTTTCACAGCAACATTTAATTATTAACATGAATTTGATCTTTCACACATAGATAAATATACACAGCAAAGGCATAAGTTCAACTCCTCTAATCCATCAACAATTTATATATTTCAGTATGACTACCAAGAATGGAATATGTCTAAGGCGAAAAATGTGTGATATTGCACCATTGCGTACTTGAAATACAAACAAAAATAGCAAGACCAAGTTGTCGACAATCCCTCTGGCTTAGTCACCTCCTAACCTTACTCAACCTTTCTCGCAAAAAAAACCATACTCAACCTCGAGGCACACAAAGTTTATTTGTATATATCATTATTCACCGAGGTCCCTCTATTAGTTAGGATGTGGACTTACTTTCCACACTTGCAGACCGGAATGATAACGGAGAAGTATGAATAGAAATGAAAAATAAAAGGAAATATCAAATGAGCAACCATCACTATGGGATGGCAGGGATTTTGAGACTTGCAGAATAATCCTCAAAATAGAATTCGGTCTTGATAGAGATACTCAGTTAGACAAGGCCCGCCTCAACAACCTGGTCAAAATATGGATTTTAAGCTCAACAACCCTGCCGCCATTTGAATTCGAGGCTAACACTCTGCCTCGAATCTTTCTAGGCTATGTTGCCAATCTCAGCATGTTGAAGCTAAATATTAGCCACAAAAAGCCAACACGAGTAATTAGATATTGATGTATTACTTTTGTTAATATCACAATTAATAGAAAATGAGTATTATATTCATAAAAATTAGGCGCAAGAGATTTGGAAGGTTCAGAGTAAAATTGGATTCACATATATAATGCATGTATTAACCAAACACATAACTCACGTTTAGTCAACAGACACATAATTTTTCCATAGTCCGAGGATCGCAACAAAAGTACACTTTATATCCTTTAGTAGTGTGTCCTAGATTTCTCGATCATCGTCCTTGCTGAAATGATCCTATATATCAATTGTCGCATGTTGGCCATGCAGTCTACACAAAGGTAACCATATTAGAGTTTTGATTGCATCAGCACAAGGCTAGAGGTCATCAGCGCCACTAATATCTAATTAAAATCTAAAAAGGTACATAATTCTTTTTTGTATTGTGTCAATAACTTTGAATAAGTCATAACTCAGACCCTACTTGCACTTATGTGCACTAAATGAAAAATGGATTGGATCTTTAATGTTTTTATATACAGTTCTAGTAGTGTAGATTGTTGAGTAACAGCAGCACGACATTGTACCTCATAAAACTCAGCTCTAAACGGGTAAATTTCATAGAGTTCACTGAATACTTTTTGTACCACTTAATCGGACATCATGTATCCTATTATTTAAAACAAAATTTACATGTGTTGTCAATGTTGCATCATCGTTAAAAACTATGAAGTTGTATTATTAAAAAGTTTTATGTAATTATATGTACCTTGTTGAGTAAAGTATATACATATTGTATAAAATTAAAAGATCGAGAGGTTCAACACAAGGACAATAAGTCTATAACTTTTTCATAGTAGGAATATGACCATATTTTTGACCTAAAATGTGTAGGTATTTATAAAAGTTATCTAACTATAATCTTCCATACCAGTATTCGAGAATTTTCAAACCGGAGAACATACTACTTTCTAAGGGTGTCCATATAGTCAGCCTATCACCAAGAAACCAGCTATATACTCTCAACCAAGTAACCAACCAAGAAAATATATTGAATTGAACAAATAAAATTGAGTACCATATTGTGCTAGATTGATTACTAATCTAGTAGGAAATCATATGCGACCTCAAAAGCGAGCCATCCTCTGTGGCATGGCACCATCAAGGGTCCCTCCCCACAAGATGGGCCCAACAAAAAAAGCCTATGTAATATAGTAATTTTATTACCATTTCTTTCTTGGGCGAATTGATCATTTGAATGCTAGTTGAGCGGCCATTGCTCATTCGCCCAATTTTGAATATTTAGGAAATCAGTTGATTATTTACCCAGATATATCTTTACATTATTATCTTTGAACTTTTGAACTCCTACGCCTTAGCAATGATTCAAATGCCCGAGTCTTTTTTTCTTCCCTCTCTAGGTTGACTACCAATGCACACACTGATGCTCATGGCTCCTCTACCTTTTCATCTAAATAGATCTTTGTCTCTTTTTTTGGTTAAAGAAGCTTTTGTTGATTCTTATTGTAAGAGCTTTTTCTATTTATCATTATCGAACAAATGCCCTGTCACACTCCCTTTATTCAGAAAATGCCCCTAGCACCACCAGGCAGTAAGTATGAGGAATCATTTCCCAACACTGCCACCTTCCACCACACTACTTTAGTTTTCTTCGGATCTCTAGCTCACACGCGGTCACGTACTACCTGCTATTCTTTTTTCTGGGACCAGCTACTCTTTTAGTGATGCGTATACACATATATCTTGTGTGTGTGTGTGTGTGGGGGGTGTAAATATACATCGTAAACAAGTCTATTATACCTCTTTATCCTTCTCAATATACTTCCTTAGTTATCCTAAGATTCCTCAGTACAGTATTATAAAAGAATATCACAGAGACACCTAGTTTTTGCAATATATTTTACAGAAAATTGGTATACACACAAACTATGTAAAATATATACTCAGGCAAAAAATACATGGAATTCACTCTGGTGTATCTAGTACTCCCTCTGTAAACTCATATAAGATCTTTTAGATCACTATTTTAGTGATGAAGTATATTATAAATATTAAAGAGGTATAACTAGTTCATCTAAGTGGTATATGAGGAGTACATACTCCCAGGAGTATAGAATTATTTTCATGTGTGTGTGTGTGTGTGAGAGAGAGAGAGAGGGAGAGAGAGAGAGAGAGAGAGAGAGAGAGAGAGAGAGTAATCTCACAATTTCTCTATTCCTATTTTACTATAAACTGCTCATTTAGTTGCTATATAATGTTTCAGGATACTTTGTTCGAGAATCAAGCTGCCCTTTTTGCGTTGACTGTATCAGACCTAATGATGGTTAACATGTACGTTTGTCCATCCAGTTGTTATTTTACTTACTCATTGTGTACACGTGCTGAAATTTTACTTAACAATGGTTGAAACGGTGGCTTATCATCATGTAATATTTACTACTATAGGTTCGTAAGTGATATTGGTCGACATCAAGGAAGTGGCAGACCACTTTTCAAGACAATATTTCAGGTATTTCCACATGGCTACTTTTTCTATAATGGAGATTGAACAAATGTCAGATTGCATTATATTTTTAATTTGTATTAGATATATGATTTTACGTCCTAGTTCAAAACATGTGCTAAGGTACCTTACTTTCATGCATTCCGTCTGTAGGCATAGACATGTATCATGAGTCTGAAATTTGTTTTCACTCGCTGATGACAGAGCCTATCTAGTGCAAAGCTCTGTCCCAAATTGGCAATGAACTTATGTGTCGGTTCACATGCCTCACTTTTTATGTTTGTCCCGTTCCACCAAAATTGCATCTCTTTCACATTTTTTTCTATAAATGTACAATAATTAATACTTTGTTGCACGCGTATGATTACTAGTATCAAATAAAATCATTCTAATTTTTATAATTTCAATATTTTGCAGGAAAGGACAAAACTTCCTCCAGGCTTGACCTATATAATTGTTGTTCTTCGTGATTACGATGGAGAGGTTTGTCTTTTTAAAGACATACAAGCCTTTTTATTCATATAATTTTTAATTCGCTTTGATTGCTTTGTAGACACCACTCGAGATACTAAGACAGGATGTTATTAAGACCCTCGAGGAGGTACTTCCTTAATTTCATCAGTGTGCTTTATTAGAAAAAATATAGTATCCTATTAAATATCTCCTGCAGGTGTGGAGAAGTGTGAACAAGGAATCCACAACATTTACTGACTATATTGAGGTTACTTATCACTACTTCTAGTTTTGCATTATTTACATCCAGCAACTTTGATTTCACG
>NC_041382.1:26132860-26186867 GCF_002162155.2 Triticum dicoccoides
CCCGCGAAAATAGTAGAGATACAAAAAATTAAGCATATGAAGAAACTAATTTCCTTGTATTTGATATCATGTTTAGATAAATGTTGTTGCATTACCACAGAAGAACTCGGAGGATTTTCAAAAAGAGGTCAGTTAAATAAGTCACACATATCTAGAATTAAGGATTTTTCCATATTTCCAATAATTTTTATATGAAATATTTTGCCAGAGTAACCCACAAAAATAAAGGTAAGTAGAGTCTATTGTGTACATAAGAGCATCTCCAGCAGATGACTTAAAAGTCTATAATACCTAAAATTTGTGCAATTTTCCATGCCCATATCATGTTCCTATAGAGGGTGCCATGATAGAAAGTTTTTGCGGTATGCATTCGCCCTAGGGCGAGCCGACATGTCAGTGACTCCAGATGCTCCAGATCTTCCTCTAGCACCACTTCCTCCTCATCATCATCGTAACACCCATGCCACAGCCACCGGTTCCTAGCTGTTACCCACAGACCAATACTAGTCTTTCCTGTGCACTTTATTAATTCTCACTCATGCACACCTAGGAACAACTTCTCGGTCGTTCACCCATCCTCAGATTACCATAGGCCAAACACGCTTAACCTATAGGTTCTTTTGTGATGAGCTGCCATAAAAGAAGGTGCACCTTGTAGTCACATACACCCCACCTAAAGGATCCGACATCCTCGTCGGCCCAGCAGGAACATTACCTCTTGGCACACGTTTGTGCATCCAGTGCCATGACGGGCCACATGTGCCATGCGCCACATGCACGCACCCCTAACCCACACATGTCCATGTAACAGCGAGGGTCGGCTCTAATACCATTCTGTAACGCCCGGCCACAGGCACCGGTTCATGGCTGTTACTCCTGACTTCCACATGCTAGACTGGCCTCACAGACCAATAGTAGTCTTCCATATGTGCACTTAGTCCTCACTCGTGCGCTCCGGGGAACAACTTCCCGGTCGGTCACCCATCCTCAAATTACCCCAGGCCAAGCATGCTTAACATGGAGGTAATTTGGAGATGGGCTTCTAGAAAAGAAGGTGCACCTTATTGATATGAGTAGTCTATCAATCCTATTAACCCCGGATGTCACCATCCTCCCTCGGGTTCAAAATTTCTAGCATATCATCAATCATGGCTAGTTTCGAGGAACTTCCTACCGCCTCCGATTTCCCATTCACCAACATCTGACTTGCTTTAGACACACTCGAGTTTGCAGTTTCACTCACCATCATGGTCGTGGAGATAGGTCCACGTCCGGCTTGCACCACAGGCTGTAGATATAGATCACCGGAGTTCATCCCATAGGAACTGAGTGCAAATCCTAGTCAGAGTAGATCTTTTTTTTAGAATCCCGCATCACTGCCCGAAGTAGAGAAACCCTCAAGACTAAGAGGAAGAGTCTTATATATTTCTCTAGTACGCACATAAATTATTTACTCAACGTTAATAGTATATCTTGGAGACCGTGCCATTATTAAAAATGGCATCTATTTTTCAACGGAAGGGCCTCATATTAAGAAACATTTCTTTTTGACCATTCAGGTTACATCATTGAGAAAGCTTCTTTTGAAGTTTACCAGAAATGCTAAAGTTCCGGCCTCAAGCTTCTCAATCAGTTCGAAACTGTTGTGGGATCAAATTAAGCAAAACAAGAAACTTGACATTCCGTCCCATATGGTATTGCACATTGCATATCATTATGGACAGTTAGGAAACACCAATCAGTGTGTTTTGTTGACCTCCCTTTAATTTTAATGTAATCAGGTGTTACTTGCTACATTATACTGTCAACAAACAGTGGAAGCATGCATGGGACAATTTGTAAGTATGGGCTGTAACCTCATCTTTTATAATTAATGATTCTCTCTTATCCCTGCAAAGAAAAAGTTGGAGATGGTGTTAGCTCGTTTAGGTCCTCATCACAAAAAGTTGGGCATATTCTTTCTGCCAAACACAACCTCATTATGACATAGCCAAATAAACGAACATGGGGCCTCTGTGCATCTATTTTTCAAATCTAAGAAAGTACATTTTTGCTATATGCATTAATCTACCATTGCTTATATCCTTTGTCGATTGATTTCCTTGTCAAGAATGATGATCTTCTGAAAGCCGAAGAAACTCCACAAGGTTTCATAGAAGTGTCAAACACACTTTTGGACAGCATTATAAACCAGTAAGTATTTGATCGTCCTCTCTTATGTAAACATACTTTTTGTGAGGAAAAAACAGGGTCCAGTGCTTCTAGCAGCACTACACCCTTTTGCTTGTCCAACAGTACTATTCAAGGTATAACAATATAAGATGCCCAATTAAACTCATATGTAGAAGCAAACAAAGTAAACAGTAAGCCATAGTGAATCGTGGTTAAATGGTGTTATAATACTAGTGCAGATTAGGACAAAAATAATAATGCATGGTATGCTCAGGAAAAAAATGTAGGCATATATCCGATGATGGAAGAATCCAGAAGCTCATATAGTATTGGCAAAGGAAACTAAAGTAAATTATAGAAAAGAAGACATACCAGAATATACCTTCTGATCATCGATGCAAGAACAAGAGTTGTCCCACAAATGATACCAAGAGGGGCCAACCTCCAAGGAGATATACAACTCACATCATGGTCACTAGATTCAAATAGTGTACACCATGTACCAAGAAATGCTCTCCATGACAACACCTTCAAAATGGGCCGCTGCCAGAACATCTTCGTCGCTAAGTAGATCCATTGGAAATAGCTTGGGGTTTCACCCAGTTGACTAGTTGAGTATGCACCAGAAAGCTCCTGAAAAGCCACCCAAGGCATCATCTCCACATTGAACCAATGAAGGACTGATCGCTACTCTGAATCAACATTCACCACTGGTTGGCCATGTAGCTTGGATGAGCCAGACCAAATGCCCAAGGCTGGACAATCCCACAAATAGCGGTCTCGCTAAAGAAGTCACACCTTTAGCCTATTGGTTGCGTGCCATTTTCCAAAACAACTGGTTGGCCAGCATCTGTATATGGGTAGGCGGCCACGGAAACCCAAAATGCTGGTCTAGACGTGGACTGAATGGCCAGTGTCAAACCTATCAGCTCTGGGTAGGCCACCTCAACCGATAGCCATAATCTAGTATAGCCATTAGCCGTTAGTAGGACTTGATGGTGTTGTCTTTTCTGATTAGACCTGACAAGGATACCGTATCAGTGACATGTTCTGTTGACCCAACAGCGATGTGGCGTTGGCGATGCCCAGTGCTGTACTAGTATGGACGGGGAGTGGAAAGGACAGATTTGAGCGGAATGATCCTACAGATACGTAATTTGCAGGAACTAGCTTATACATATGGGGAGCCAACTAGCACTGACACTGCATGGATTAACTGCTTGCCAGCAGGGTCAGCGCTCCTCAGTCCAGAGCAAGAGGGCAAAGGGTCCTCTCCGGCAGCAGGTTGCTGGTGATGGTGTGACGAAGTCCAGTGGTTTCTTCCAGGTAGCATGTGTCCACTTGTTGTCGACGTCCTTGCTTGCGCCTTGTGGTGGTCCGGACTCTCTTGTGCTTCTTCTTGACGGCTTGCTGGAGAGTGGAGATTCATAGTAGTGCACTTGTGGAGCTTGTTAGCGTGCTCGACTAGTTTTGTCATGTATTACTTTGATCAGCGTGTATGAGGATTTCCTCAACATCATGTATCGGTTGGCCGTGTGGCTTTATTTATAAAGCGGGGCAAAAGCCCGTTTCAAGGTTCAACTGCTCACCCATGCTCATTGGATGGCCTAAGTCTCGCGAACACTTTCTATCGCTGCAGGCGCCTTAACTCACCACCCAAATGTCTCCTCCAAACTTAGTGTTGCTTGTTTTGAGTTTCCACATGTTTGTTTCAGGTATAACCGAGAGACTGAATTGTATGATGCAGTCGTAAGGGACAGGGAATGTCAGAAGATGGTAAAGAAAGTAAAGAAGGTAAGCCAGACTTAAAGCATGAGATTAATTGTAATATTTCAGTATCACTTAATAAAGCTCATGAGTTCCAGAAAAACAACTAGACATATACTCCATCTGTTCAATAACATAATGCATTCTAGCATTTCAAAATTGCCAAATTATTAGTGCTTTATCGGATCCAAATGTAATTTTCTCCTCATTAAAATTCTAGGCCATGATTAGCTCTCTCTTTTTCTGCACAGTTCCACATATCCAGGAGTTGTGAATGGGAAATAAATCCATCTTATTCCCAGTGCACTTTTGCACATAAATCTAACAGTCTTAATTGACATTGTGAAGATTTTTTTTTCAATATATTGTGAAATGGAGGTCATCTTTTGCGCTCCCTCTATCCAGATATGTAGGGTCTAATTCGTATTTTGAGAAATACTTTGAATGTTAACAAGATCAATACTACATGAGATGTACGCCACAAAACTATATATACCATTGAAGTGATATTTGAAAGGAGTTTTTGATGGTATAATTTTTATTGTAAGTATCTCATATAGTACTGATCCTGTTGACGGTCAAAGTAACTCTCGAAACACGAATTAGTACCTATATATCCAGATGGAGGGAGTACTCTTTTGTGCTTGCATGACGAAAACTACATCCTGATGAACATCTAGGTTTCTATAACTACACAAGCTATGAACAAATACCGCAATTGTACATTCCGAAAGAGAAAGAGTACAACCATTTTAAGATAGCCGCCACTAAGCAAAAGTTTTGTACTCCGGAATGAATAATTTAAACATTCACTATAGCACAATAGAATTAGTAGCATTCTCCCGAATGCACCGTATCAAATTGCATTAGTTTAATTACTTAGACGCGATTTATATATAATCTTCTTGCAAAAAGATGATTTTTTTAAATGCCTGCAAAGTTTCTTCTAGTCAAAGGAAATCGTACAGAACACCATAATATGTACTTTTATTCATATAATTCTTATTCTATTACATTTGGCAGAGATATTTTTCTTTATCATATGTAGTGTTGGCTAAGACATTGAGTTTTGGTACTAATTTACAATCATACAGATCTTTACGGGACATTATCGGGAACTGATTAAGAAGATTCAAGAAGAAACTTCAGAACGGTTCAAACATGAATTTGTCAGGGAGCTGGAAAATATGGAAAAAACTCATGACGTCGAAAACTATGATTATCAGAAAGTGCAGTCATGCATAGAGAAATTCACCAACTTGTGTGAAGGTTACTTCAGAATATGACAAACTGTTACATTTTCTTGTGCAATCTTATTATGAATGTTCTAACTGCGTGATTGAATTGTTTACAGATTTGAAGGTATTTGATCCGGAGTATTTTCACAAATGTTGTGCGGACCTCCAAATAAAGTTGACTTCGTATACTAGTTTTCACATTTCATCATTAATGGTAGGTTTGCTCGGCTCATTTGATAAATTTGGTGCGCTTGTTGGATAATTAAACTTTGTGATATTATCTGGGCAGACTTATCCCAGAAGATTATTTTTAGTTAGTTTTTTAGAGGTTTTAGTTAGTTTTTCTAAACAGGAAACCAAATTAACATTGACATATATAATGTGACAGAAATTTTTATATAGTGGGCGGTCATTCTAATATATAGGGCATTCAATGCGTATACGATTCGGAATTAATATCTTGTATAGAAACACACCATGTGTTTGTATATGTATCAGGAAGACAATTGTAGATCATCATCTGGAAAAAAAAATGGAAAACAATAGTAGATAAAACCATTTCCAATGTAGTACTACGTTTGAAATACCATAACTTAGCTAGTCACTTCAAAATAGCTTGGAATACCTTTTTAGCGAAAATCTATTTCAAGAGTTGATTTTTTCATGGACAAGAGCGAGCCCAGTTTTTTGGAGTTTGTTGTTAGCCTGATTGTCTCCTATTAGCCTTCCGCTTGGCTTTTGAATTGAGAAATAAACTTTGTATTATCAATGAATGAATGTAATTGACAAGAGTGGACAAGTGTTTTTCCTAAAAAATGGTTTCATGCCCAAATATTATATATGCTTTGTATTATCAATAAATGAATGTAATCGATATTGCAATATAATGTTTGACATCATGTTTTTCTTTGCATATGATAGGAGGAACGTGCAAGGAAAGAAAAGAAAGAAAAAGAAAGATTGTTTACGAAACTTGACAAGAGGATGGAAGAGAAGCAGCGCCTGGAAGAGGAAATGCAGCGGGAAAAGGAAAAACATAGCAGGGAGAAGGAGGAGTGGGAACAAAGGGTGCATATGCTTCAGCAGGAAAGACCTAGCAGGGAAAAGATGGCCGAGATGGAACTCAAAATGCAGATGCTCGAACTGGAAAAACAAAAGAGGAAGGCGGAGTTTGAAATTGGAGGAGAGGTGATTAAAAACATGCTACAAATACAAAGAGAGCGCACCATAAGATCAGGGCAGGCACATCCAGCGCAGTCTTCGTCTGCTGGTCTGATCTTTTCAAGTAAGTTTTCAGTTCCGAGGACGAAATCTTTTTCTAAGGAGGGTAGGATGCAACAACCCGTAATTTAATTATTATTAATTAGCCTCATAATTAGAAACAAAGAAGGTCATTTAACTGAAAAGTAGCACATCTCAGATTATACAACAAATGCATTTGCTCAACTAAATACTTTCTTCATGCATCTTCAATGTGTACAATAATGCCAACTGTATAACAAGACCACATCAAATAGAACCAACACAAGGTTTATATTAGAGTTGAACTACCTACAATCCGACACATATGAGACACAGGTTGACCACCACCGGGATTTGCACAATAGATTAGTAGTCAACTAGTTAAAAGTGGTTTAGGCATGGGCTGGAACTCCTGGCCAACCTAAAGACTCCAAAAATCATTCACGGTGAAATAGAGATCGATGGGCAGCCATAACCAACCAAGAGAAAGGGTTGCTACTTGTTAGGTATTAGATGGTGGGAGTAGAGCAATCAGGCTAAAGATCTACTCGTATCCACACTCTCCTCCCAAGTAGCTCGACCAGCTTGTCTTTCTCCTATAGCATTGAACTCTCTACCCACAAGCCGCAAAGATCAAAGAGCAATAAGTGTAGATGGTATAAGCCATCATCACTGAACCTCCAACTCCACCGCGCGATCCCAAACGGACGTCCGTTTTGTCTGGATTCTGTCCGTTTGGGTAGGGCAATGGGGTCGTGTCCGGGCCTGTCCTGGGATGCGGTGGCCGTGCGCCCAGCGCGCGGCCGCATCTGTTTGCCCCATCTTGTCTGCCTCCATTTTAAAAAGAGAGCAAGGTTTGAAATGCCAAGCCCTAGTTCAGGCCAGCGGCCCTAATTCACACCGGCAATAGAGCCCGCGGCCTACACGTCCATCGCCGGCAACACAGCTGGCGGCCGGCAACACAGTCAGCCTCCAAAATGAATAGTTGTCCTCGCCGGCAACACAGCCGGCCTCCAAAATGAATGTTTTTCTCACCGGCACACAGCCAACGGCCCAGCGGGCGGGCAGTACCCATGCCAGCCTCCAAAAAGAACGGCCACGGCCGATCGGACGACCTAGTTCAGGCCGTCGGTGTCGAACATCTCCTTCTGCCTGGCCTCGAAACAGCTCCTCGTCTTCTCGCTCATCTTGGACAAGTTCTCGCTCATGATCGCAAGGGCCACCTCCTTTGCTTTGGTTGCGGCATTGGTGACCTCGATGTCGAGCTGCCTCTACCTGGCCGAGACATTGGCGGCCTCAATGTCGAGCTGCCTTTGCCAAGACGCCTCCTCCATGTCGATCTTCCTCCTCTTGGCTGCCTCCTCCATCTCAAGCTTCTTCCTTTGAAGCTCTAGGTATTGCTTCATTTGCTCATCCTTGCTTTGCCGCTTCTTCTCGTCCCTCACATCCTTTTGAGACATCATGCCATGCAAAGTCTCATGCAAGGCCATGGATGAGGCATCACGCATGTCGTCCACCTTGGAGTTGGTCTTGCCCCTCGGCCTCTTCAACGCCTCGTCATCTCCACCTCCAGCGAACTTGGTCGTCTTCTTGCCTCTCTTCCTTTGAAGTTCACGGTATTGATCCTTGAACTCAGGGAAATTGTTGATGATCATCCAACAATGCGTAAGAGTGAATGGCTTGTCATTGTGCCGGGCCTTGAAAGCTTCCAAAGATTGAAATGCCTACACCACATGATCAACAAGAATTGGACATGCAAACATATACAAGGTCGAAGTCTCATGGCCGTAGCAAGGAAAGGACTAGGATGAGGAGAGCATACCATGTCCCCAACGCCGAGAGCACTCACGGGCATGCTTCAACGCTCTCAAACATCTCTTTTTAGATGAACAACCACCTCTTTTGAATGGAGGTGATGCCATGGTTGCTTGTAATTTGGTAGGGCTCAAACATCTTCCTTTCATGGAAAGATTTGTGGACTCTCGTCCAAAAAACAAGGCCCTTTTGTTGCGCGCCCGTCCTCGGATCTTGGCTAATCTTCATCCAACATTGGCAAATCAACTTGTCCTCCTCTAGTGTATATGAACTAGTGAGAATGCTCTTCCTCCTCTTTTGTGCTTTCGCTCTTTGGGTGAGCTCATCGATGAACAATGGCTCGCCACCAATATCAATGTCATTACCTTCTTCTTCATCACCATCAACTTCGCAATAGATGTCATTGTCTTCATGCCATGAGTCACCATGGTCGTAGTCAGCACGGTCGTCGGCCTCCGCATCGGCAACGTACTGGGCGCGGCCATCCTGACTTTGGGTCTCGTCGGGGTCGTAAGCACGGCCCTGCGCACCCTCGTAGATCACATCCTCCATGAACTGGTTGTAGAAGGGGTCGTCGACCGGTGGCGTTGGTGTTGGCATTCCGTCGAACAAGACGCTGGGGGCTGGCATGGTGCCCGTGAACGGTGGCCATGCTTGCTTTCTTTGCATCTCGACGGACGGCCGGCCGCCGCAGCTGGACCTAGGCGTGACGTTGAGGTCAATCACCCCAACGTCCGGCGACCCCGAGAAACGGGTCTGGGTGTCGTGCCTTGGCGGGGAAAGTCGTGCGACATAGGCGTAGTCCGTGACGTTGGCGACTGGCAGTGCGGAGGCCGGGCAACTGACGAGCCAGTGCTCGCCAGGCCGACGGCCGCTATAGGGAAACCAGCCGGACGGCACATGCCAAGCATGAGGAGGGCGTGCTCTTAGTTTACGATGTCCTGCTTCTCGTGGACCGCGGCCTTGCGTTGCGCGGTCTCCATCGCATCGCGCTCGGCGGCGAAGTTGGCCGCGGCGGCATTGACCTTGACGACCGCCCTCCGGCTCCACCTCTTCGCCGATTCCGCGTCCAACTTGGCGATCTCCTCCGGCGTGCACTCCGACCGCGGCTTTCTTGGCGCCTTGGCCACCTTCTTCTTCACCTTTCCGGGCGAGTCGACGGCCAGGCCGCCAGAATTCGGCTGGGTGTCGGCTATGGATGGGGGAGGGGCGTGGGAGGGTTTGAGGGAAATGGTGGCAAATGGGGCGGGCGGGGGGTTTTGCTTTGTGCCACCGACAGGCGGGCTAGGGAAGGACAAGCGCACGCGTCCCGCCCGTCGGCGCGCTGTCCATTTCACCCCAAAATTGGCGCAAACTTGGGCCGGGGATGGATCGAAAGCGGACAGAAAATGAACAAAAGTCTGTTTGCTCCCGCGCGCTGGGCCGTCTGGTTTGTCCCTTTTACCCCAAAAGAACAGGGCCGGACAGGATGGGGTCGCGCGGTGGAGTTGGCCTAGGGGCAGGCAGGAGCTGTTGGCCCAACCGGAACTTCATTGGCGATCGTGGGAGCATCCTCGGGGAGAGGAGCGAGGCAGGGGAGCAAGCGAGAGGAGTGAAAATATCTGGCTACTCACTGCTCGTGAGCGTTCCATTCATCTCTATATGCAGTACAAAGAATAAAGAAACTACCTACAGGGGCTACCTGCTCCCTGACTACCATCAACTCCCTCATGCAGCAGGGACAGAGATCCACCTACTACCTACTCTACGTATGGGCAGTTGATAATGCCACATACTAGAGACAAACAACCTGTGTCTAGATAGGACATAGGCCTACAGAGCGGGCCACCCCATGTGTGTGACAGGGTCAACACATGGGTCCTATGGGAGATAGGGTTAGACCCACCATTCCCTCCCTCAACCCTGTTGAACTGGTTGGAAGGCGATGATCCCGATCTTGTCGTGCAGCTCCTGGAACCGAACACGTCAAAGAGACTTTGTAAGGGTATCCGTCCTCTGCTCATCAGTCCTGATGAACACCATCACCACTGTGGACTACTCGAGCAGTCATGTATGAAGTGATAGCGGCGATCAATGTGATTGCTGCGGTCATGAGACACTGGGTTCTTGCAAAGGGAAATCGCCGATTTTTTGTCAAGACGAGTGCAAGTGTGTCCTCTTGATTCAACATCTCACCGAGAAGACGAGCCAGCCCTATCCTATTTCATGCCGTTGTAGCTGCCGGAAGGTACCCCGCCTCACACGAAGAAGTGGCGACAACCTTCTGCCTCATCGATTGCCAGCTAACTGGAGAGATCCCGAGGAAGAACAACACGCCTGAGTTCCTCTTCCTGGAGTCCACATCACCAGTGTGGTCAGAGTCGTTGTAGCCCACCAGGTTCTCGCCATCACCACGGGGAAACACGCATCCGTGCGTGAGCATGCCTATTATGTACTGTAGCATGTGCTTGTGATAGCCGCGAGATGATCATTGGGTGGAGCCTCTATGAACCTCCTCAAGAACCTGACGGCGAACAAGATGTCCTGCCGGGTGTGCACGAGATACCTCAGGCTCAATCGCGCTAAAGTAGAATGTTGCATCCACCGGCTTCTCGGGGCTCTCCTTGCTGAGATTGCGTCGTGCCTCGATCGGGGAGTGCACGACGTGGTAGTACACCATGCATGCTCGCTCGACCAGCTTGCCTGTGTAGGCCACTTGAATGATCGTGGTGCGACCATGCTCCTGGTTCACCTCCAGCCTGAGGTAGTACCGGAGCATCCCAAGGTCACTCATGCTGATGAGACGCTTCATCTCCTCCTTGAAGTGTTGCACATCTTCCTCGGCGCCTGTGATGAACAGGTCATCGACATAGATGCCGACGATGAGCATCGTACTCATGGTCCCTCATGAGTACACACCGTGCTTAGAGGCGTTGTAGGAGACGCCGAGAGATGCTAAGGTTGCATCCAACTTGGCGTTCCATGCTCTCGGGGCTTGCCAGAGACCATAGAGGGCCTTGTGTACGTAGCTTGTACATGCCCTCCTTGTACTTGCTAGAGACGACGCCTGGCAGCGAGGCAAAACCTCCTCATCGAGGTCGGCATTGAGGAACGCCGACTTGACATCCTTGTGGTGCACCTCCCAGCCCCGGTGAGCCGCCAGGGCAAGGATCAGTCGCATGGACTCAAGCCTTGCCATAGGAGTGTAGACCTTCTCAAAGTCCAATCCCACGCGTTGCACATAACCTTTTGCGACAAGGTGCACCTTGTGCTTAACAGTGGCCCTGTGCTCATCCTTTTCACCATGAACACCAACTTGAGCCCGATGGCTCGATGACTCGTAGGCAGCGTCATGAGTGTCCGAAGAGTCTTTTTGTTGATTGACGATAGTTCATCCAGCATCTCCTGGCTTCAGCAGGCCTCTAGTTTGGCCTCTGTGAACGTGGTCGGCTCCTCGCCGGCCATCTGATGCAATACCTCTTAGTTGTCGTGTTTCTCGGGCAGGTTCGTTGGTCCCGTAGGCTTGTCGAGAAGATCACAAAGGTGGTGGTACCTGTGTGGGGAGCCAATGCTATCATCGACGTCAAATAGGCTTCAGCTGTGCCGGTGGCAAAGTTGGAAACTGACAGGGCATAACCTCGCTCATGAGAGGGATGCTCAGGGGCACTGCATCAGTGGTCGATGTTCCTGGGGTCAATGTTCCCGGGGTCACAATTCCCTTGTTCACAGTTCTCGGGGTCGTAGTGCCCGGGTTCACACTTCCTTGGGTCGCAATTGCCTGGGACGCTATGCCAAATGTCAGACTGCCACGGGTCATTCTTCCTAGGGTCGTAGTGCCGGACATCGCACTTGTTGGGGTCGCTTTTCTCGGGGTCCTCGAGTACGCCGGGTGCTCCACGACGAAGGATCTGCTCGCTGGTGCCTTCCTCGGTTCCTCCTAGCACCAGCGTGCATCCTCGTTGATGACGACGTCGCGCGAGACGTGCACGTGCTTTGAGACGCGGCCATACATCTTGTACGCCTTCGAGCCCGTCTTGTAGCCGATGAACACCATTGGCGTGCTCCTATCATCGTGCTTCTTCAGCTGTGGGTGTGCTATCTTGGCGTTCCCAACACAGCCAAAGGTTTGGAGGACGCGTACATCGGGCTTACTCCGGTTCCACGCCTCACAAGGCGTCTTGCCGTTGCTGCTCCTCATGAAGGAGCGGTTGATGATGAAGAGGGCCATGAGCACGGCCTCCCCCAATACGTGCTCGACACCTACTTTGCCTTGAGCATGCAGTGTGCCATTCTGAGCACCATCTTGTTTCTCCGCTCAACGACACCGTTCTACGACGACGAGTATGGGGTTATAAGGTGACGCTGCCTCCTTGCATGGTGCAGTGCTCGTAGAAGGTGGCCGATGTGAACTCGGCACCACGGTTGATGTGCAACACGCGCAGCTTGTGGCGACACTCTACCTTTGTTGCTGGCTATCATATGACAACGGTCGCCCTGCCTCATCCTTGGATGTGAGGAGCACCGACCACATGAACCTACTATAGTCGTCGACGAGCAGTAGGATGTAGCGACGACTACCTGGCGTTGCCAGGATGATCGGACCACATAGAGGTCACGGTGGACTAGCTCCAGTTGCTTCTTTGCCTGGTACCTTGCTTTCTCCGGGAAGGGCAGGTGGCACTGCTTCCGGACAAGGCACACATCGCACAGCTTGTCAGCGTGCTTGATGTGCGGCAACCCGCGCATGAGGTTGCCGTGTGCCATCTTTCGCAGCCCATGAAAGTGCTGGTGCCCGAGACGAGAATGCCAATGTCAAGCGTCGGAGACATGGCCCATGATGAGGCACATGGGGTGGAAAGGGCCAAAAGAATGCTTGTAGAAGCGATTTGGTGCTCGGGTTACCCTGATAAGCAATCAGCTACACTGGTCACGCACGGTGAGCATCCCACGGCGAATCACGATGTAGTACCAGCACTCGTTGGGCTGGCCGACCCTCACGACGCTGCTCTTGAGCGCCAGGATGAAGAAGACATCTGTGCTTTTGGATGTCTACCACCGAGCCGTCAGCGAACCGCACCTTCCCGAAGATCGAGCGGTCAAGCTCCGCGAAGGTGTTGACCAAACTAGTCATGTGGTTTGTGGTGCCGGTGTTGAGGAACCAAACCACGCCACGCTTGTCACCTTTGTGCGTGGCTGTGCTTACAGTTCTCTCCTCATTGAGGAAGACGTGGCCGCACACGCACACCGTTGTTAGGGAGCCATCCCCGCGTACTCGTTAGACCGTGAGCACACAGTGTCCGGGTGTGGCCGACCTGAGTCGCCATGCGCTCCTGCACAGACTCGATGGTCATGAGCATCATGGTCGATCAGGGGGTGGCTCACCAGAAGTGTCGTTTCCTCTTGTACAGACTTGATGGGTCTCGACCTTGTCAGGGCTGAGGTCAAAACGGCATGCGTTGTCGGGGATGTGGTTGCCGGGGCGTGGCTATCCCATGGCCATCTCTTCATCGCCTCCCAGTCGTTAGGCCCGGAGCACGTCATGGTCGGGGAGTGGCCTACCTTGGTCGGGGCGGGGCCTGCTGGAGAGGTCAGTGCCTCCTGCACGGACTCGATGGTTGCCAGCTCCATGGTCGCTGGAGGCGCTATGCCCTCCTGCACGGTCTCGATGGTGACCGGCACCGTGGTCGCTGAAGTCGTTGTGCCCTCCTGTACAGTCTCGGCGCACGCCATCTTCATCTCAGGGCCAGAATCATACACACAACGGCTGGACTAAGCACTCAACTAGGCCACGGTGGAAGAGATGAACACAGAGACGAACACAAGAAAGGTTTTGCGACACCTTGAACTGCGTCTTTTCTGAACTTTCTTTTATTCAGAGAGCAGAGCAATTCTCAACCGACTGTCCGATAAAATCATCCACGATCCTTTTATTCATGGTTTTAAATAGCGCGCTATAGCTTCACTATAGCACTCAATAGCTTTTACAAAAGGTCCTGTGCTAAGCTAAGGGACATTGATCCAAACACATGAACAAACATTTTAAATAGCACGCTATAGCACTACTCTATAGCGTTTAGATGAGGTCCGCCATTAAGGGACATAGCCCGCTATTTAAAACTATGCTTCTATCATGCGCCCACGTGACCAGATTCGTGGCCAACCACTAAACACACTGACCCGCTAATCTTGCCCCAACGTAAACATGGTACGTTTCTAGGACTACAACAGGAAAACGACTGGGCCTGGAAACACTACTTTCTGAACCAAGTGTACTAACTTATTTGACAGAACTAGTAACCTGAAACGCAACTGAAAGAAACTGAAAATACATGCAGCATGAGACTTGAATTCAACACGTTGTTGGCTTCCTGTGAAATGCTAATTAGTAGGTGCTAGTAGTACAGAACTACTCCTAGGAGGGAGAGAGAGAGAGAGAGAGAGAGAGAGAGAGAGAGAGAGAGACTTAGCGTAACATGATATAACACGTGCACTCCGCCTCTTTGATTCAAAGCATTTTGGAGGATTGAAATCCTTAGAAATATTTCGTATGTATGTTGTTTGATTGGTAGGACTTAATCCTATAGTATTTTTTTGCCAAGTATTCCTTTATTCTACTTTTATTAGGATTAGCATCCACTCAAACATCTATCAGAAAATCCTTTGTTTCTCCTCTTAAGCAATCAAACAAATCAAAATCATGTAGGATTCACATAGGCATGATATTCCAATCTTGTGTTTTTCCTATTCCTACATTTTTGGAATCCTGCCAATCAAAGAGGCCCTATAGTACCACTACTAATCAGCTAACTAGGTGACATCTAAATAATGTTAGCTTCTCACATACTAATATATATGTAATACATATCATCGGAATTTACAAACTAAAACTTGGTGACTGTAGGACTACCACCCTGAAACGATGTATTTTTATTTCTAGTTTATGTACTTGACTTAGTCTTGGTATACATTTGCCGAACTGCAGGAAATGGGCATGGATCGGAGCAGTGGAAAGAGAACTACATTGAGCCCGGGTTCATGTACGAGAACTCAGGCAAGCACTCCTTGGTCAAACTGAATAGAAGTATTTTCTATAGTAGCTATCATCAACATGCATAAAATGCTTTTGGAATAAATTTTGTGAGGACGGTGATTGCTGGTGAATATATGGGTTCAGCTGATGTATTTTATAATGATTTAGCGGGTAGAATGCACCCAGGATGGAATTGTTAGAAGGTGGGACCCTCTACATATGGCTATCATATAAGGATAAAGTCACTCTCACTTTTGTATTCGTGTGTTGAACTAAAATCATACAGACCAGAGACTTGTAGAATTAATGGAAGCAAAGCTTTTAACTGTCAAGTCATTGTACTATCAACATGGGTAAGTAGCACTAAGTTTGGTCACGGAATTCCCATGCTAATGTCGGATGGGTGCATTAGCAGTACGCTATTATATTTAAGCATATGTGGAATGTTGAGTTTTTGGATTGCCAAAACGTCTAGGGAACACCTAGCAGGGTGGAGATATAATTTACTCAATGGGGAAAAGCTCTAAACTATGACTAGGACTCGCCTACAAGGATTTGCGAGGACAATAAAAATCAGAATTAATGTGGGTAAAGTGATACAGCCTGCACAGTGCTAAACTAAATCATGATCACGCATTTCTCCTACATTGGAGGTTACAGAAGCCTATTAGTGGTTATATCTCTTGATGCTAGTTATTAGTAGCTTTCTGAATTGAATTGGATATTTTCTACAACAACTATATATTTGAAAAAAAAAGTGTTGAGTTGAGGTAGAACTTGATGATTGATGAAACAGTGCCATGAATATTTTCATTCTGTTATTAATGCTTATGGAGTACTTTGAACTCACTCTTGCTATTAATCCCTCCTTCATAGAGCAAAGCATACCTGAGAATTGGGGTGATAACTACAACTATGCGTGTAGTGGTGATGACTACAACTATGCAGATGGTGATACGTATGGCATGGAAGACACCTGGGGTGATTACTAAGCACGCCTCATGTAATATAAAGCTACGTAATTATGGTAGAAATAATTATGTAGCTTTATATTATTATCGCCTTCTATTTTGTATTGCTAGCTCGAAATCCATTGTTAAGAGATGTAATAATTGGCAAACTTGTGAAGCCTAATTGAGTTTTAGCCCTGCATGGCATGTTATTGTAATATTGTTAACCAGCTCTAGCTATTCCCAGTTGCAATCTCAGACATGGCTTACTATTTAACAAACAAATTTTGTTATCAATAATCCGAGGATCGTTGTCATTATCTAAGATAATAATGGCACGGGTTGCCACATGTGCGCTGAGAAACATTTTTGGATAAAATTAGAGGACACTATATGTTCGAATAAATCAAAGCCAACTTGGAGCTTCATGGTGGTCCAACGTCAGGATTTTCTGATAAAAATGCCACACTATATTATTAATGATTACTATACTTTAGAACCATGCTTGAGCCAAATATTTTTGGATTGGTGATGATTTTCACAAACGTTTCATATTTTAATTTTTTTTTTGACTTACGAGCATTTTTATGAGTATATAGAACACTGTAAATTAAAAAAAATGTGGTACTTGGACAGAACACAATCTGAGAAAACACACAAAATGTTGTTTTTGTAATGACGAGGAACCAATCCAACATTTTCTATACCACTATATAGTGTCACTACTGGAATCTGGGATTTCGCCGAGTTCTGCGGCTTCACCTAGTTCTTATTCATCGGGAGCTCGGCAGAGTTATGAGTAAATCGAGTTTGCTGATAATTGTACTTGGCAGTGACGCACAACTCGGCAAACTTCACTGTTTGCAAGAAACTCAGCAGCATTGCATATTCGCTGAGTTCTGCCGGAAATAAACTCGGCGGTGCCTGACAGGTGGACCCACAACTGTCAAGGCGACGGAGACGTGATGGCCGTCTACATTTGCCGGGTTTACACTAAAAGAAACTTGGCAATCATTTTGCCATTTTTTTCATTACGGAATTAGGGTCATGTGTATGCCGAGTACCCGTGGGAAAAAATCCGCAAATAACTGACAGGCGGGCCCATGGGAGACGTGGCAATGGCTATTCGACAGTTGGGCTTCGTATGCCGAGTTCGGATCTCATCAAAGGGATGACTCTTCGTCTATCCCGCCCTCATAAACGTCGGCACGTGCGACGGCCCGGCAACCGCAAAAAGCCCTCGCCCCGCCTTGTCTCCTCCTCCGCTGCACCCTCGTCGCCGCAACGCCTCCTCTCCTCCTCCACCACGGCGCCGCCTCTCCTCCTCCGCTGTTGCACCATGGATATGGCAGCATCCGCCGTTAGTTCAGCATCGGCCATGGGCGCCGCTGACAGCGTTGCCTCGGCCACGGGCGTCGCTACCATCACCGGCGTGGCCACGGGCGCCACCGGCCTCCCCCCTCCTCATCACACCAGCACTGGCGTCCGCATCCACATGGATGAGCGTGCGGTGTGAGTACTTGATCACCTTTCTGTCCTATTTTTTATTTTGATTAAATGCGTGCATGTTTATTTGTTAAATATATACGATATATGTAGCAAATGCTACTTAATTAGTAAAAAATTGTTAAAATGCTAGCTAGTTAGAAGCAAATTGTTTAATTACTAAAATAATTAAGTTGTCACGAACATTTTATTACATTTTATAAGCATTTTTTAAATTGTCTGAACATTTTTTTACATTGTATAATTATTTTTCAAATTTTCACAAAATTTTTTTTTAAGCATGGGAATATTTCTTTAAAGTATCACGTACAATTTTTTAATGGTACGAATTTTTTTCACATTACCCATACTTTTTTATATTATATAGATTTCTTTATAAAAATGCGCATATAATGTTTTCTTAAATGCAGAACATTTTTTCATTGTAACAAACATTTTTCTTGAAAGTTATCAACATATTTTAAAACTGCGCTTACAAGTTTTTTATACTATGTTAATATTTTTCAAATTCACAGTTTTAAATTTTTAAGTAAATTTAGTTTTTAATATATGTATTTATAGATTCTTTTGGAAAATATGAAAAAAAAAACCAAACAAATGGGAAAACAGAGGAGAAAAGCAACAAGCCTGTGCATGAACCTGGGCCGGGCCAACAGTCTCGCCCTTGAGGCTACGCTCCCATACAGCTCGCTAGAAGCGAGAAATACGTTCGCCCAGGATCGATCACCTCTCACCTAACGCTAATGATGCTCCTGGACCGCCGTTGGTTAGTTAATTGGGCGTGGAAAAGTGGCCCAGTTAATAAGATGGCTCAGATTTTTCCTGTGGAGTAGCAGCGCTTTAGGACAGTCGGCCCAGGAAATAAAATATGCTGCCGAAGCAGCAGATCTAACGCCCAAGATTGCCTAAATTATGCAATCGGACGGCCAGAAACAGCCAGGTCATGAGAGGGCTGGGATTTGGTTCAATTTTACTGTCCTACTAGAAGCAAAAGTGCACTTTGCTGCGCCGTCTTATACAGAAAACATTTTGATCAAATGGTTGCAGTTACTCTTATTCATTCAGAAACACAAATCCAATTACATAAGTATTTAAAACTTCAAACACCAATATCATGTATACAAACCTCACTGGTCAAGATTGTACTTCAAATGAAATAATAAAGACTTAAAATACTAAAAATGCACCCAATGCACCCTCTTATACAACATCAGTATTATACAATGGTTGTCCCATATAGGTCTTGCCTTTTGAAGGTCTTTAGCAGGCATAAAAAAAAGGAAGAGGCACAATAACATCTTCCAAGCTTTATCAATCTTATGGGATCCAAAATAAAGAAGCTCATTGCAAGAATTATATATCGAGTGTTACATCTGGAAAAATGTCAGGAGGCCCAAATATGCACACAGATCTAGTGGCATCATATTCACCTTGAATATGAACAATTTGTTTTATTTAAAACATATTGCAAGTGCTCATGACTTCAAACGAACAAAAGTAAACACGGCCTGCACTTTGCCTTTTAATGCACTCAAGCAATTCACCGAGGATGGATGTTTAGTTCCACAAAAGAATACACTGAAATAATGCCTATATGTATATTGTCAAATAACCTTTTACATATTTAACCCGATCTAATGATCCATGAGAAAATATATCATTATAGCACGAACATGCAAAACCGTGAAAATGGACAATATTAATCTATTGTGTCACATTTTGAGCGTCAAGCATTTCTGCAAAACACACACCATAATCAGCATGGTTTGAACTTATATCAAGAAACTAACATAACCAATTGTGAGCGAATGCTAACATTTGGAGTTGGGATAAAAACAATAACCGGAAAGTAGGTTCATGATTTTCCTGAGGGTACAAACCACACACTACAAAAAAATACACTTTCGTGATGATACGTGTTTGTCACAGTAGGTCGCGTTTTCTGTCATGCATGTACATCCATGACGATTTTATGACAGAATCAAGATAGTCATACCTATGCTGTCGTAGAAGTGTTCCATGACATTACCAAAATTATCATCACAGAAGTGTCCACTTCCATGACGATAAATCGCGCGTCACAGAAGTGCTTTCGTCAAGGGTGACCGACAGGTGGCATCCTATAACACCCTCGATGCGACTATAGCTCCCACGTGTCGAGGCACGACTTAGAGGCATAATCGCATTGAAGGCATATGTCGCAAGTCAGGTAATCATCATGAACATCCCATGTAATATAATAATAAAAAGGGATAACATAGTTGGCTTACACTCGCCACGTCACATCAGAGTACATAAATAACATACATCATCCAAACACTCATGGCCTGACTACAGCGCCAAAATAAAAGACAACCCAACAAGCGACATGGTCCCGATCACCCCAACTGGGCACCACTACTGATCATCAGGAAAAAAAACATAGTAACGCTGAGAATCCTCGTCGAACTCCCACTTGAGCTCGTACTCGTCACCTGGAGCGGAATCACCTGGACCTGCATCTGGAGTTATAGTATCTATGAGCCACAGGGACTCAGCAATCTCGCACCCTCGTGATCAAAACTATTTAAGCTAATAGGAAGGGGTAAGGCTAATATAAGTGGATCTGCAGCAAGCGACTAGCAGATATGATGGCTAACTTATACGCGAAAGAGAGCGAGAAGAGAAGGCAAAGCGCGAGCGAGAATCTAGAGGAACAACCTGCGCAAGCATTACTCCAACATTGTGTCCACTTCCCGGACTCCGCCGAGAAGGGGCCATCACGGTAACACACACGGTTGATTCATTTTTAATTAAGTTTAGTTCAAGTTATCTACAACCGGACATTAACAAATTCCCATCTGCCCATAACCGCGGGCACGGCTTTCGAAAGTTCAATCCCTGCAGGGGAGTCCCAACTTAGCCCATAACAAACTCTCACGGTCAACGATGGAATAGACCTCCACCCGAGACATTCCGATCAGACTCGGTATCCCGGTACAACAAGACATTTCGACAGGTAAAAACAAGACCAGCAACACCGCCCGAATGTGCCGACAAATCCCGATAGGAGCTGCACATATCTCGTTCTCAGGGCACACTCAGATGAGCAATCCGTACAACTAAAACCAAACCTCGAGTTTCCCCGAGGGGGCGCTGCACAGGGCTCTAGTTCAGACCAACACTCAGAGGAGCACTGGCCCGTGGGGGGCTAAAATAAAGATGACCCCCAGGCTCCGGAAACCCAAGGGAAAAGAGGTTAGGTGGCAAATGGTAAAACCAATGTTGGGCATTGCTGGAAAAGCTTTAATCAAGGCGAACTATCAAGGGGTTCCCATTATAGCCCAACCGTGTAAGGAACGCAAAAATCCGGGAACATAACACCGATATGACGGAAACTAGGGCGGCAAGAGCGGAACAAAACACTAGGCGAGAGGCCGAGCCTTCCACCCTTTACCAAGTATATAGATGCATTAAGATAACATAGCAATATAATGATATCCCAACAAGTAAATAAGTGTTCCAACAAGGAACGGCTCCAATCTTCACCTGCAACTAGCAACGCTATAAGAGGGGCTGAGCAAAGCGGTAACATAGCCAATCAATGGTTTGCTAGGACATGGTGGGTTAGAGGTTCAACATGGCAATTGGGAGGCTGACAAGAAAAAGGTAGGCATCGTAGCATTGGCATAGCGAGAGCGAAGCAAACTAGCATAGCAAAGATAGTAGTGATTTCAAGGGTATGATCATCTTGCCTGCAAAGTTGTCAGAGTTGACTGCATCCTCAAAAGCAAACTCAACGGGCTCCTCGTTAGCGAACTCGTCTCCCGGCTGTATCCAAAGAAGACAAATAATCAACAAGGATACAATCAACCACGTGCAAACTCCAACAATAAGATGCAATGATGATATGCTATGCGGCATGCGATGCGGGATGCAAAATGCAAGATATGACAGGAAATACATGAACCTGACCTCAACTTGGAAAACCAAGTGTGCCACTGGATAGAGGGGATGAAATCGCTTGAAAACGATATAAAGATCATTGGAATCGGAGTTACGGTTTGGAAATGGCAAGCGTTTTAATATATGACACCGGTCTGCGATTTACAGCAAGTAGGCATCTAAATGCAACGAAATGAACATGCTACATCCACCAAACATGACAACAAAAGACATAGCAGGGATGTACACAAGATGCTTAACAAAAGTCTAGCACTGAGCCACGGCCAATTCATCCATTAAGAGGTTCAAACAAGCATGGGAAAAACGCAAATGCAAAACAGATTTCAGACTTAGTGAAATTAACACTTGTCTGAAATTTCAGATCACGATGCTCTCTTCAGAGCAGCAAAACAACATGATACATGACCTTATTATGACAAGTAAGAGAATGTCTGGGAGCTACTCAACAAGCTTAACAAAAGTCCCAAAGTGACCTGGGGCCAAAAGAGATCACAAAATATACTAACAAGCACACAAACATAGCTAAAACACAATCAGTTTTCAGACTTAGTGAAAACTGAGACAAGCTGAAATATAACTCACGAAGGCATGTAAACGAGCTCGATGCACTCACTACGATGCAAGTCATGGCAAGGCAAGCATACATCCATTAAGAAGGCACAAAATGCTAGCTAGACATGGCAAGAACAATGGCATAGCAAGCACGGATCAACTACAATAACTCCGGCAAAATCGCAAACAAGTTGACGATCTGCCCAGATTTACCACGAAGCAAAAGTAGAGCTCGATTGACTCAAGCTAGGGGGCTCCAAATAAGCCAACAAAGAAATGGATGGATAGAGCATAACAAGATTAACAAAACTCCTTTACTTATCATCCTCAAAAGAGGCACGAATCACTAGGAATCAATATGAACATATGGCATCATGAACTAAATAATCCCAGACTTAGTGAAAACTACTAAGTCCCTGAAAACAGATTCACCGGGTGCCTCACTTTGCAAGCTTGCAATAAGCACCACACACACCCTAAAAATGCATGGGTTACACCTCTGGAAAGATAACAAGATGCGTAAAAAAACATATGAAGGACTCACGAGCATATCATGCACACAATAATCATGGCAAAAATGACAAAAGTCTAGGATGAGCTAGCAGATCTGGCAATTAACTCACGATGCCCTCTTCTAACAGTATTTTGGCCATCAAGATGACCTCAAATGAAAATGATGCAATGGAAATAAATGATGTACTCGTCGAGACGAACATTTTGATATATTATATGTCCAAAGAGGAGCTACGGATGCGGAGATATCACTGGTCAAAGTATGCATAAAAAACTAGGGTTAAAGACGAAAGTCAACCGAGAACTCAGATCCAGATTGGGATCTCGCGGGCACGGACTTCGAGGTTGACCGCGGGGCACTGTTCACGCCGGAGATCGGAAGCCGAGGTCACTGGACTTGGAGCTTCGCCGGATCCGGGCGGTGGAGCCGCTGGAGTGGAGCGGGAGGAGGACGGCGGGGCCGGCCGGAGTAGGGGAGGCGGGTCGCCGGACTTGCGGCGAACGGCGGTGAGGTGGTGGCGGCTCGACCACGGCGCTCGCGATGACAACTCCGGTCACCGGAGCCGGAAGGGGCGGCGGCGCGGCGAAGAGGCCTTGGGCGCGGGCAGGCGGCGGAGGGAGATGGGCTCGGGGGCCGGCTGCGGGCCTACGGGCCGGCGGCGAACCGGGGACTCGCAGCGCCACGTGGCGGCTCGCGGTTCGTCGCGGGGCGGCGGGTACGTGTCCGGCGCGGGCGGACAATGTCCGGCCGGCGCGAGGGGTTTTTTTTAGGGTTTCGGGGGGAGGAGTGGTCCGAAATTTGAGGGGTCTATTTATAGGCATAAGTGGAGTTAGGAGAGTCCAAATGAGGTGCGGTTTTCGGCCACGCGATCGTGATCGAACGCTCTAGGACATGGAGCAGATTTTGGTGGGTTTTGGGCCAACTTGGAGGGGTGTTAGGCTGCAACACACACGAGGCCTTTTCAGTCCCTCGGTTAACCGTTGGAGCATCAAACGAAGTCCAAATGGTATGAAACTTGACAGGCGGCCTATCGGTAGTAAACCAAGGCCGCATGGCAAGTCTCGGTCCAATCCGGAAATGTTTAATACCCACACACGAAAAAAGGTAGAAATGGCCACCGGAGGAGAACGAAGCGCCGGAATGCAAAACGGACAACGGGGAAAATGCTCGAATGCATGAGATGAACACGTATGCAAATGCAATGCACATGATGACATGATATGAGATGCATGAAAACGAGAACAACACACGGAGGCAAAGACCCGAACCCGAGAAATAAATATAACTTAACGCCGAAAACGGCAAGAGTTGGAGTACAATTGAGAAAGTTATATCTGGGGCGTTACAACACTCCACCACTACGAAAAGATCTCGTCCCGAGATCTAGGACTGAAAGAACGCCGAGTACTCAGAACGGAGGTGATCCTCGCGTTCCCAGGTAGCTTCACGGTCGGAATGGTGTGACCATTTGACTTTGAGAAATTTGATTGACTTGTTGCGAGTCTTGCGTTCAGTCTCTTCAAGAATAGCAACTGGGTGCTCACGATAGGAGAGATCTTCTTGGAGCTCAATGTCCTCGAAGTTGACGGTGCGGTCAGGCATCTTGAAGAACTTTCGAAGCTGAGAGACATGGAACACATCATGAACATTTGCAAAGTTTGAAGGAAGCTCGAGTTGATAGGTGAGGTCGCCTCTCTTGCTGACAATCTTGAAAGGTCCCACGTATCTAGGGGCAAGCTTCCCTTTGATACCGAAGCGACGAGTACCTTTCATAGGAGAGACGCGTAGGTAAACATGATCTCCGATCTCGAAACCCAAATCACGGTGTTTACTATCATAGTAGCTCTTCTGGCGGGATTGGGCTGCTTTGAGGTTATCACGAATGACTTTGCACATTTCTTCTGCCTCTGTGATTAAGTCATTACCCAGCAGCTGACGTTCACCGGTTTCAGACCAGTTGAGAAGGGTACGACACTTCCTGCCATACAGAATTTCAAATGGGGCCTTACCCGAACTTGCTTGGAAACTGTTGTTGTATGAGAATTCAGCATAAGGAAGACAATCCTCCCACTTCATGCCAAAGGAGATTACACAAGCCCTGAGCATATCTTCAGGAATCTGGTTGACACGCTCATCTTGACCGCTTGTTTGAGGATAGAAAGTTGTGCTGAAGCGGATGTTGGTGCCCATGGCCTTCTGAAAAGAATCCCAAAACTTGGAGGTAAAGATGCTGCCACGGTCTGAAGATATCACTTGAGGAATACCGTGCAGAGAGACAATTCGAGAGGTATAGAGTTCCGCCAATTGAGCTGCAGTGATTGACTCTTTGGTAGGCAGAAAGTGAGCCACTTTGGTGAGCTTGTCAATGACAATGAATATAGCATCATTGCCACGCTTGGACTTTGGAAACCCAGTCACGAAGTCCATTTCAATGTGGTCAAACTTCCATTCTGGAATGGCAAGAGGTTGGAGGAGACCAGCTGGCCTTTGGTGTTCTGCCTTCACTCTTCTGCAGACATCACATTCATTCACGAATTGAGCGATCTCGCGCTTCATTCGAGTCCACCAATAAGCTTGTTTAAGGTCCTGATACATTTTCGTGCTCCCGGGGTAGATGGAGAGGAGAGAGTTGTGAGCCTCGTTCATGATCACTTTACGAAGTTCACCTTTGGGTACAACAATTCGATCCTCGAAGAAGAGAGTGTCCTTGTCATCAAGGCGGTAGCACTTGTACTTGGACTGACTCTTAGCAACCCCAATCTTCACCTTCTTCACCATAGCATCAAGAAGCTGGGCTTGGCGAATCTGGTCTTCTAAGGTAGGAGAGACTTGAAGGTTGGCGAGGAAACCTTGAGGAACAACTTGCAGATTCAGTTTACGGAAAGCTTCACAAAGCTCAGGTTGATAAGGCTTAAGAATCAGACTATTGCAATACGCTTTTCTGCTCAAAGCGTCAGCAATCACATTGGCCTTGCCTGGAGTATACTCGATACTCGGATTATACTCTTGAATCATTTCGACCCATCGAGTTTGCCTGAGGTTGAGATTAGGCTGAGTAAAGATGTACTTGAGACTCTTGTGATTAGTGAAAATATCCACTTTTCTTCCCAATAGAAGATGTCTCCAAGTCAACAAAGCATGCACAACTGCCGCCAACTCGAGATCATGAGTGGGGTAGTTCTTCTCATTAGGCTTCAACTGGCGAGAGGTATAAGCAACAACTTTCTTCTCTTGCATCAAAACTGCACCGAGACCTTGGAGAGAGGCATCACAAAAGACCTCGTACGGCTTGGATTCATCAGGCGGAGTCAAAACTGGAGCAGTGATCAACTTCTCTTTCAAAGTGTTGAAAGCAATATCACACTCCAGAGACCAAACGTACTTGACGTGCTTCTGAAGAAGATTAGAGAGAGGCTTCGCGATCTTAGAAAATTTTTCAATGAATCTTCGACAATAGCTTGCGAGACCGAGGAAACTGCGGAGTTGCTTCACGTTTTGAGGAGGTTCCTAATTCACAATTGCAGACACCTTCTCGGGATTCACGGCAATGCCCTTGGCACAGATGATATGACCAAGATAAAGAACCTCATCGAGCCAAAATTCACACTTGGAGAACTTGGCGTAGAACTGATATTCCCTCAACTTATCAAGAACCAAACGCAAGTGCTTGGCATGATCTTCCTTGTTCTTCGAGAAAACCAGAATGTCGTCGAGATAGACCAAAACGAAGTCGTTGGTGTAGGGGTTGAAGATGAAGTTCATCATGCGAGAGAACGTCGGAGGAGTGTTGGCGATGCCAAAAGACATGACGGTGTATTCATAAGAGCCAAAACTTGTCCTGAAAGCCGTCTTGGGAATATCTTGCTCACGGATTGGAATCTGATGATAACCCATACAGAGATCAAGCTTGGAGAATACTTGGGCACCTTTGAGTTGTTCGAACAGCTCATTGATGTTGGGAAGTGGGTATTTGTTCTTGATGGTCTTCTTGTTCAATGGACGGTAATCCACACAAAGTCGGTCCGTTCCATCCTTCTTCTTCACAAAAATAACACCACAACCCCACGGAGAGGAACTAGGCCGGATGAGACCCATTCTCTCTTGCTCATCGAGTTGTTTCTTCGGCTCCTTTAACTCTTCAGGTCCGAGCTTGTAAGGACGCTTGCACACAGGTTCCGTGTCGGGCTCAAGATCAATAACAAATTCAACTGGCCGGTGCGGAGGCATTCCTGGGAGCTCTTCTGGAAATACGTCTTGATATTCGCAAACGACTGGAATTTGCAAAATAGCGTCTAGTTCACCCTTCTCATTGAGAGAAAACAGACGGATAGTATCATCACGAGCGGCAAATACAATTACATCCTCAGACGAATGATTCAATTGAATCTGCCTTGCAGCACAATCAAGCTGAGCCTTGTGCTTAGAAAGCCAATCCATTCCGAGAATAAGATCAATATCGGAGTCACCAAGAACCACCGGAGAAGAGAGAAACTTGTAGTCGCCCAAAGTGATAGTAACATCCAGAACGCATACTCGAGATATCAACAGACGGGCTGGAGAGTCAATAGACAACGGCCTCGGCAACACTCGAGTAACAAAATCATGCTTAGATGCAAAAGGTCTCGAGATGAAACAATGTGATGCACCAGTATCAAAAAGTACTTTTGCAGGAATATCACTAACAGGAAGGTTACCCATGATGACATCTGATGAATCCTCTGCCTGAGCTGCATTCACCATATTGACCTTGGCATGCTTGGGGTTATGCTTGACCACAGCTGTACTTGCTGATCTCACAGGAGGAGGAGGAGGAGGAAGACGCCTCTGGTTGAAACACTTGTTGGCATAGTGACCCTTCTGTTGGCACTTGTTGCACGTGACCTCTGAAAGCGGACGGTGGTACGGAGCACTCGATCTTGGAGGTTGAGATGAAGTCTTGTTCTGAAAGCCAGGGTTGGGTGGGCGGGAAGAACCACTGCCACCTTTACTCTTTTGCTGAAACGGCTGACAGAACGGAGGAGGAGGAAGCCAAAACTTCTGCTGCTTGGCCACTTGAGTAGAAGAAGACGGAGTAGCATCTCTGACTCGCTTCCTGGAAGCATCACACCTCAACCGAGCAGCCTCTTGCTTCAGTGCCATGTTGTAGAACTCATAGTATCTCAACGGCTCAAAGAGGACAAGAGCGAGCTCGATATCTTCTCGGAGACCACCCCTGAACTGGTATATCATGCTCTTCTCATCAGGTACGTCCTACTTGGCAAAGCGGGCGAGCTTCTGGAACAACTTGTTGTACTCATAGACAGACAAAGAGCCTTGCTTCAAGTTGCGGAATTCCTCACGCTTACTTTCAGTCACACTCTGAGGGATGTGATGAGCTCGGAAATCTAGACGAAAATCATCCCAAGTGATCAGACGTCCACCTCTGGAATCCTTGTACTGCTGGAACCACTCTGCAGCCTGATCTTTGAGTTGGAAGGAAGCGAACTTGACGAAATCTTCAGGCCTGACATTGCTGCATTCAAAATGCTTGCCCAGATCCACAAGCCAATCGTCAGCATCGGAAGCCTCAACACAATTGCTGAACGTCTTCGGCCCATTAGCAAGGAACTGGTTTAGTGTAGCAAAGTGGTGCTGATTGTTGCCTTCATTCCCTTGACTGCCTTGATTGCGCTCTTGGAGGATTTGCATGATCAACTGTGTGTTTGCATTGGTTGCGGCCATCACAGCTTGCCATGCTTCCGGAGGAGGTGGAGGAGGTGGCAGATCAGGATTCGGAGTCGTGCGCGTTGGAGGAGCCATCCTGAAGAGGTTGACCACCATTAGCACATTGACAGATAAATGAAGCTGAATCCAACGGAATGAAAATTGCAACATAAAGTCTTCACATCCGAACAAAATGAACGAATGAATTCCTCTTGAAATGGTCACATATCCATAAATTGCGAAGCCACGTAGAATTAGGTAGAAGAATTAAATCAACAAGGTATGGATCAAGAACGAATGATCGGTAAGGAATCCCCATCTCAAACCAATATCCGTGGAAGAAGAACTAGAGCTACTAGAATTCCCACCTATGAAACTCCCGAAATTTTCCGGTTATGCAATCAGGTGTTGGGGATACAGGGGAAGCATAATATCTCACCCAAACTAGCAATTCCTACATCCAGCTGTATCCATCCTTCAACACATAACCAAGAAACCTTCGGAAACCATCTACCTCAACCTTCGAAAAGCATCCGTTATACAAGTTATGGCGATACTCCCGAACTCCCGCCCCAGTACTAGGTGGCGTCGAGGTTATCTCACCAACGAACTACATAAAAGAGATTTTCGATGTCAGCGACCATATCTCAAGTATTCCAGAATTGCAACGATAAAATTATGATGACAACACCTCAGAGCTCAACTCCTCGGGACACTTCCACTAAACCCTTGACAGGAGGCACCAAGACAGTATTCTCATCATAAGCCATCAGAACGATTCTAAGATACTCGCGTGATCCTAAAAAAAATTTAGTGAAATTTGAGAAGAGAAGAGTCAAAACTCTACGTCAGGATGCCTCACCAGAGCGACGAAGGAACTGAGGAGTAAAAGAATTCCTAAACTCTCCGATATATAATTCCTAAATGACTCAAAACATTTTTCTAGACACAACTCGGCTGCTAAAAACGATCAAGCAATGGGGCTCCTAAGGTCGGGGAAGGTTCTGATACCAACTTATAACACCCTCGATGCGACTATACTCCCACGTGTCGAGGCACGACTTAGAGGCATAATCGCATTGAAGGCATATGTCGAAAGTCAGGTAATCATCGCGAACATCCCATGTAATATAATAATAAAAAGGGATAACATAGTTGGCTTACACTCGCCACGTCACATCAGAGTACATAAATAACATACATCATCCAAACACTCATGGCCCGACTACGGCGCCAAAATAAAAGACAACCCAACAAGCGACATGGTCCCGATCACCCCAACTGGGCACCACTACTGATCATCAGGAAAAGAAACATAGTAACGCTGAGAATCCTCGTCGAACTCCCACTTGAGCTCGTACTCGTCACCTGGAGCGAAATCACCTGGACCTGCATCTGGAGTTATAGTATCTGTGAGCCACAGGGACTCAGCAATCTCGCACCCTCGCGATCAAAACTATTTAAGCTAATAGGAAGGGGTAAGGCTAATATAAGTGGAGCTGCAGCAAGCGACTAGCAGATATGATGGCTAACTTATACGCGAAAGAGAGCGAGAAGAGGAGGCAAAGCGCGAGCGAGAATCTAGAGGAACAACCTGCGCAAGCATTACTCCAACACCGTGTCCACTTCCCGCACTCCGCCGAGAAGGGGCCATCACGGTAACACACACGGTTGATTCATTTTTAATTAAGTTTAGTTCAAGTTATCTAAAACCGGACATTAACAAATTCCCATCTGCCCATAACCGCGGGCACGGCTTTCGAAAGTTCAGTCCCTGCAGGGGAGTCCCAACTTAGCCCATAACAAGCTCTCACGGTCAACGAAGGAATAGACCTCCACCCGAGACATTCCGATCAGACTCGGTATCCTGGTACAACAAGACATTTCGACAGGTTAAAACAAGACCAGCAACACCGCCCGAATGTGCCGACAAATCCCGATAGGAGCTGCACATATCTCGTTCTCAGGGCACACTTAGATGAGCAATCCATACAACTAAAACCAAACCTCGAGTTTCCCCGAGGGGGCGCTGCACAGGGCTCTAGTTTGGACTAACACTCAGAGGAGCACTGGCCCGTGGGGGGCTAAAATAAAGATGACCCTCAGGCTCTGGAAACCCAAGGGAAAAGAGGCTAGGTGGAAAATGGTAAAACCAATGTTGGGCATTGCTAGAAAAGCTTTAATCAAGGTGAACTATCAAGGGGTTCCCATTATAGCCCAACCGTGTAAGGAACGCAAAAATCCGGGAACATAACACCGATATGACGGAAACTAGGGCGGCAAGAGCGGAACAAAACACTAGGCGAGAGGCCGAGCCTTCCACCCTTTACCAAGTATATAGATGCATTAAGATAACATAGCAATATAATGATATCCCAACAAGTAAATAAGTGTTCCAACAAGGAACGGCTCCAATCTTCACCTGCAACTAGCAACGCTATAAGAGGGGCTGAGCAAAGCGGTAACATAGCCAATCAATGGTTTGCTAGGACATGGTGGGTTAGAGCTTCAACATGGAAATTGGGAGGCTGACAAGCAAAAGGTAGGCATCGTAGCATTGGCATAGCAAGAGCAAAGCAAACTAGCATAGCAAAGATAGTAGTTATTTCAAGGGTATGATCATCTTGCCTGCAAAGTTGTCAGAGTTGACTGGATCCTCAAAAGCAAACTCAACGGGCTCCTCGTTAGCGAACTCATCTCCCGGCTCTACCCAAACAAGACAAACAAGCAACAAGGATATAATCAACCACGTGCAAACTCCAACAATAATATGCAATGATGATATGCTATGCGGGATGCCATGCGGGATGCAAAATGCAAGATATGACAGGAAATGCATGAATCTGGCCTCAACTTGGAAAACCAAGTGTGACACTGGATAAAGGGGATGAAATCGCTTGAAAACGATATAAAGATCATTGGAATCGGAGTTACAGTTTGGAAATGGCAAGCGTTTTAAGATATCACACCGGTCTGCGATTTACAGCAAGTAGGCATCTAAATGCAACGAAATGAACATGCTACAGCCACCAAACATGACAACAAAAGACATGGCAGGGATGTACACAAGATGCTTAACAAAAGTCTAGCACTGAGCCACGGCCAATTCATCCATTAAGAGGTTCCAACAAGCAAGGCAAAAACGCAAATGCAAAACAAATTTCAGACTTAGTGAAATTAACACTTGTCTGAAATTTCAGATCACGATGCTCTCTTCAGAGCAGCAAAACAACATGATACATGACCTGATTATGACAAGTAAGAGCATGTCTTGGAGCTACTCAACAAGCTTAACAAAAGTTCCAAAGTGACCTGGGGCCAAAAGGGATCACAAAATATACTAACAAGCACACGAACATAGCTAAAACACAATCAGTTTTCAGACAGTGAAAACTGAGACAAGCTGAAATATAACTCACGAAGGCATGTAAACGAGCTCGATGCACTCACTACGGTGCAAGTCATGGCAAGTCAAGCATACATCCATTAAGAAGGCACAAAATGCTAGCTAGACATGGCAAGAACAATGGCATAGCATGCACGGATCAACTACAATAACTCCGGCAAAATCGCAAACAAGTTGACGATCTGCCCAGATTTACCCCGAAGCAAAACTAGAGCTCGATTGACTCAAGCTATGGGGCTCCAAATAAGCCAACAAAGACATGGATGGATAGATCATACCAAGATTAACAAAACTCTTTTACTGATCATCCTTAAAAGAGGCACGGATCACTAGGAATCAACATGAACAAATGGCATCATGAACTAAATAATCCCAGACTTAGTGAAAACTACCAAGTCCCTGAAAACAGATTCACCGGGTGCCTCACTTTGCAAGCTTGCAATAAGCACCACACACACCCTAAAAATTCATGGGTTACACCTCTGGAAAGATAACAAGATGCTTAACAAAACATATGAAGGACTCACGAGCATATCATGCACACAATAATCATGGCAAAAATGACAAAAGTCTAGGATGAGCTAGCAGATCTGACAATTAACTCACGATGCCCTCTTCTAACAGCATTTTGGCCATCAAGATGACCTCAAATGAAAATGATGCAATGGAAAGAAATGATGTACTCGTCGAAGCGAACATTTTGATATATTATATGTCCAAAATGGAGCTACGGATGGGGAGATATCACCGGTCAAAGTATGCATAAAAAACTAGGGTTAGAGACGAAAGTCAACCGAGAACTCAGATCCAGATCGGGATCTCGCGGGCATGGACTTCGAGGTTGACCGCGGGGCACTGTTCACGCCGAAGATCGGAAGCCGAGGTCGCCGGACTTGGAGCTTCGTCGGATCCGAGCGGTGGAGCCGCCGGAGTGGAGCGGGAGGAGGACGGCGGGGCCGACCGGAGTAGGGGAGGCGGGTCACCGGACTTGCGGTGAACGGCGGCGAGGTGGTGGCGGCTCGACCGCAGCGCTCGGGGTGACAACTCCGGTCACCAGAGCCGGAAGGGGCGGCGGCGCGGCGAAGAGGCCTTGGGCGCGGGCAGGTGGCGGAGGGAGATGGGCTCGGGGGCTGGCTGTGGGCCTGCGGGCCGGCGGCGAGCTGGGGACCCGCGGCGCCACGTGGCGGCTCGCGGTTCGTCGCGGAGCGGCGGCGGACGTGTTCGGCGCGGGCGGACAATGTCCGGCCGGCGTGAGGGGTTTTTTTTGGGTTTCGGGGGGAGGAGAGATCCGAAATTTGAGGGGTCTATTTATAGGCATAAGTGGAGCTAGGAGAGTCCAAATGAGGTGCGGTTTTCGGCCACGTGATCGTGATCGAACGCTCTAGGACATGGAGCAGAGTTTGGTGGGTTTTGGCCCAACTTGGAGGGGTGTTAGGCTGCAACACACACGAGACCTTTTCGGTCCCTCGGTTAACCGTTGGAGCACCAAACGAAGTCCAAATGGTACGAAACTTGACAGGCGGCCTACCGGTAGTAAACCAAGGCCGCATGGCAAGTCTCGGTCCAATCCGGAAATGTTTAATGCCCACACACGAAAAAAAGGTAGAAATGGCCACCGGAGGAGAACGAAGCGCCGGAATGCAAAACGGACAACGGGAAAAATGCTCGAATGCATGAGATGAACACGTATGCAAATGCAATGCACATGATGACATGATATGAGATGCATGAAAACGAAAACAACACACGCAGGCAAAGACTCGAACCCGAGAAATAAATATAACTTAACGCCGGAAACGGCAAGAGTTGGAGTACAATTGGGAAAGTTATATCTGGGGTGTTACACATTCACCGTAACGGAACGCCGTTAAGCTATCGGGTCGGGTTTTGGATCCGATAACCCGTTAACAGTCCCGACCAATGGGGATTTTCCACGTGTAAAATCATCATTGGCTGGAGGAAACACGTGTCGGCTCATCGCTGGGACAGATGTCATCCACTCATTGGACAGAAGGCGCCTATGATTCGTCCACACGTGGCACGGCCCAACAGAGGCCCATTCCTATGAAAAGGCCGGCACGTTTGACTTGGTCAAAAGGTGGCGGGCCGGCCAATGGAAAGCCTGTTAACGGCCTATTCGCATATAGCCCATTTACAACCCGCTAAACCAAGGCCCGTTACGCCATATTCAAATTAGGCCCAGTAGCGTCATCTGGGCCATCCAACATGATTCCAGCCCATTTTCACTTCCGGCCCATGTATGGCCCATGACGTCTTTCGGCCCATATGAGGCCCTATGTAACTCTTGGCCCGTAATGAACAGTGTATCACTTTACACCCATTAACGGCCCGTGGTGAAACTGGCCCGTAAAGAACAGTGTATCACTTTATACCCATTAACGTCCCGTTATTCTGTTGGGCCGTTTCCAGCCCATGTTATCTTTCGGCCTTCTCGGAGCCCATTTATTCTTGGGCTATTTTCCAGCATTCGTTTACTTACGGCCCGTAGAAGGCCCATTTTTTCTACGGCCCGTAGAAGGCCCATTGTTTCTATGGCCCGTAGAAGGTCCACTGTTTCTACGGCCCGTAGGAGGCCCAGTGTCACTACAGTAAATATTAGCCCATGGTTATTGTGGCCTAGTTTTAAAAAATAGGTTATTGCAGCCACTAGCAAACCACAGAAAAAGAACTGCACTAACTATAAGCAAACAAATAAAAGACAACAAGGAAATAAATGAGCAAGCAACTTACACTAGGTTATCACGACTATTACACATATTACATCCACTTGGCATCAAAGTTCGCCACCAGTGCAAATATAGGGAACACAACAGCATATAAACGCCGCGGCAAAACAAGTCCAGAACTGAAACCACTTCAGAAGAGCTCAAGAAACAATATCCTGGGTACCCATAATGCTAGCAAGATGCTTAGCAAGCTTATTAACTTTCTCTTGTTTGGCGCTTAAGTCCTCCAGCGCTTGCTGTTGCACCAGAAAGTATGCATCTGAATTCTGCAGGGAATTCCTCAGTCCTTCGGCTTCCTGTTGCATAACATCTGATCAGTGTCTTTCAACTTGAAGTTGAGACTCAAGAAGCCGAACTGATTCAGGCAACGAGTTCGAACAGCTGGTGCCAGCAGTGGTAGCGAGTAACTCGAACACTTCATCAAGACATGACTTTGGGGTTGTCTCAGTGTCTTCAATATAGTTTTTATCAGCTTTCTTGGAGACCAACAGGGATGTCTCACTATCTTGAACCTTATCTGCATTACTTCCTTTACCATTGCATAACAGGGTACTCTTCTCCAATATTTTATCTGCGTTCTAAAAGAGAAACAAACAAACACATCTCAGGTTTACAATGTAGTATATGAAACTCATTTTGGTAAATCAGTTCAGTAGTAAGGTGGACAGGATAACAGCATGAAACAAACATATATCTATGTAGTGTATGGTCTATATCATTCTAGTTTATGTTGCCAAATCAAGATAGATACAGTTTGAATCATATCTATTTAAGACAAAGCAACATAGACAGAATATAAGTGTGGGAAACTACACAGCAATAATAACACTTGTAATGTGCATGGCATGAGAACATAACTGTTTATTCAATTGAAACTGAAATCCACATAGAGCAAGTTACAACAGCAAACAGCCAAACACGTTGAAGAAACAGGTTTAAAACATACCTGTTGCACCATTGGAGTTTCAATTGCATCCTTCAAAATTGAAATTAGTTGGTATCAGTAAATACAGTGATGCAAGAGCAAAGTAGTATGAACCATAGCTACGGAACCTGACCTGAGAACAATTATTCTTCTGCTTTAAGCGTTGACTTTGGGTTCAGAGTGGTGGTCCTCATGATTTGCACACCGCAGTTGCCTTACTAACTGCTCGTGTTTGGGCGCTCTGTGGTGGAGACGGTGCTGTGTCAACGGGAACTGGGTGTCTATCTGCTGGGGTTGGGGTTAGAAGGGGTGTAGTTGGTTCTCTATCCAACTGGGTAGGGGTACAATCTGCATGAGTGTGTGTTATGTGTGGTGGGGCTGGTTCTTGGGCAAGTACAACCGTGGTTCTATCTGCATCGACAGGTAGCACAATATTTTCTGAAAACCGTATTTTTACTCCCACAGATACTGCCATCACTCCCTCCAATTGAAATGGCTGATAAACAAGAAAAGTAATTGAATGTATAGACATTGTAAGATAGACAGGTGCAATGGATAGTAGGGAAGAAAACATGGCATGAAATAATTCACATTTATGTTGTCTATGCAAACAGAATAGCAAGACATAATTTCACATATATGATCGCTAATTAAACAAGATAGCATGACACAATTTCACATGTATGATGGCTAACTAAACAGGATAGAATGACATACTTCAAAATATGATGACTATGTAAACAGGATGACATGATATAACTATACGATGTGTCTATTAAAGTGGTTCGCATGCCATAAATCACAAACATGCCGTCGATGGAAACATGATGGCATGATATAATTCACGGATAGAATGACATAATTTAAAATAAGACGACTATGTAAATAGGTTGAGATGATATAACTATATTATGTCTTTAGAAAATGGGTTGGCATGCCATAATTCAGATACATGTTGTCTATGTAAACATCATGGCATGACATAATTCAAATATATGATTTATATACTAAGGAAGTGAGCAGAGGGCAATCACATATATGATGTGTCAACTAAGGAGATGGCATTCAATATTGTGTATATGATGTAAAAACTAAGCATTGCAATACAACATATGCATTATATGAGTAATATAACCCTGCCAAGTTTGAGCATACACCTCAGGGGGATAATAGGACTGATCATCTGCCTCTGAATCCTCCTCTGAAGAGCTATCTGTAACCAGCAAGATATCTGCTTCAGCAGGTAGCATTGTCTGCTCTGAAGACCTTGTTTTCACTCCAGATTTCTCCATCACCAATTCAAATGGCTGATGCAGAGGAAGAGCAGTTTAATATACAAACATTGTCGACAAAAGTAATGAGAAATACAAAAAAAGGACGGCATGATATAATTCACATATATGACGCTTGCCTAAACAACATGGCATTGCATAATTCACATACATAATGCCTTGCAACAAGATAACATTGCATAATTCACATATATAATGTCTTGCAACAAAATGGCATTGCATAATTCACATATATGGTAATTAGACACTAAACAGGTGGCATTCACACAAAGCATGTCTAAACTAAGCAAATGACATATCAATGCAAGATACCATACGCACGATATGAGCAACATAACCCTGCCAAGTTAGGGCATGCACCTCGGGGGGGGGGGGATATGACTGGTCATCTGTCTCTAAATCCTCCTCTGAGGAGCTATCGGTAACCAGCTGTCAGGACCGGTTTCCCAATAAAACATTTATTGAACAACCGACCATTATATCAGACCAGTATGGAAGAATCCTCCTTACTGGTAGACAAATCCTTGATACAGAAATCCAGAAGTACTAAATATTATACAAGGTTGAGCTGAGGCTGCTCAACAATTTATTACAAGCACGCCGATATTATACATAAAGGCGGATATGACACAAAGGATATGGTGCCATAGTTACTGACTCGTAATAAAAGTGGTGGTGGATATCTCACAGTGAAGTGGGTGACATGACTCCGAAATCTTACAGCTCATCAAGCGCCGGGGTGAAGCTCGATGATTTTATTAGGGTAGCGGAAGCGTATATAATACAAGTGACCAACTCCAGGATCGCACGTGACTGACTGGGACTCCTCTAGGCGTCGGACTCGCTATCGTACTCTTCATCCATAAGATCGCCTTCATCAACATCTGGCCAAATCAACAAGCCAGGTGCGTACTTTGAATGTACTCGCAAGACAGTTTGGACATAAGATATAACAAATGCAAACATGATGCACATGAGAAGACTAGTAATGCGCACTCAGATAATAAATTTGCACTGCATGTTAAATAAAAAGGAAGTCAGGTGGTAGTCCTCCCGAAATCCCAATAAAATAGCTGAAAACCGATCGGGTGTCTGAAGCGACGCCTCGAAAGGTAAAATAAATTAACATGCCATAGTCGGGCGTTAGGGCGACACCACATAAAGGGCTTATATTAAAACGTAAATGACAGTACGGGCCACAGTCGGACGTGTAAGCGACATCTCGAAAAGGGCTTATAATGAAAGTAAATAACAAGGATGCCACAGTGAGATGTCTGAGCGACATCACATAAAGGGCTTATATCAAAAGTAAATAACAAGAATGCCGTAGTCGAATGTCTGAGCGACATCACATAAAGGTCTTATATCAAAAGTAGATAACAAGAATGCCACAGTCGGACGTCTGAGCGACATCACATAAAGGGATTATATCAAAAGTAAATAACAAGAATGCCACAGTCGGACGTCTGAGCGACATCACATAAAGGGCTTACATCAAAAGTAAATAACAAGAATGCCACAGTCGGACATCTGAGTGACATCACATAAAGGGCTTATATCTCATCATTCGAATTCAAGTAGCTCATGAAGGTAACATCATTCCACGGAATACTCGGTACATGACAATAAACTGGTTAGTCCATCCCCAGGAATAACATTCAGCCGGGTTTACCACGCTCAGTTTCATGCTTATTCTCCGGATACTCTCACTGAGACTAACATTGAGACTGATACTGAGACTGACACTAATATGTTGATCAAAGTCCTTGACCATGGACATGGTTACTCGAATGGTTTTGACTCTGCAGAGTTTGTGCTCTCTACCCACAGCCAACGGATTTCAGTAGTCTCAAAGGACTAGTTCCGTTTATGGTATTTTAGAACAAACACATCTAACCATCACACACCCATTCCACATTCCGCTCCCAGGAATCACCCTAGGCAACGTTTAAGAAAAACTCTAAGTCGGGGAGGCTACAACCTCGAATAGCATGGGATCAAATTTATATCGCGCGCTCTAAGGGGTGCCCCCCACTCGGTCCCAACCGGAAACACCCATGCCCCCAGACCGGATGACGGGCTTTAATCCAGGGCCATGGAACCCTCATCACGGCCCCTCTATTTGGTGTGTACAAGGAAAGAGGTTTGCAACTTACTAAACCGTATGCCTTGCAGAAAACATGTGGTAGCACGGAAGGGAACGAACGGGAACAAGACATGATCCACGTTAATACTGGAGTTAAACAGTTGATATAAAACTGGCATGCTTCAACAATACCATCTTGCAACCTATCATGCCACCACATGTTCAGGTTATCTCACCATCATATGAACACATCAAATTTCGAAGCTCACTTGCAGCTTGCTTGTATGAAATATAACATTCACAAATGCTTACATAAACATGTCATGAGAAAACCACTTAAGAAATCATGAAAAACACTCATCATATCAAAGGTTCAAACATGCTTGCCTGGTTCGGAGTAGTCGGAGTCTAGCTCGGCGAAGTTTGCGGCTCCGTCACCTCCTTCAATATCTACGTTATAAAAGAAATCGGATACTAACGTAAATACCGTGCGTGCATAAAAATTGTTCCAAATATTTTTCAAATAAATATGATAAAAAACTAGATAGAAAAATAAATATGACAGAAAAAGAATCAACTCAAAATCATCTTCTGTTTAAAAGTTATTAAGGTTTTAGTCCAGGGACTAATCTATGATGAAACAGAAACTTTCCAGGGGCTAGTTTGAAAAAACAGAAAACGTTTCGGTTAGAAATACGCCGACCCAAAGGGTAAAACGTACTTTGCCTGAAGGCGCTTTCGGAAAATGTTTCAAATAAAAGAGGAGAGGCTGACGAGGGGGTCCCGCATGTTAGGTTTAAAATCTCACCGTCGACCGAAGCAAACGATGATTGCCAGCGACGATGGACGTCGATCGAGAGGAGGGCAAGGGTATGGTTGCACTCACGGGACAATTCCGCGTCGGTGGGTGGTGGATTTTGTCGTCGACGAGCACCACGCCGATGGCGGCTTCCACTCCGGCGGACGGCGGTTCGGTCGAGGATGGATCCCTCTGAAGAGAGCTGCAAACGCCAAATTGAGGCGCGGGTTAGGGGAGTGGGTGCACTAGGAGGTTCCTCCCCAAGTCTGAGCTAGAGTTATGCAAGGAATCGAGTGAATCAAGCTAGCTACCAGAGCGGGTCATGGCGGCCGGAATTGGGGAAGAAAGCCTCCTCGAGGTCCTTCTAGCGTCTGGGCGCGGCTCTGGTGAGGTGGAGGAGTGGTGCTGGGTCGAAGGCAAGGTCGGGGCCTCTATTTATAGCCGCACTTAGGCGGTTGCCGAGAACGGGATCACTACGGCGAGCGATTACGGCGAGGCAGTGGTCAGACTGGAGGTTTAGGTGACTGGGCATCTTCGGATTGGTCCACTGGCTCCATTCAACAGCTAAGCTTGATGGGATTTGGCCTGCTCCTGCGGTTCCGACGGAACGGAGCTCATGGGCTCGTCGGCGGCAGAGAGCATGCTCTGCGCCTCTCAGGCCACGGCGACGGTTCTGCAGCACGCATAGGGAAGAGGATGGCCACGCGGATGCTCCTGGTGGTGTGGGCGGTGTTGGACGACGCCGTACTGCAGGGCTGGCCCCTGCTGGTCGCCACATCGGTTCTGCCATCGCGGAAGACGCCAGAGTTGGCGTGACACGTCGCCACCGACGCTCGCGACCGTCCAAACAACTGTGCGGCGCATTGGATAAGAAGGAGCAGTGAGCAACGATCCAAGGCAGCTACTGGAGAGATTGACGAAGAGCCCTGACGAAAACGACACTAGCGACTGAACCCAGCACTAAACTTCTGAAACTTGACAGGAACAGTGTCGGCCACCTGTTCGACGAAATGATTTATGGACGTGGAAATTTTTTTCTAGAGCTGAAGCTTGGTGAAGTGATCTCTTGATGCATCTAGAGACTGCCTGAATTATCTTAGAATTTTTGGAAAAGAAAAATAATGAAATTTACCAAAAATGGAAAATCTGGTGGCCTAGATTTTGAAAAATTTGTACTGTGGACTAGCAGATCTTGATGGATCTAGGTTGAGGACACTAAGGACTAGCCAGAGGAATTTATTTGGAACCAAAACTCAAAGGAAATCTAGTAGTTCCTTTGTAAATCACTAAGGTCCAAATAAATGGCAGAAAAAGGTTTTGAGTTTAAAATAAACAGAATTAAAATCTAGGGGAAGTTGAACTTTGCTGGACTTGATGCTTGACTTGACCCAAAGTGGGGAGGTGCCTTTTTGGAAGGAAGTTTTCAACATAGGTCATGGCAAGAGAGTAATCTTTGAATGGGGAAGAATAAAATTCATAATTTATAGGAGTACTTTTTAATAAGAAGGAATTGTAAAAACCTTCCAAAAATTATTTGTGTTGAGCCAACACAAGATGAAAAATCTTTAAGACCAAAAATCAAGATTGGGAAGAACTCCTGAAATATTTTTCATAAAAAGATTTGAGAAGATGAGCCCCTTTTTTTTGAGAAATTCAAGTGACCTTCTTTAAATCAAATAAAGAAGTTGATAAAAATCAAAACCAAAATTTTCGGGTGTTACAACACCTACCCCCTTAGGAAAAATCTCGTCCCCGAGATTTCACCTGATCCTCAAATAGGTGTGGGTACTCTGCCCGAAGGAAATCCTCTCTTTCCCATGTTGCTTCATCCTCGGTGTGATTACTCCACTGGACCTTGAAAAACTTAATTGTTTTCTGACGGGTCCTTCTTTCAGACTCCTCCAATATTTTTATTGGACGTTCCGTGTAGGTGAGGTCTGGTTGCATGTCAATGTTCTCGTGAGATACATGCTTTTCTGGGTTGCTTCCACATTTCCTCAACTGTGAGACATGGAACATGTCGTGGACGTCTGATAGTTCTTCGGGTATGTCTAGCTGGTAGGCCACTTTGCCTCTTTGTGCAATCACACAGAAGGGTCCAATAAACCGTGGTGCTAGCTTTCCTTTAACTTTGAATCGTTGCAGGCCCCTCATAGGGGATACTCGTAGATACACATATTCACCAGGTTCAAAGCTGACTTCATGATGTTTTTGATTGTAATAACTCTTTTGTCGGCTCTGGGCTGTCTTGAGTCGATCCCTGATTAGTCTAACTTTCTCCTCAGCTTCCTTGAGCATGTCTGTGCCGAAGATACGACTGTCTCCTGTTTCTAACCAATTTAATGGGGTACGTCATCATCGCCCGTACAAGGCTTCAAAAGGTGCCATTTGTAGACTGGCTTGGTAACTGTTGTTTTATGCGAACTCGGCATACGGCAAGCTTTCTTCCCAACTGGTTCCATAGGTGAGAACACATGCTCTTAGCATGTCCTCTAGAATTTGGTTCACACATTCAGTTTGTCCTCCAGTCTAGGGGTGGTATGCTGTACTGAATACTAGGTGAGTTCCCAGAGCTTGTTGTAAATGATCCCAAAATCTAGAGACGAATTGAGTGCCTCTGTCGGATATTATAGTCTTTGGAATTCCATGCAGACAAACTATACGGGAGAGATAAAGTTTGGCAAGCTTCTGAGTGGTGTGGGTTGTCTTTACTGGGAGGAAATGTGCCACCTTAGTTAATCTATCTGTGATGACCCATATGGCCTCATTTCCGTGTCGTGACCGAGGAATTCCAATAATAAAATCCATTCCAATTTTGTCCCATTTCCACTCAGGTATCCTGTTTGGCTGTAATAGTCCTGCTGGTTTTTGGTGCTCGGCTTTAATGCGCTGACATGAATCACAACATGCAATGAATGTGGCTATATCCCTCTTCATACCGTGCCACCAAATTTTTTCCTGGATGTCATTGTACATTTTGGTTCCTCCAGGGTGGATTGAATAAGGAGCGGTGTGTCCTTCGGCTAGAATTTGTTGTTTGAGGTCCTCTATATTTGGTACACAAAGTCTGTCTCCGTACCATAATATTCCCTTTTCGTCTACGACGAATTCTGCAGCCTTGCTCAGACTCACTTTTCTTTTTATGCCTTCGATGCTGGGGTGTCCATGTTGAGCCTTCTTAATCTGTTCCATTAGGGTGGGTTGTATTTCCAAATTTGACACATTGCCTTCAGTGACCATCACCAAGTTGAGTTTGGCAAACTCCTGCTGAAATTCAGGTCTCAAGTTTTGTAGACTGTCGTTGCCCGAGCTGGGGTTGCGACTAAGAGCATCTGCCACTACATTCGCCTTTCCTGGATGGTAGTGAATGCCAACATCATAATCTTTCACTAATTCCAACTAGCGTCGTTGTCGTAAATTGAGTTCTAGTTGTGTGAAAATATATTTGAGGCTTTTATGGTCTGTATATATTTCACAATGATTTCCAAGCAAAAAGTGCCTCCACTCTTTGAGTGCATGAATGACTGTTGCCAATTCCAAGTCTTGAGTAGGATAATTTTCTTCGTGCTTTCGTAGTTGCCTGGAAGCGTATGCGACTACTTTGCCTTCTTGCATTAGTACGCATCCGAGGCCCTTCCGGGATGCGTCACAATATACTTCAAAACTTTTGTGTATGTCTGGTACAACCAATACTGCTGCTGTTGTTAATTTCCTTTTGAGTTCTTGGAAACTTTTCTCGCAAGCTTTAGTCCATACAAATTTCTTATCCTTCTTGAGTAACTGTGTCATTGGTTTTGCTATGGTGGAGAACCCCTCAATAAACCTTCGGTAATATCCAGCCATTGCCAGGAAACTTTGTACATCTGTTATGTTGGCTGGTGGTTTCCAGCCAAGTATGGCCTTGACTTTTTCTGGGTCCACGGCAACACCTTCTTGGGTCAATACGTGGCCTAGAAAACCAACCTGTCTTAACCAAAATTCACATTTGCTGAATTTGGCGTATAATTGATGTTTCCTTAATTCTCCCAGTACAATTCTGAGATGTTCAGCATGTTCTTCTGGTGTCTTAGAGTATACAGGAATATCATCAATGAACACCACACCAAATTTGTCCATAAATTTCGTAAACACTTTGTTCATGAGGTGGACAAAATATGCGGGGGCGTTTGTCAGTCCAAACGGCATTACTGTAAATTCATATAATCCGTATCTGGAAGTGAATGCTGTCTTAGGGATATCTTCTGTCCGTACTTTTAATTGATGATACCCCGACCTTAAATCATTTTTTGAGAAAACCTTGGCTTGTGCGAGCTGGTCAAATAAATCATTTATCCGTGGCATCGGATATTTGTTTTTGATGGTGACCATGTTGAGTGCACGATAGTCTACACATAATCTCAGTGTCCCATCCTTTTTCTTGGCAAATAATACTGGTGAACCCAAGGTGAGGAGCTGGCCCGTATAAATCCTTTGTCCAGTAATTCTTTTATTTGCTTCTTTAATTCTACCAACTCGGAGGGTGCCATTATATAGGGTTTCTTTTAAATGGGGGTGGTTCCAGGTGCTAGTTCGATGATGAAATCTATTTCCCGGTCTGGTGGCATCCCTGGTAGTTCTTCGGGAAATACGTCAGGAAACTCACACACCACTGTAAATTTTCTTAACTCTGAAATGTCCACCTTGTTCAACCTTGGTTGCCGTGATATTTGTCTCTCTTGAGCTGCAATTTTTATCGTCTTCCTGTGATGATGAGTAAGAATTACAGTCCGATTGAAGCTGTCGATAAATCCCTTGTTGGTGGTTAACCAGTCCATTCCTAGGATAACATCCAGTCCCTTATTTTCCAATACAATGAGGTTGGCCTGAAACTTTAGTCCCTCAATCTCAATAACCACACCTTGGTAGTAATTCTGAGTGATTTGCTTAATCCCGGGGGACCTGATGGTCATGGATTTTTCCATGGGAAGCATCGAAAAATCATGTTGCAAAGCAAATTTCTTTGAAATGAACGAGTGAGAAGCTCCAGAATCAAACAAAACCGTGGCAGGTATTGTGTTGACAGGGAACGTACCGAGTACGATATCCGGGGCATTCTGTGCTTCCTCCTTGGTCACATGGTTCAAGTGACCCTTCTTGTGATTGTTATTGGGGTTGAAGTTGTTACGCTTGGGTGTTGAATTATTTCCACTGTTGTTCGGCTTGGGGGCCGAGTTTCTTGGCTTTGGGCACTGTTTGGCATAGTGTCCCTCCTCTCCACAAGCATAGCAAGTAACACATGGGTGATATGTAAAATCCTTGTCTCTTGCATGAAATTTTTTGTTTGGGCGTGGAACAGTGGTTGTGGATTTGTTCGCTCCAATTTTCTGAAAATCAGTCTTGTTCCGGTTGTTGCGAGCATGAGTAGTCTTGTCCCTTTTGCTCTTGCGAAAATCCTCCAAGCTGTGGCGCTCATTTTCCATTGTAATAGCTTTGTCCACAAGTGTTTTGAAATCCGGAAAGGTGTGTACGACCAGCTGGCATTTAAGTGCTGGTGCCAGACCGTCCAGAATTTTTTCCATCTTTTTATTTCCAGTCATATGCTCTTCGTTGGCATAACGAGATAATTGTGTAAATTGACTATTGTACTCAGTCACTATCATGCTTCTCTGCTTGAGGTCATCAAACTCCCTTTTCTTGATCCTCATAATGTTTCTGGGAATGTCCGCCCCACGAAAACCTTCTTTAAATTCTTCCCAGGTGATGTTATTTTCATTGGGGTGCATGTGTAGGAAATTTTCCGACCATGATGCAGCTGCTCCAGTGAGGAAGTGAGGTGCATAAAGTACCTTCTCACGGTCCGAACATCGTGCAATAATTAACTTCCTTTCAATTTCTCGAAGCCAATCATCGGCCTCAAGAGGTCTATCAGTGTGAGAGAACGTTGGAGGACATGTCTTTTGTAGTTCAGACAATTTGCAATGCTACTAATATGGTTAATAGTGATTTCCCATATTGATAACATGGTTCATCATTTCTTGATGCTGCTGCTAGCTTTGCTCATAAAGGCGGCATACTTGAGAAAATGCTGCCTCACTGCCTTGCTGACTTGACTGCCCCTGTGTGAAATTGTTACTTGTCTGGGTAGCATAATTTTCTTCCGGCGGACATGGCATGGAACGAGTCCAGGGACGAGGCATTTTCCACTCAGGGGTATTTTTGCAGATTTCATGAGGAAAACTGAGTGGCAAAAATAAATAATTTTTCAAAGGCGGATTTTTTTAAAGCTCCAAGATTTTTCAAGAAAATACTTGATTGCGCATGGAGAAGGACCGGTTAGTACATATCTTACACGCAAGCCATAATTATACAATACATCACTCAGGATGTGCGTACACATTCCTGACATGTTATTTAGGCTAGTGCACTTCTCCGAGTTCCTACATGATGCGCACACAAACTACTTCTCACCAAACCTATATACATATAAACATATCATACAAGCTGGTACATCGCACGGCTGCTAGGCGCACTCAGTCAGAGATGGTAAAAACTTCCCTTGGCCTGCCGAGGGTAAGACCCAGTGATGCTGGAGACTCAACCTCCTCCTCACTAATAGGCTCCAGGCGCGAAGTACTGGGTTGAGGAGCTGGTGCGGGTGCGGCAGGTGGTGCAGCACTAACTGGAGTAGGAGTAATGACTTGGTCAAACTGCTCAGTGGTAGGCAGGCGGCGAGCGGTAGCTAAGATGGCAGGTGTATAGGATGCTGAGGACGAGACGTAAGTCAGTGGTGGTGCTGTATGGAGGAGCTCCCTCCTGTTGGCGGAACAGCCCTGAACTAAGTCCATACGAGCAGCCACAAAGTCGTCCACGAGATTATCAAAAGCTGCCTCAAGAGCTTTGAGATACTCAACCAACATTTCAATAGCCTCATCTCTCTCCCCCCTAGCGCAAGCGAACGCATAGTGACAAGTGTATGGCATGTGGCAAGGGAGGTAGTGGTAGCGACGAGCCTTCATCGAAGGGAGGGCATCCCAGAGACGAGCTATCGCCTCACGGGCAGCCATCAGCATGGCATGCCTCTCCGTAGGCATGGCCCTTCCCACAAATCGGAAGTGGCGTGACTCAGAACGTCCTCCCTTGAATTGCACCGCGGCCTGGTGCATAGACACGCTGTCGCTGATCTTGTGTTGGTAGAGTGTGAACTCCGGACGAGCCGATGGCCCGATCGCGACCTTGGTGATGGAGATGAGAAGCTTGATAAACCCCTTAGGTACATTGGCAAAAACCTGTGACTCACAGTCGCTGCCAGCCATCTACAAAGGTAGACAAAAATTCCGAATAGTCAAATCATAAATTTATGATGACTAACAGAAAATTGCTACATTTGCAAAATGTTAAAATATCACTTATTACGCTAATAACCGATTAGCGATCGGACCTAGTGGCTTCCTACAGTCAGCCTGGCTCTGATACCAAGGTTGTCCGGACAGGTTTCCCAATAAAACATTTATTGAAAAACCGACCATTATATAAGACCAGTATGGAAGAATCCTCCTTACTGGTAGACAAATCCTTGATACAGAAATCCAGAAGTACTAAATGTTATACAAGGTTGAGCTGAGGCTGCTCAACAATTTATTACAAGCACGCCGATATTATACATAAAGACGGATATGACACAAAGGATATGGTGGCATAGTTACTGACTCATAATAAAAGTGGTGGTGGATATCTCACAGTGAAGTGGGTGACATGACTCCGAAATCTTACAGCTCATCAAGCGCCGGGGTGAAGCTCAATGATTTTATTAGGGTAGCGGAAGCGTATATAATACAAGTGACCAACTCCAGGATCGCACGGGACTGACTGGGGCTCCTCTAGGCGTCGGACTCGCTATCGTACTCTTCATCCATAAGATCGCCTTCGTCAACATCTGGCCAAATCAACAAGCCAGGTGAGTACTTTGAATGTACTCGCAAGACAGTTTGGACATAAGATATAACAAATGAAAACATGATGCACATGAGAAGACTAGTAATGCGCACTCAGATAATAAATTTGCACTGCATGTTAAATAAAAAGGAAGTCAGGCGGTAGTCCGAAATCCCAATAAAATAGCTGAAAACCGATCGGGTGTCTGAAGCGACGCCTCGAAAGGTAAAATAAATTAACATGTCACAGTCGGGCTTTAGGGTGACACCACATAAAGGGCTTATATTAAAACATAAATGATAGTACGGGCCACAGTCGGACGTCTAAGCGACATCTCGAAAAGGGCTTATACTGAAAGTAAATAACAAGGATGCCACAGTCGGACGTCTGAGCGACATCACATAAAGGTCTTATATCAAATGTAAATAACAAGAATGCCGCAGTCGGATGTCTGAGCGACATCACATAAAGGGATTATATCAAAAGTAAATAACAAGAATGCCACAGTCGGACGTCTGAGCGACATCACATAAAGGGCTTATATCAGAAGTAAATAACAAGAATGCCATAGTCGGACGTCTGAGCGACATCACATAAAGGGCTTATATCTCATCATTCAAATTCAAGTAGGTCATGAAGGTAACATCATTCCACGGAATACTTGGTACATGACAATAAACTGGTTAGTCCATCCCCAGGAAAAACATTCAGCCGGGTTTACCACTCTCAGTTTCATGCTTATTCTCCGGAGACTGTCACTGAGACTGACACTGCGACTGATACTGAGACTGACACTGATATGTTGATCAAAGTCCTTGACCATGGACATGGTTACTCGAATGGTTTTGACTCTGCAAAGTTTGTGCTCTTTACCCACAGCCAACGGATTTCAGTAGTCTCAAAGGACTAGTTCCGTTTACGGTATTTTAGAAGAAACACATCTAACCAGTACACACCCATTCCACATTCCGCTCCCAGGAATCACCCTAGGCAACATTCAAGAAAAACTCTAAGTCGGGGAGGGTACAACCTCGAATAGCATGGGATCAAATTTATATCGCGCGCTCTAAGGAGTGCCCCACTACTAGAAAAAGGGCTATAGATGGGATTGACACTAATGGCGCACCAGACAAGCGGTGCGCCATTAGTATATACTAATGGCGCACCACCTTATGATACGCCATTAGAGTTGAAACTACTAATGGCGCACCTGGCCCAGGGTGCGCCATTAGTATCAATTTTTTTTGAACTAGTGCGCCTGTCCAAACATACTAATGGCGCATCTAGACAAAGTGCGCCATTACTACTAGTAATGGCGCACCTGTCGGAAAGTGCGCCACTAATGTTGTTTTTTTATTATATTTTTATTCCTTTTTTTTGCAAAACTACTAATGGCGCACTTTTCCACCGTGCGCCATTACTAGTTTAAACTAGTAATGGCGCACTGTGGGGCAGTGCACCATTAGTATGTTTTTTTTGCAAAACTACTAATGGCGCACCACCAGAAGGTGCGCCATTAGTAACCTGGATTACTAATGGCGCATTTAGAGTTGGTGCGCCATTAGTAAGTGGGCAGCAACAAGATATTTTGGACAGCCTCTCCTACCCACACTCACTTTCTCCCCACTTCATTCTCTCCACCTCCTCCTTGTCTCGGGTGCCTCCTCTTTTTCACCTCATTTCCACCATAGATTCATTCAATTTAAGTGGTTAAATTACCTTGTTTTGATAGGTAAGTAAGGGGGAAGCTATATTTATGTTCTCCCTACAACAATGTGCACATGCACTTTTTATGGCCTAGCTAGATCTACGTATGTTCGTGGTGTTGCATATGTTTGTGGTGTTGCATATGTGTTTGTGTTTGGAGGTGTACCGGTATTTGAAATGCGATAGTTGCCAATATTTTGCCGGAATGTTGATTCATTTCCGTTTCGGCGAGAATTTTGGCATTAAGCATTCTTTTTGGTCCTATTTTTAGGGAAAGTCATGCCAAATTTTTTCTTGGTTCTAAAATATCGTTTTGCTATACCCCGCAGGCGACCATGGTCCGCATGATGACTGAAGGCATCGTGAATAGGTTTTTGAGGTCCGCGAAGGCCGAGATGCTTCAATAGAACGAGACGGAGATAAGATGTCCGTGTCGAAGATGCAAGTTGAAGAGCCTTATTGCGGACCCGGAATCCGGGCAGGTGCGGGACCACCTACTCTTGCGTGGTTTCATGGATGGCTATCGGTGGCAAGGTGATGAAGATGACTACGAAGTCGTCCATGGGGGGCGGGCAAGAAATGAGGAAGGGCAGCAAGACAACCACCGCGGCTCGGGCAGGCGAGAAGACGAAGAATCCCCAAGAGATGATCACGACGGTGATGATGTACACAGTCATCATGTAGAAGATGCAGGACATGATGATGAGGAAGATGCTGGAGCAGACGACGGGCATGATCATGAAGATGATGATGCCGGCGGAGCAGACGACGCTGGACCATTGATGGGCTGGGTGCAGGACCCTCATATTTAAGAGCTGCTTCTCAAGCAGACGGATAACGCAAGAGCTGCCGCCCGAGAGAAAGCCAAGATGGATCAACTTGAGTTAGACGCGGTTACTCCATTGTATGAAGGATGCAGGCCCGAGGATACCCGCCTGAAAGTAACGCTCATGGCTCTGGAGATGAAGGTAAAACACAAAATGACTGACGCATGCTTCGACGAGAACATGTCATTCTGGCACGAACTTCTTCCCAAGGGGAGCAAGTGCCCGGCTAGTTTGGAGGAGGCGAAGAAAATCGTGTGTCCTCTGGATTTACCGCACGTGAAATACCATGTGTGCATGAACAATTGACTCATTTATCGGGACGAGCACGCGGAGTCTACCATATGTCCGGTGTGCGGCGTCACTCGATACAAGAAGAGGAAGAAAGCTCCTCGAAAAGTGGTGTGGTACTTTCCGATCACTCCTCGTCTGCAGCGGTATTTCGCGGACCCTAAGGTAGCAAAGCTCCTGCGTTGGCACGCGGATAGGGAGGAGAAGAAGCGAGAAGATGACGCAAATGATCCGGAGATAGATAAAAAAGACAAGATGCTGAGTCACCCTAAGGATGCGAGCCAGTGGCAAGCGTTGAACTTCGAAGACACAGAATTTGGGAACGATCCAAGGAACATCGTGCTGGGCGCGAGCACCGATGGAATCAATCTGTTTGGCAGCCAGAGAAGCACACATAGCACCTGGCCTGTGTTTGTGTGGATGTACAACCTTCCCCCCTGGTTGTGCATGAAGAGGAAGTACATTCACATGAGTATGCTAATTGAAGGACCGAAACAACCAGGGAACGACATCAATCTGTATCTGGGGCTGCTGAAAGAGGAGCTTGACATGCTGTGGAAAACGTCAGCCAATACGTGGGACGCCGTAGAGAAAGAATATTTCCCTATGAGAGCCGTGCTGCTCACGACGGTACACGACTATCTCGGTTACGGATATGTCGCGGGGCAGGTGGTCCACGGATTTTCTGGATGCGTCAGGTGCATGGATGACACAACGTATTGCCAGCTAGATAGAGATCTCGGGTCTTCGAAAACCATGTTCATGGGACATCGAAGGTGGCTTCGCGACGATGACCCGTGGAGAAAACGCAAGGATCTATTCGATGGTGAAACCGAACCCCGAGGACGCCCGCGTACGAGGAGCGGCGAGGAAATAGAGGAGCTGTTGAAAAATTGGAAAGACTGCCCACTGCCGGGAAAGAAGCAAAAGGCGCCAGAGCTGGGAAAGAAGCGAAAGGCTCCAGAGCCGCTGCTGAAGGTATGGAAAACGAGGTCTGTTTTCTGGGACTTGCCGTACTTGAAGATCCACCGTGTGCCTCACAGCCTTGATGTCATGCATATCACGAAGAACGTGTGCGAGAGTCTGCTTGGTACCCTGCTCAACATGCCAGAGAGGACCAAAGATGGGCCGAAAGCAAGGGCAGACTTGAAATCAATGGGCATCAGGCAGGAGCTTCACGCTATATATGATGATCATGATGATGATGATGATGATGATGAGGCGAAGCAGGACACGGAAAGTCGTCGCAAAGGCAAGAAGGCCAAGAAGACCGGAAATGACTACCCTCCCGCATGCTTCACTCTAAGTCAGGAGGAGATCGAGCAGTTTTTCACCTGCCTCGTTGGAGTAAAACTTCCTTACAGTTATGCGGGGAAGATAAGCATATACCTAGACCTAGCGAAGCAGAAGTTCAGCGGGATGAAGTCTCATGACTATCACGTGCTGATGACGCAGATACTTCCAGTTGCAATCCGTGGGATCATGGACGCGCACGTCCGTGAAACCCTATTTGGCCTATGCAAATTTTTCGATGTCATCTCTCGGAAGTCTGTTGGCGTGAGGCAACTCAGAAGGCTACAGGAAGAGATCGTGGTGATACTATGCGAGCTTGAGATGTACTTCCCGCCCGCATTCTTCGACGTTATGGTGCATCTGCTGGTCCATATCATGGACGATATCATCCAACTCGGGCCGACGTTCCTACACAGCATGATGCCGTTCGAAAGGATGAATGGTGTCATCAAAGGATACGTTCGCAACATGTCACGTCCAGAGGGAAGCATAGCCAGGGGCTTTCTGACCGAAGAGTGCATCTCCTACTGCACGAATTATCTAGGCATCGAGAACCCCGTTGGTCTGCCCGTTAACAGGCACCTCGGCAGGCTCGCTGGATGGGGTCACCGTGAGGGTCGTCGCGAAATGCATGTCGACTTCGAGGGTCGACTCGCCGACTTTGAAAGAGCAAACCTAGTCGCGCTACAACACATAGACGTGGTCGATCCTTGGGTGGTATAGCACAAAACCTTTATTAAGAAGACGTACAATGACCGAGGCCAACAAAGGACGGACGGAGATATACTCAAAGAGCACAACTCATGTTTCACGCGTTGGTTCAAGCAGAAGCTTCTGTCGTACCCTTTACATGAGGATTCTTCCGCGGAAGAACAACTCATATTCGCCTTGTCACAGGGCGCCGACCACAACCTGATGACCTATGAGGCGTACGATATCAACGGCTACACATTCTACACCGAGGCCAAGGACATGAAGAGCGATGGTTATCAGAACTCCGGGGTAACGATGGAATCCTACACCAGTAACGACAAGGACAGATACTACGGAAGGATCGAGGAGATCTGGGAGCTGAGCTACGCTGGAGAGAAGGTCCTGATGTTCCGTGTCAGATGGGCCAAGAGCGTCCTAAAAGAAGACCGGTATTTCACCACCATGGTTATACCCGAAGCCAAATCCAAGACCACGGGCGCAAACTTCACCGCGAAAAATGAGCCATGGGTACTGGCTTCCCAAGTGGACCAATGCTTCTTCATTACCGACCCGTCAAAGCCCAGTCGTGTTGTCGTGAGGAGAGGCAAAAGGAAGATTATCGGAATGGATGGAGTAGCCAATGAGCAAGACTTCGACAAGTACGGCGACCCGAGGATCGAACATGACGACGATGATGAAGTAGCAGCATACACCACAAGAAGAAGAAGGACCACCCTACCTAAAGGACGTCCGTTCCACAGAAGAACTCCATTTGCGAAAAAGAAGGGCAAGAAGATTGTGAACAGATAGCTAGCTACGATCGATTGTATTTAAATCGTAGCCTTCATTTCTCGATTGTATTTCATGGGTACTTTTTGAACTATCATGAATATTTTTAAATTTCATGGACACTCGATCTCGATCCCCCTCCATCTCGATCGCTATCCCACCTCGCCAGATCCGGTCCCCCTCGCCGCCGAGCACCCCCCGGTCCACCGGCCGCCGCCGCCGACCCCCCGCACCCTCGATTCCCCTACTCAACCGCCGCCGCCGACCCCCCGCACCCCTCCCCTACTCAACCGCCGCCGCCGACCCCCCGCACCCCACGCACCCTCCCCCGCTCCACCGGCATTACTGTTTGATTATATTTTTTTAAAATTATTACTGTCTTATAAAAAAATATTACCGTTACTGTCTTATAAAAAAAATATTACTGTTATGATTTAAACACGTTTAAAAAATTATTACTGTCTTATAAAAAAATACTAATGGCGCACCACGGTGAGGTGCGCCATTAGTATGGATGTACTTATGGCGCACCGAGGGGTGGTGCGCCATTAGTATTGTGCCATTGCTATAAGAAAAAAAATACTAATGGCGCACCACGATGAGGTGCGCCATTAGCATGGATGTACTTATGGCGCACCGAGGGGTGGTCCGCCATTAGTATTGTGCCCGGCCCCATCCATATTCCCTCCCCGGCCCCTCCCTATCCCCTCTCTCTCCCTTGCCCTCGCCCTCGATACCCTTCCCCTATCCTCTCGCGACGCCGCTGCCCCGCCGCCTCGACGCTGCCCCGCCGCCCCGACGCTGCCTCGACGCTGCCCCGCCGCCCCGACG
>NC_041382.1:26187127-26198537 GCF_002162155.2 Triticum dicoccoides
TTGACTGGTTACCTGTGATTTTTTTTTGCTTCTCCAGCCATGTTTGTGTCTAGAACTCTAGATCATGGAGGAATCGCCCTCTCCAGCAGTGTAATTCTTTTGTGTGTTTTAAGTGGTATTTACAGTGTACTTTTAGTGTAATTACTATGCATTTTCAGTGAAATTTAACTGTAATTGTTAGTGGAATTTACACTGTAAATGTTAGTGGGTTTACAGTGTACTTCTAGTGGATTTTTGCTCTGTATTTGCAAGTGGCATTTTTAGTGGAATTACTGTGTATTTCCATGGTTTTTACACTGTAATTATTAGTGTAATTTTGGGCCTTTGTATAGTTGATTCACAGCAGCAGCAACTGTAATTGATCCAAAAACTAGGTCAATTGATGTCAAATTGATTCACTAAATCATCTAGAAACAAGAATGATAAGTCCATATGCTACTGTTGATCCCAAGACCGGAATGACAAGTCCAGGTGATCCTCAATTGAGGAATTTAATTAACTAAATCATCCAAAAACCAGAATGATAAGGCCACATGCTACTGTTGATCCCAAGTTTGATGCATAACAATTGTTGTATGAGTTCTCCAAATGAACAGGAGTACTCCTCTATTTCTATATGAAATCACCATGATAGGTCCACATGCTACTGTTGTCAACATGATAAATAGTTTCAGTTAGTTACCTCTAAAACTATTCCTAATTAACTGAAGAAGAGAAGAGAGGAGGAGTAGTTTATTTCATAGAGTAAACATTAGCACTATTTGATAGTAAAAGGTTTTAGCTAATTTGAATTAACTGAAAGCAGCAGTACATCATTTTTATTGACAGTAAAATGTTCAAAGAAACAGAAATATCAGTACAATAGCTAGATTACACTATCAGTACACTACCAGTAAAATGTTCATTTAGTTTCAGTAAACAAATATTGCCAAGCATGACATGGCCTTTGTGATCTCCTACTCCTGAATTTTCATGTCACTTGTGCTATTAGTAGTTTTTTGACAGTAAAAGGGATGAAGAGGTCGGTGACCTCCAAATTCGAAATTTAGTAAAAGTTTGGGTATTCGAAACTACTAGTCTGAAAAACAGTTTATGTGGTCTGAAACTTTTCCTAATGTGTTTCAGACTTTCAGTAAAAGTTGTTGAATCAAATCAGTTCTTTGATGCTATTACAGACAGATTTAAAATCCACACTAAACCTTGATATGGGAACTATTCGTTTTGATGCTACTGTGCTTTAATACGATATGCATCTAGTGGAAGACTTTGGAATTTGAAAACCCAAATCAGTTCAGTCTGCCTAGTTCAGCTTCACATAGGTTTCTATTTTCTAGCCTACTGTAATTGTTCCGAACTTTTGATAATCTGTTTCAGACTTTCAGTTAGGAGTTAAGACTAGGAAATAGTATGAACTGCTGTTGGATTAAATCAGTACGTGGTTAACAAGCACAACATTGTGCCTGTTGGGTTTATGGACAGATGCTAGAAGGTTGTCTGAAGATAGTTGTTTGCTAGGGGTGGGGAATCATTTCATAAGTAAAAACTCCATACTGAACCTTGATACGTAAACCAATGGTTTTGATGGTACTTTGGAACTTGAAAATCAAAATCAGTTCAGTCTGCCTAGTTCAGCTTCATATAGAAGATAATGATTCCTGTTTTTAGTCTACTGTAATTGTTTTTTAGCCCACAGCACTTTGCATTGTTTTGAGGTTTTGTACATCAGCTTTCTTTTTTATCTTCTTATTTAAAACTGTAGCAGTACCTATGACACATAATGCCTAACAGTTTAACTATTTTCCTGCTAATCCAGCCCACGCGGCTGCTGTACTACTTGTCAAGTGATGCTGCTGCTGCTATCTGCGAGTTGCTGCTGCTAGTTGTGATTTTGTCAAGTGATGCTGCTGCTACTTGTGATCTTCTAAAATAACCCCTTTCTCCTGAAACGTTGATTAATTTCCGTTTCGGTTGAGAAATGGGGCACTCCTAGGTCAAGAAAATTAGCAAAGGTCATGCCCAATTTTCTTGACCTAGAAGGTGCCCGATTCTCAACCGAAATAGAAATTAATTTGCTTTAGTGGTTGGATTAGTTTAGTATTTTTTTCACACACTCAGACACCCTTGCTTGCCATGTGTGTGAGAGAGATAGTGAGAGGAGACAAGAAGAAGGGGGTTAGGAAGGCATCATGCAACGATGCCTTCAAGATCCAAGGCAATATCATAAACATCATAAGCAATTTGACCAAACTCACAACCTTGTATCTTTGCAGCAACCAACTTTCTAGACATACCCCTCAAGAACTAGGTTACCCTGAGAACGTGGACTTGGACCTTAGCAACAACACACTAACAGGTTCTATCCCAAAACACCTAGGCAATATCACAAACATCTCTCAATTGTTCCTTGACAATAACCAACTTTTTGGCGACATTCCTCGAGAATTAGGTTATTTGGTCAACTTACAGATCTTGTTCCTTGACAATAACCAAATTTTTGACCAAACTTTGTTCCTATTTAGAGAGAAACATGGACAACAACGATGAGACCGGGGGTTCGGGCGTCAAGGCATTCTGGGAGCTGTCCCAGGAGATGGAGGAACAACCTCACTTGTATGAGGCCGCCGCCTTCCCCACTGATCCTGAGACCACTGATGGTACCGCCGAGGATGACCCCACTGATGGTGCCGCCGAGGATGCCACCACTGATGATGGCGGCGCACGCACAGATGGCAGCCAACCGAAGAGGCAACGGAAGGACCGGCGCCCGACCGTGCTCCGCACCCTCAAGGAGGAAGTTACTGAAGTGGACTCCAACGGGAATCCAACTGCGCCCGAACGAATAGTCAAGGGGTACTCGCTTCAGCTCGGGTGCATTCTCCAGAGCACCGTCTCGATCAACACCGAGAACCTCAGGCATCCTGACTGAGGGAATTTGCGCAACCTCCTCTTCACGAAGCTGCACGAACGATACAAGTTCCCCGCTGAATTTGAAAACACAAGCCTCAAAGGGAATAAAGTGAATAGTGCTGCCCTCATGAAGATGAGCACGACCCTGTCTACTTGGAAAAGCAATGTGAAGAGAATGATCGAGAAAGGTGAGAGTTATGAGAAGATCAAGGAGAAAAATCCTTCGATCACCGAAGATGACTACAACGACTTCAAGATCAATTGCTCGAGCACCGCAAGCTCCGAATCAAGTAAGTGGGGGAAAGAAATGTGGGAGCTGAACTTAGGGGAACACACACTCGGTCTCGGCGGTTACAGAGTGGCGGAGCCTATATGGGACAAGGAGGAGGCGGACCGTGCCGAGCAAGGCATACCGCCCCTCTTTGATAAATACGGTGACAAGAAGACCGGGAACTTTGTCAGGGCCCGGTACAAGAAGGACCCGAAAACAAAGGAGCTTACCACGGATCCGAAGACCAGGGCGCTTGAGCTTGTTCTGGTAAGGAATACACCCCTGCGTAATTAGCTCCATATGGTTGCATTCTAATTAATGAAGCCAAATTTCTAAATGGTTCACATTCCTTCCGCAGGCGACTGAAAGCAGTAGCGCGGGGTCGACTAAGAGCAACCCTTGGGACACCACTCTAAATAGGGCGTTGAATGTAATGAAGAACAAGGATAAGCTTAGTAAGCCGACGTCAGCTGTTCATGTGGCCGGCAAAGGCTTGTCGACAAAATGGTCGTCATACTATAACACTGGTGGGCGAAAGGAGAAAAAGACCAGCTCGGAAAGCCAGGCGCGCGAGGTTCAAGAACTCAGGGTACAGGTGGCGCGGATTCCGGAGATTGTCCAAGAGCAAGTGCAACAACAATTCGGAGCGACGATCACCGCCATTGTGCCTACCTTGATCCAGGGGATTAGTGCGTGGATTGCGGGTGGCCAACAGGGGACGCCCCCGATTCCTAGCTTCATGGCCAGCAACTTGCAGAACGCGATGGCGGGGACATTGGTGTCTCCGGCGGAGGTGGCATTGGTATCTCCGATGCCGGCACGGGAGCTTAATGCACCCGGGTGTACGCCGGCCGGCACCTCTGCAGCAAGCGGCCCCTCCGTCAACTGCACGCCCACCGTTGGCGGTGCCTCGACATTAGCCGAGCTCGACGCCATCATCACGGTAACTAATTAAGCCTCTCTCGGCCGAGGACTTCATCTCCTTGCCTTTGACTGGGCATCCCTAACGCCCTACATGTTTTCGCAGGGCGCCGCCGATGTTCCGTGCACTCTCCTGCACTTCGTGAACAACGAGTTGGTCGATGTCGCCAAGGGCAAAATCGTTCAACCGGGCAACCCCTTGTTCCACGGTACCCAGATGCCACCCAACTTGTTTAGGGTTCAACTGGTTCGGGTGCTGCCAGGCTTCGACGAGTTGTTACCTCCGATTCGACCCGTCGGGGCCGACGATGATGACGTGATGACCCTTAGCGCCTGCCTGAGCTGGCCCCTGCTTTGGCCGAAGAGCCAGATTCGTTTGGGGGCGGGGGACACCACCCCAAAGACAACACCGCCAGTCGTGCCGGCGCCAAGTCGGCCCCATGGCAAGACCGCCACAACGGTGCCGGACATCCCTATGCCAATGGATCCAAACACGCATATGGCACAGGATCAGAACGACAACGACGACGATACATTTGCCAACGTCGATCAGTACTTTGCCGATCATGGGTACGGTGGCGACTTCATGGGGCCTCCTTCTCAAGAACCCAACCCAACAAAAGACGTGCGTGATCTAGCTGGTACCGCGGAGAAGCCAAGTTGCAACAGGCGTCATCTGCCGTTCAACTCTCAGGAGACGCCTCCAGCTGCCGACTTCACCGAGCCTCAGATAGGCGAGGTGCGAAATATTATCAGCCCCAACACACTCAAGAAGGCGGTCTGTGAGCAGAACTCGGTCCCATTACAGGAGAAGAAGGCACGCAAAAGAAAGACTAACAAGGGTGCGGGCCAGCCGGCACCGAGTACGATCCGTGCTCAGGACGGGCAACCTTCACCTGAGGATATCTCGAGGAGGGTGCATGTGGCGGGTAGGCCGATGCTACCGGGAAATATGCTCGATGCTGCAACCGGTGCTATGCGGAGTCTGCATGACAGTGTTCTTTCTTTGGAGAAGCGGAGTCTCGGAGAGAAGGATGTGGCATACCCGGTTTTCGCGGCCAAGGTGCCAGAGGGCAAGGGCTTTGTGGATAACTCCATCGGGGGTACGATCGTCCTGCGGTTTGATGACATCCACGCTATGTTGAACCTTCATCCGCTGCACTACACCTTCATTCGGCTATTTTTGCTGAGTATGGAGATGCGGATCATTCGCGACAAGACCCCGGACATCGTGATAGTCGACCCCTTCTACATGCGTGCCAAGATCTTGGGCAGCGCTGGGGACCGGCAAGTCGCGAGTTCTTACCTCGAAGGCGTCATTCTGGCAAACCAAGATAAGGGTAACTTCCTCGTGCCTTACTTTCCCGAGTAAGTTCTCCCCTCAACCGCCCCGTAACATATGAATTCTTAGATTTCGATCGTTTATCTTTTAACATTCCGTGTTTTCTGCAGTGACACACGTTGCACGCTCATCCTCCTAAGCCCCAAATATTCCATGGCCACATATTTCGACCCGGACCGTCAGTCGAACATAGACTACAAAAATGTCAAGAAGGTTCTTGATGATGTTCTCCCCGGCTACGTCAAATCTGGAGGCACCTTCACCAGGCCTATTCGTAAGTAGGGCAAGCACGTGTTCTCCCACAATACGATGTTCTGCTACGTCAAGCAGCCAACTGGCGGTCAGAAGGGTGCCTACTACGCCATCCATCACATGCGGGCGATCGTACGGGACCATCATCAACTTCTGCTACCGAGTAGACTCAAAGATTGGGCCGCGAGCATGTCGGCAATCCAGGACGCGGACATCAGACAAGAATTCTTTCGCATCCAGTCGGAGTTTGCGGAAATCATCCATCAAGATGTCCTTCGTACCTCAGGGCAGTTCTACCTCAGAAATCAACCATCCAACAGTGACATCGACACAATCCTACAAATGCAGGCTAACAACGCCCGTTGTTTCATGACTCCCACGATAGACGACGGCTTCATCCACGCTCCGGTCCCTTGAGTCGAGTCGAAAACAGTGATGCTGTGTCTAGTTCTGAAACATCGATTGGCTCATGTTGTAATTAAACTTTAATGAACTTGTAGTATGTCTCTTTGGTTTCGAGAGTCGTTCAACTTAGATGTAATCGATGCTATTAATGTTTTGCTTTTCTCTTCCGATCGTTCTGTTGCATACTTATATATTGCTTATGTATTGTCTGTGAATTGGTACTAACGTTTCGTTTGGCTACTGCATAGCGATGCCGTGGCATGTCGTGTACAAGGGTAAGGTTCCCGGAGTCTACAACGACCGGGAGGAGTGTCGGAGATAGGTTCACCGATTCAGCGGTAACAGTTACAAAGGGTACACCACTAGGGCCGAGGCCGAATCTAGATACGCCCGCTATCTAGCGGGAGAGGGGAGGGAGCGTTGGAGGAACCGGATGAAGACGAGTTTCATCGTGATGATGCTCATCGTGATGACCGCAGCTCTCTTCTATGTGATGGTAGTTTAGATGATCGATATCGACTTGTAATGTGAAGACAAACTTGCGGTCTCGAGACTTGTAATATAATGTTCTATCTTTGTTTGGTCTTTTCAATTCGGAGACTAATATGATGAATTGTATTCGGAGACTAAAATGATGAATTATATTCAGAGACTAATCTTCTATTTTATTCGATGAATCTGTTGTTGATGTGTGCTGTCTATATTTTGTCCAATTATACATTTTGTAACCTGTGCAAAAAAACGGAAAATTGAAAAATAAAAAAAACCCTAATATTCATACTAATGGCGCATCACATCATAGTGTGCCATTAGTATGCCAAAGGATACTAATGGCGCATCATTAAACAGTGCGCCTAGTATGCCGAAGTTACTAAGGGCGCATCCTGTTGTTGTGCGCCATTAGTATGCCAAAGCACCTGGGTATACATGGCCCCCTGGGAGGCATACTAATGGCGCACTGTTGTATATACTAATGGCGCATCCCAGGTGCGCCATTAGTATACCAGATACTAATGGCGCACCAGTGGTGCGCCATTAGTAAAAATTACTAATGGCGTGCTAGTAATGGCGCACCAGTGATGCGCCATTAGTAGGCAAAACTGGTGCACCATTAGTAGGCCTTTTCCTAGTAGTGCCCCCCTCTCGGTCCCAACCGGAAACACCCATGGCCCCTGACCGGATGACTGGCTTTAATCCAGGGCCATGGAACCCTCATCACGGCCCCTCTATTTGGTGTGTACAAGGAAAGAGGTTTGCAACTTACTAAACATATTCCTTGCAGAAAACATGTGGTAGCACCGAAGGGAACGAACGGGAACAAGACTTGATCCACGTTAATACTGGAGTTAAACAGTTGATATAAAACTGGCATGCTTCAACAATACCAGCTTGCAACCTATCATGCCACCACATGTTCAGGTTATCTCACCATCATATGAACACATCAAATTTCGAAGCTCACTTGCAGCTTGCTTGTATGAAATATAACATTCAAAAATGCTTATATAAACATGTCATGAGAAAACCACTTAAGAAATAATGAAAAACACTCATCATATCAAAGGTTCAAACATGCTTGCCTGGTTCGGAGTAGTCGGAGTCTAGCTCGGCGAAGTTTGCGGCTCCGTCACCTCCTTCGGTATCTAATGTAAATACCGTACGTGCAACAAAATTGTTCCAAATATTTTTCAAATAAATATGATAAAAAAACTAGATAGAAAAAGAAAGATGACAGAAAAAGAATCAACTCAAAATCATCTTCTATTTAAAAGTTATTAAGGTTTTAGTCTAGGGACTAATCTGTGATGAAACAGAAACTTTCCAGGGGCTAGTTTAAAAAAACAGAAAACGTTTCGGTTAGAAATACGCCGACCCAAAGGGAAAAATGTACTTTGCCCGAAGGCGCTTTTAGAAAACGTTTCGAATAAAAGAGGAGAGGCTGATGAGGGGGTCCCGCATGTCAGGTTTAAATTCTCACCGTCGACCAAAGCAAACGATGATCGCCGGCAACGATCGACGGCGCCCAGAGGAGGGCAAGGGTATGGTTGCACTCACGGGACAATTCCGCGTCGGTGGGTGGTGGATTTGGTCGTCGGCGAGCACCACGCCGAAGGCGGCTTCCACTCCGGCGGACGGCGGTTCGGTCGAGGATGGATCCCTCCGAAGAGAGCTGCAAACGCCAAATTGAGGCGCGGGTTAGGGGAGTGGGTGCACTAGGAGGTTCCTCCCCAAGTCTGAGCTAGAGTTATGCAAGGAATCGAGTGAATCAAGCTGGCTACCAGAGCGGGTCGTGGCGGCCGGAGTTGGGGAAGAAGGCCTCCTCGAGGTCCTTCTAGCGTCTGGGCGCGGCTCTGGTGAGGTGGCACTAGTAGAAAAAGGGTCAAACGTGAAGCACATTAGTGCCGGTTTGAATTAGAGCCGGCACTAATGTGTATATTAGTACCGGTTCGTGGCAGGGATTAATAGTACTGGTTCATGGCGAACCTTTAGTACCGGTTCGTACCACGAACCGGTACTAAAGAGGCTGTGTCAGCCTGCGGTCAGGCTATGGCCCCACCATCACCATTTAGTGCCGGTTCGTACCACGAACCGGTACTAATGACGTTGTGGCAGGCTGTTTTTAGTCCCACCTCGCTCCCCTAACAAGCCTTTTACCACCTTAAATATGTTATTTCTCAAACTATCACAAGCACTTGGTCTTCATTGAACTCTATGTGTAAAATTTGTGGCCGCAATATGAGTCTTCATCGGTTTATAAATCGTTGATGACTCATATTGACAATTCAGATTGTACACACAAAGATCATTGATGATCAAAGTATTTTTTATGTTATAAGATCATATTGACAATTTAGACTGTAAAGAAATATAAGATCATGATGTAAATTCGCTTATATTTTTTGCGTTCAATATGCACCATTCAAAGCGACGCCATCTACTTTCAACCATTTCTGCCTTCATTTGCTATTTTTCATGCATTCAATGATTTGTTTTGAGAACTAAATGACCTGGAAATTGAAAAACACTACAAATGAACTCTAAAAAAGTTGAAACTTGGCATGGTATCATCATTTCACCCACATAGCATGTGCAAGAAAGTAGAGAGGCATACGGCTAAAACTGGATGCACTTCGTTTACAAACTGAACAATCTCTTATGAAGTAGTCAGGTTTCTGACGAAATTAAACTCATCTGTTACAAAGGCATTTTATTATTTAAAACTTATTACAACTCCAAAATTTTTGTGCGTTCAATATGCACCATTCAAAGCGACGCCATCAACTTTCAACCATTTCTGCCTTCATTTGCTATTTTTCATGCATCCAATGATTTTTTTTGAGAACTAAATGACCTGGAAATTGAAAAGCACTACAAATGAACTCTGAAAAAGATGAAACTTGGCATGGTATCATCATTTCACCCACATAGCATGTGCAAGAAAGTAGAGAGGCTTACGGCTAAAACTGGATGCACTTCGTTTACAAACTGAACAATCTCTTTCGAAGTAGTCAGGTTTCTGACGAAATTAAGCTCATCTGTTGCAAAGGCATTTTATTCTTTTAAACTTATTACAACTCTAGAATTTTTGTGCGTTCAGTATGCACCATTCAAAGCGACGCCATCAACTTTCAACCATTTCTGCCTTCATTTGCTATTTTTCATGCATTCAATGATTTGTTTTGAGAACTAAATGACCTAGAAATTATAAAGCACTACAAATGAACTCTGAAAAAGTTGAAACTTGGCATGGTATCATCATTTCACCCGCATAGCATGTGCAAGAAAGTAGAGAGGCTTACGGCTAAAACTGGATGCACTTCGTTTACAAACTGAACAATCTCTTTCGAAGTAGTCAGGTTTCTGACGAAATTAAACTCATCTGTTACAAAGGCATTTCATTTTTTAAAACTTATTACAACTCCAGAATTTTTGTTCATTCAGTATGCACCATTCAAAGCAACGCCATCAACTTTCAACCATTTCTGCCTTCATTTGCTATTTTTCATGCATTCAATGGTTTGTTCTGAACTAAATGACACTAAATTTTGTGCAGGCATAGCACCACCTTTAGTACCGGTTGGTGGCTCCAACCGGTACTAAAGGGTGACCAGTACTACAGTTTCTTAGTAAGCTGTTTTTTAGTCCTACCTCGCCAAGAGAGAGGGACTAGGAGCGGTTTATAAGCCCTGAGTGCAGAGTCGATGAAGAAGAGGCTCAATGCTCATGTTGCTTAGCTTCAAGCCTTCAGGAATATGGTAGATTGCACGGAGCTACGCGCAGTGCAGTTTACACTATTCCAAAAGGCTTGAAGCAAATTAACGAAGCATTGCACCTCTTTTTTATTTTTAATAACTTATTACAACTCCGGACTTATTACACTACACGTCGGCATTTTTTTTAAAAACTTTGGTTATAACTCCAGACTTTGACCACCATGTTTTGCAGAAAAGAGAAAATAGCAGAAAAGAAAAAAATTATATAAAAAAACTACTCAGAAATAATAGAAGAAAATAAATATAGCAGAAAAGAAAAAACTACTCAGAAATAAATAGAAGAAAAAATAAAGCAGAAAAGAAAAAAAATATATTTGCTATTTTTCAATCGTTCACAAAATGACCGTGAAATTGAAAATCACTACAAAATGAACTCTGCAATGTTGAATTTTGGCAAACTAGATGAAAAACTACTCACAAATAAATATAACAGAAAAGAAAAAAACTATACAAAAAACTACGAAGAAATAAATAGAAGAAACAGAAAAGAAAAAAATATAAAAAAAATTGGGGTGCTGCCCTGTGGGCCTGCTACGCCACAGGCATGCAATTACAGGCCCTAAAGGCCCAGCAGACTCACAGGGCAGCGCGCAGAAATTAGGCCCACAAGCCTGCTATATAAAGGAGTTCAAAGAGGCAGTCGCGGCTGGGCTTATAAACCAGTGCGGCTGCCCTTCGCCCGGCGAGGTGGGACTAAATTTTGCGAACTGCGGGGTGGCAGCGCAAGACCTATAGTACCGGTTGGTGGCTCCAACCGGTACTAAAGACCACCATTTAGTACCGGCTGGAGCCACCAACAGGTACTAAAGGCCTGCTCTTCCCGCCTCTTGGCTGGCCTTTAGTACCGGTTGGTGGCTCCAACCGGTACTAAAGGCTCACCCTATATATACATCACTTACGAAATTTCAGTTACATCTCCCGACTTCTTTCATCAACCTCTCGCGCGCCGCTCCCATCGTCGCCACCCACCGCCCGTCGTCGTCATCATCATCCCCGCCACCGCCCCGAACGCCGCGCGCCGCCGTCCGTCATCGTCCC
>NC_041382.1:26198857-26205210 GCF_002162155.2 Triticum dicoccoides
CCGCGCCGCCGTCCGTACGTATCTCGATATCTCCTCGCGCGTACCCGGCCGCCGCGCCGCCGTCCGCCCCGAACGCCGCGCGCCGCCGTCCGTCCCCGCCACCGCCCCGAACGCCGGCACCCCCGCCTCGTACGCCGCCGCCGCCGCCCCGTACGCCGGCGCCCCCGCTCGTACATACGGGGCGGCGGCGTATGGGGCCGCACACACACAGATATACCACACACGCATAGACACACATATACACACATACGTACACACATATACGTATACACACACATACACACACACATTTTTTTTACTTATTTTCTGTTTTTTAGAAAAGTTAATTAGATGATCGAATGTTAGATTAATGTCGAATGTTAGATGAATTAGCTAGCTAGATAGAAAAATTGTCGAACTAGAGATTAGAACTAGTTGAATAATTAATATAACTAGTTTATTTTTAATAAGAAAATTTAGGTATATGAGATTTGAACTAGTTCAATAATTAATATAACTAGTTTATTTTTAGTAAGAAAATTTAGGTATCTGAGATTTGATGATCTAATTAAAATATTATTTGTTAATGAGTTTTTCTGTTTATTTAATTTTTTATATATTTTGAGTTTATATAAATGTTAGATTAATGTCGAATGTTAGATGAATTAGATAGAAAAGTTAAATATATAGTAGTGTCAATTGAATATATAGTTAGATATATTAATGTCAAATGTTAGATGAATATATATTTGGCTAGATATAGGTGTTTAATGTTTCACCTATATGAACATAGGAAATGTCATCTGACGACGAAAAAGATTTCATTATGTGCGAACACTGTGAAGACCAGCGCGGCCTGTGCGACAAAAATTTCCTTGTTGATGGTAGGCGCTTCAGCATCAAGCTGGTTGAGACATTCGAAGTTGATACAATAAGTCACTTTGTCAATTATTATTTGAATGCAAAACTTATGCTTCATTTGCTTCAACTTATAATTTTAAATTTTCACTATTCTACTAGCGCATCCCCTGCCATGCAAGAATTTTTGTCTTGGATAAGATAGGTTTTAGTGCTATAGATGATATGGAGGTAAAAAGAGTTTACTTGAAGACGGAGCATGGGTATACTTTCAACGTCAAATTATATAATGGAGACACATACACCCATTTTGAATGCAAAACTTGGCAAACACTATGCAAGGCTTATGCATTTGAACCTGATATGGTTATCACCTTTGATATTCGTCCGGAAGATGATATTGAAGGTAACATAGACATCTTGGTCGATGTGCAAACACCTCCAGTTCTACCATTTGGTGACTTTTTCTCAACCATGCATGCATATGTTTATGTCTTTGATACAGTTTTTTCAAAAATAGTTGACAACTAATTTGTATTGTCAGCTTATTTCGGTTCAAGCAAACATGTCCGGCGCTTGGTAGACAGGACCTACTACTGCCCCGGGGCTCAACTAAACTGCGAGGAGATAAGTCATTATGTTTCATGGCTTGAGGATCTTAATACTGTCAAGACAAATTTTTTCCTGAACTTAGAAATGTTAGTACTCAAAACGTGCGACCAATGGTGATCCTCTTGAACTACGGTCACATCTATGATCGAAAGATAATAAGATTTTAAATATTTGTCCTTAATTAGTGCATCTTTTGCATACATTATTTTTGAAGCTAAACTTTCATTGCTTACTATATTAACTACTATACAATGTTCTTCAACAGGGACTTCCGATGACAGTTGTGCCTCAGTGGATCGAGACAAAAGGTCGCATGTCAATGGTTAGCTTACGACCAAGATTTCCTACATTGCACATGAGTGCATTCAGGATTTCTGAAAGCGAAGAATGCTTAATAGTGAAAGATTGGAGCAAAATTGTTAACGATCGCAGAGAAGTACTAGGGGCAGCAAGGAGAAGCGCAACCCAAGATTAGGAGACCGATTCATCTGCATGCTCCAGGATGATGAATCAGGAGAGCTATACATGTTCTATGCTATTCTACCTGAGAGGGAGCAGCAGGAGTAGCTACTAGTTCATGCTCTTAATTAGTACTTGTCTCATGTCCGTGTCCTGAACTTCGATGTTGGTGATGATTATGTTGAACTTGATGATATCTTTGCTTCTGTTACAAAGTGAATGTTTCCTCTTTAAGCTAGCCAGCGTTGGTGATGATTAGATAGCTAGCGGCAATAACTATGATGATTAATAGTGGTAATTAGACGACTATGATGATTTTTAGCTAGCTAGAGTTTATTTATTTATTAATATGCGATGATGATGATGATGATGATGATGATGATGACGACTACAACTCATTATAACGTAAAACAATCCTAAATTAAATTGATAACACAAATTTAATTGAAAAATACAAAATAAAACAAAAACCCACAAACATTTAGTACCGGTTGGTGTTACCAACCGGTACTAAAGGGCTCCCGGCCCCCGGAGCTGGCTCATGCCACGTGGTTTCCCTTTAGCACCGGTTCGTGCTGAACCGGTACTAAAGGGGGGGCCTTTAGTGCCCACACTTTAGTGTCGGTTCCTAAACCGGCACTAAAGGGCCTTACGAACCGGTGCTATTGCCCGGTTCTGCACTAGTGTGGAGGAGTGGTGCTGGGTCGAAGGCGAGCTCGGGGCCTCTATTTATAGCCGGCCCAAGACGGATGCCGAGAACGGGATCACTCTGGTCAGCGATTACGGCGAGGCAGTGGTCGGGCTGGAGGTTTAGGTGACTGGGCATCTTCGGATTGGTCCATTGGCTCCGTTCAACAGCAAGGCTTGATCGGAGTTGGCCTGCTCCCGCGGTTCCGATGTAACGGAGCTCACGGGCTCGTCAGCGACAGAGAGCGCGCTCTGTGCCACTCAGGCCATGGCGACGGTTCTGCAGCACGCACAGGGAAGAGGATGGCCACGCGAAGGCTCCTGGTGGTGTGGGCGGTGCTGGACGGCGCCGTACTGCAGGGCTGGCCCCTGTTGGTCGCCACGGCGGTTCTACCACCGTGGAAGATGCTGGAGTTGGCGTGACACGTCGCCACCGACGCGCGCGACCGGCCAAACAACCGTGCGGCGCATTGGATAAGAAGAAGGAGCAGTGAGCAACGATCCAAGGCAGCTACTGGCGAGATTGACGAAGAGCACTGACGAAAACAACATTAACGACTGAACCCAACACTGAACTTCTAAAACATGACAGGAACAGTGTCGGCCACCTGTTCGACAAAATGATTTATGCACGTGGAATTTTTTTCTAGAGCTGAAGCTTGGTGAAGTGATCTCTTGATGCATCTGGAGACTGCCTGAATTATCTCAGAATATTTGGAAAAGAAAAAGAATGAAATTCACCAAAAATGGCAAATCTGGTCCAAACTTGCAGCAAGAAAATTTTGAAAAATATGTACTGTGGACTAACAGATCTTGATGGATCTAGGTTGAGGACACTAAGGACTAGCTAGAGGAATTTATTTGGAACCAAAACTCAAAGGGAATCTAGTAGTTCCTTTGTAAATCACTAAGGTCCAAATAAATGGCAGAAAAAGGTTTTGAGTTTAAAATAAACAGAATTAAAATCTAGGGGAAGTTGAACTTTGCTGGACTTGATGCTTGACTTGACCCAAAGTGGGGAGGTGGGTTTTTGGAAAGAAGTTTTCAACATAGGTCATGGCAAGAGAGTAATCTTTGAATGGGGAAGAATAAAATTCATAATTTATCGGAATACTTTTTAATAAGAAGGAATTGTAAAAACCTTCCAAAAATTATTTGTGTTGAGCCAACACAAGATGAAAAATCTTCAAGACCAAAAATCAAGATTGGGAAGAACTCCTGAAATATTTGTCATAAAAAGATTTGAGAAGATGAGCCCCTTTTTTATGAAAAATTCAAGTGACCTTCTTTAAATCAAATAAAGAAGTTGATAAAAATCAAAACCAAAATTTTGGGGTGTTACACCAGCAAGACATGCGCTTCGTCGGATAGCATTGTCTGCTCTGAAGACCTTGTTTCCACTTCAGAATTTTCCATGACCGTGCCGAATGGCTGATGCACAGGAAGAGTAATTGAATGTACTAAAATTGTTGACAAATTTAACACATAATAAAAAATGATGGCATGATATAATTCACATATAAGATGACTGGCTAACCAGGGTGGCATTGCAAAATTCACATATATGATGCCTGACTAGACAAGATGGCATTGCATGATTCACATATACGATAAAGAAACTAAACAGATCGCATTGACACAAAGCATGTCTAAACTAAGCAAATGACATCTTTAATGTATACAGTAAGTAATGCAAGGCACCATATGCGTGATATTACCAACATCAGCATGCCAAGTTAGAGTGAAGACCTCATGGGGTAAATAGGAGTGGTCTTCTCCTTCTTAATCCCCCTCGAAACGGTTATCTTCCTCTTGATTACGATTCGAAATGGGTGGAGGGGGGGCTGCCTTTGCACCCACCATGAAACGATGTCTGCATGAAATTTTATTGCCACGCAAGGCTCGTCTCTTTTTCACTACATGATCAGTTCCATTGTGTACAATAACTGACATGCATAGGAATAAAACATAGTGAGATTATGTAAGGAGTGCATGCACAAATCCAGAGTGATGGTAGCAAACTGTGGATAGACCCAAAACCAGTGATAGCAGGCAGATAATAGCTTTAGTTAAAACATATAGATAATGGCTCCTTTAATGTTTGTTTGCATCTAGCATGAAACTCATAGTAGACACCAGAGATTAACCAGATAGCAGACAGATAGTACTGATTGCTACCCCAATATGTACCCCACAACCATTTAAAAACTCAATTTCAGCATTAGTTTGGACCTGACTCGGAGTCTAATAGGTGAACACGACGATAATGTAGCATGTCATCATATTAAGCGACGCATAACGTAAGCAGACACGGAAGAGTGCGACCTCTCTTGCGGACCCGTGTAGTCCTCAAGGTCATCTGCTCAGTTGATGATGGTAATGCAGTGGTCGTGGCTGCCGGCAGCGGGGAAGAAGATCTGAGGCGGCGAAAGACAGTCTGGAGAACGGATCCCTGCTATGGTGAACCCTTCCATCGTTGGAGCAACTGAGATGGGGTGGAACACAGCGCCGTAGCAGCAGGACAAACCACACAAGGTTTAATTTGACACATATCAGTAACAGAAGTAATTGAGTAAGGGCTTGTTTGAATTTGAGGATTCTAACAATGCAGGGATAGGAAATAGACAGGAATAGGATAGGAATGCACGTGCAAAATAGAGAACTTAAAAACACAGGATTTCTGCTAATCCGGGTGTTTGATCCACAACAATTGGAAGATCACAGGTTGCAAAGAAGCATGGTGAGATTAAGTCAAACCACAAGAAAATGTACGGTTATAATGCTATTATGCTACTATATCTTAGTCTTGTGCTTCATGAATAGGATTTTGAAAAGGAGGACAAGTGAAAATTAAAATTCCTACGTTTTTCCTTTCAAGGAGACACTAAAGGAACAAATTCGTGTGCTCAGTGGACAATATATATAACATGTAGAGTAAAAAAGAGATGCAACAAGTGTACAACCTCTTTGGCAAAGCCATGTCGATCTCAGCGTGATTGGGTTGGCCGGTGAGGATGCTCCGACTGACTTTGCTATCGGAGGAGGGGAAGAACATCTTAGGCGTCTGGAGATGGAGCCCGAGGTACTGCTCCGCTGTGATGGAGGGTTTCGCCGTTGGAGCAGCTCCGGTGAGTTGTACGACGCCGAGGCTGAAGCAGGACAAGAGAGACAATGAACAACGTTAACCTGAGTGGAATTCTAATAGCATCTCCAATACATGACGTAAAATACATAACCATAAAGTGCTAGATGTAAAATACATCAGCCGCTCCTCTCTGAACTTAACTGTCAAAACTGAACTTAACTGTCGAAACTGAATTTAACTGTCGAAACTGAAATTTGCTGTCGAAACTGAATTTTGCTGTCAAAGCTGAACGCACAAGCAAGGTGAGGCTACACGTCGGTCGACTGACTTTTTCATCTCTGGTCAGTCGATTTTGCAGCCATTGGATACGAAATCAAGGGCCTGCGGTTCATCTTCAACCTCCACCCTGCTAAGCTGCCAGCCACCACCGGCCAAACAGCAGCCCCCCGCCGCTCACGGCCGGTGGTGCGCCGCCCCGCCCGCCCCGAAAACACTCCCTACCGCCGGTCCGACGCCGCCCCGGCCATCCCTCTAGGCCCCCCCGTGCCGAGCTTTTTCTCCGGCGATCCCCACACCACCGCCCCGCCAACGCCCCGCCACCGCCGGCGACCACCACCCCCATCCTGAACCCTAAGATAGATCGTGGGGTACCTCCCTGACGAGCCCCCCTCCC
>NC_041382.1:26205716-26318634 GCF_002162155.2 Triticum dicoccoides
TCGATTCAGTCAACTGAATTGTAGCTAAATCGGAGCAGCATCGCAAGCAAGATCAAGAGTGAGAGCAGAAGCGCGAGCAAGAGCAATAGCAAGAGCAGACCTGGCAGGGGACCGCGAGCAAGAGCAGAGCAGTAGCGCGAGCGAGAGCTAAAGCAGCAGCAACTCCTACTAATGTGGACGTCGCCGCCGAGGGAGCAACGTCGTGGAGGAAGTGGCCGGAGACGCCACCGTGGATGGAGCCACGCCATGTCGGCTTGGGACCGAGCGCCGGCAGCACCGTGAGATCGAATCAATAAGAAAATGCGGCGATTAGTGTACAACCTCTTTGGTGGCGCCGATTAGGCCGCAGCTTCATCCGAGGAAACGGTGATGATGATGCTCTTCTAGTGGTGCAGGTGAAGACGGCGGTGTGGGAATGGAGGTGGCGCGAAAGACGAGGGGAACGTCGGGGCAGCTCCTTGGAGGTGGAGGACGGGGTGGCTGAACCGGCGGGACGATGAGATCGACGACGGATCCTCATCCAGTACGGTGGATGAGGGACGTTGATTTGTTGCTGTGGACGACGTCGTCGGGGAAGAGGCTCCGACTGGGTGGTGGACGGAGCAGGGTGTGGGGTTTCGTCGCGGGTTTTCGCGGCCTCGGTGTACGAATGGGTGGGCGGATGGGATGGCACTGGGGAACCATGGCTTAGAGACATGCTTGTCCGAAATGTGTGGTAAGTTACGAAAGTACCCCCACCGATTTGAGGCGGTTCTTTCGGTTTAGGGGTACCACGGGCATTTCACGTGTCGGGATTTCACAGGAGGTGGGAGTTTTCGCGCGCGTTGTAATTTCGGAATAGCAAGGTGTAGGTTGAGATGGAGGGAGTTATCGGAGCACAAAGAGACAAAGATATATCTTAAATATTTCGGGCTAACAAGGCGCGGGTTGAAGAGGCGGGAGTTTTGCAGCACGATAGACAGAGACGCTAGCTTGAATTTTCGGCATAACAAGGCACAGCTTGAAATTTCGGAAGAACAAGCTTAACGTGTACCCCAAAAAGGACAATTTGCACCTCAACACGCACAACACACACACAAACACCATTTAGACTAGAGTACGGTACACGTGCATTGCACGCATGAGATTTGGCAACCAAATTATGAATAAATACCACATTATAGCATGCAAGCTTTGAGTCATATATGCATGATGTAGATGTTCGTTTAATTCTTATAGTTCATTTCATTCAAAATCATCTAGTTTTTATAATAAAGCTAATCTATTTTAAGATTCATGGAATTGTGCGTCGTAAGACATAAAGTAAAAACAAATAATGGCAAATCATGTAGAAAAACATTTGGGCAATTCTTATACGGAAGATTCTAGAACAAATAAGAAGTGCTTGTGTTTTGATGTTTGTGCATTATGCTTAAGTTCAACCATGGAGTCTTCTAGATTATACATGTGGCGAAATCTGGTGGAATCTAGATGATATCCAACGGCCAGTAGTGCTCAAATGTGCCATCTTTGGACCATTGGATTCGCCTCATCCAACGACCATCTTTCAAAGTTAAAGTTACCCGCACAAAATATAAAAAAATATAAAATATAATATATATAGGGGTATAGATATAGATATGTGATGTGAATAGTGTGTGCATGCACGGATGCGACATGGCCAAATGATGTCTTCCATCGGTATCTCAAATTCAAATCAGTCTGACCTTGTTCAATGTGTATACATTACAACATGCTCGTTTCCAAACCACACCGCGCAGATCTCCGTTATATTTATGCATGCATGGGTTTCAAACATCAGGATCTCTTATTCAAATATTTGAATTCAACTTTACATTGATTATGACCTCACCTATTCTTTTACACCCACACAGTAGTCTTCTCTTTATAATTGTACCACTAACTTTCTCTCGTGCATGCATTCACACACACTACCAGTCGGCATTATCCATCGCACGCATGCAATCTTTTTCTTCAGGTCGTTCTCCCATGAAGGCACACACCCACACACATCCCCCTCCCCATCATATCGGGCATTCTTTATCTCTCATGCGTGCATGCGCAACGATCGATGTTCCTCTATGTATGTGTGTATATAGCTAGGTCTTTCATAGTTTTCCACACAAACCGATCAATCGATATATCCAGTGAGGTCTCACCCTCTTTCCCACGTCCACATCAATCAATCAATACCTCTCTATATAGGATTAACATATATAGCTAATACACCCACATTAATTATATATCCAACGTCCCCCTCTCATCATCCATGCCTTCCGCTTCATCTCTCAGACGCGTGCACAATGGCGAAGACAGGGGCAGTAAGGGCCCTGCCCCTCCCCCTCTAACATCACTATATATCGAGGCTAATATGAATGCGATCATTAGAAAATTGCTGCTAAAATGGTTTAAGTTCATGAATTGACGCTCCTCGTAAAGGATTAGCAATGCTTGGCCCCCTAGCTCATTTATTTTTCCTGGCTCCGCCACTGCGCGCAACAGCGCACGTGTTCGCCCCCTCTCTCTAAATATCGATCTCGCACTTGTGCATTCCTTCATAGTGTCCCTCCACTCGGCCCCTCGCACTATCTTCTAGCCCCCCACTGGATTTTGCCACATGTACAATCTAGCAGACTCCATGGTTGAACTTAAGTATAATGCACAAACCTCAAAACAACAGTGGTTCTCTTTTGTTCTAGAATCTTCCGTATCATAACTGCCCAAATTTTTTTCTAGTTGAATTGCCATTATTTGTTTTTACTTTATGCTTTACAACACACAATTCCATGAATCATAAACTAGATTAAGGGCTTCTTTGATTCAAAGGATTCTCAAAGGAATTTTGGAGGATTCTAATCATTAGGAATTTTTCCTATCTTGGTTGTTTGATTCGTAGGATTGTAAACCATAGAAATTTTTCCATATGATTCATTTGCACTAGATTTCATAGGAAACATCCCATCCACTCAAACCTCTTTGAAAGAATTCTGCGTTTTTTCTATGCACAATCAAACACTCGTACAATCCTGTAGGATTCAAGACGACATTCCACTATAATCCCATGTTTTTCCTATTCCCGCGTTCTTAGCTTTTTTATAAAAACTAATTGATTTTGAATGAGATGAACTATAAGAATTAAACGAAGGGCTACATCAGGCATATATGACTCAGAGCTTACATGCTATAGTGTGGTATTTACTCATAATTTGGTTGCAAAATCTGATGCATGCAATGCACATGTAGCTTACTAGTACTTCGAGTATGTGCAAAACATGTAAATTAGAATACCAATGGCACGCTACACAGTGTCTCTCTTACAGTTCATGAAGCCACCTGTCACATGTGGAGGCATTGTCGCGACCTCCTTGCGTGGATTGATCACAGTGACGTGCTGCTGGTTCCAGAAGAATGTACTCGTCCTCCCTGAGCCATACTAGCGGTACATGCACGAAGCGAAGATGTGCACGCACGCCACGCACGCACTCATTCCCTCGCATGCACACGCGGGTACACGGGCGGACACAATTTTGTACCAAGATCCACCCCATGTGATAATTTGACGCGTGTAAAGTCTTTCACTTCATTGATGGTCAATTAATACAGCGCATGCAAATTGAGTGGACGTGAGGGCGGAAGAAAGACATTATTACTCCACTGCACGCATGAGAGTAGTTAAGTCGTGGGTTGCTAGTAGTACTTCCATTGGTCTCCTTCGTATTTTGTGCCAATTTTTGATAGTAACATAATATTTACGCATTTGAGCAGTGTAGTACTAGAAATTTATGTTCCGCTAAACTCATCGGGAGCCTTTTTGGGCCTCGAAACCAAAACCATCAATTAATCTTTACCTTGTTCCCATCACATTCGAAAGCCTGCTCACACCTACTAGTACGTACCAAACCTGAACGTGTTCCCACTATGTAGGTATTAGTACTAGTGCTACTACTTAGGTTATAAAAAGGGGAACTACCTAACAGAAAATTACTCTACCTTTCCTCCTCATAAGTGCTTCTTCTTCTTCCGTCATTGCCATGGCCGGTGAGCAGAGCTCTAGGTCGAGAACTACTCGTAACAAGGGAGCGGCAACCAAGGCTACGGGAAAAAAAAGAGAGGGCTCGCCGCCACGAGAGACCTCGAAAGATCTCTCACGGGCAGGTGATGGCTCCCAGGAGCGCCCTAGCCGCGGAGGCGAACATGCCGAGCCGGCGGAGCTGGAGTCGTTATCCCTCGACGGCATGCCCGATCAGCTCAATAAGCACCTCAATAAGCAGAAGGAGTTCATCCAAGGCTTGATGGAGTTGCAGAAGGGGACCCTCGACGAGATGCCCGCTGAGCTCAATCAGCAGGGGGAGTTGACCGCCGGCTTGGTGATGCTGCTAAAGAAGAGCATTGCCTCTGAGAAGAAGGCGACCGGCGAAATCCAGCGAGTTCAGGAGGACAAGGCGAAGCTCTACCACGAGATCGACCTGCTGAAGGAGAAGAACGCCGGCTGGAAGAAGCTGCATGAGAATAGTAGTTCCTCGATCAAGATGTTGCACGCCCTCGTCATGGAACAGAAGGAGGAGTTGGCGAAGCTCCGCATCGAGCACCCGACTTTTCAAGGTACATAATGCGTCCGTGGAACAGATGATGAACGCTCGCATCGAGAAATCCCGCGTCATGTACAGAATGAAGAAGATGGCAGAGGAGACGCGCAAGGAGATGGAGGTCGTGGAGGCGATGAAGAAGCAGTTACGACTCCACAGCGAATTAGATCATTTGGGGTGATAATCTTCCTTCTTCTTTTCCTCCTGTGTTTCATCTTTTGCTTCGGGTGTTTCGCCGCACATGTCACTTTCTCTGCGAGGCATGAATAGAAGAATGGTTTTTTTTGAGGGAATGAATAGAATAATGCTAACAATGAGATGACTAGCAAATTAGATCATTTTTTATCGCCATATGGCACTGGGCTGCCGTGTTTCGTGCTCCTCCGTCGCAGTAGTACTCCATTGGAAAACTTGAGTATACCGCACGGTTCTTTGCTCCTCCTCGATCAGGTCGTTGGCGCATTTATATGAGCAGTCAAATCACATGGCCCTCGCCTCTCGTGAAACTGACCAAGCTAGACTGCCCCGCCCTCAAGCCTTTTAAAAAATGTATACTTTTGTACATCAGTAGTATCGATGGACTGCGCCATGGAGCAAAACTTGAAATTAAAAAAAAGGTGGTACGTATAGAGAGCGCTCGTCGCCAAATTATGCATATAGTACTATTAAAAAGGCTAGTCACAATAATGGTGTCCAGCACAACCCACCCCTCAAATAAAACTAAGAGGGTGCTTGGATACGTTTTAGTCCCATGACTAAAAGTAGTGGGACTAAAACATGCTAGCCTCACCCATGCTTGGATCCAAATCCTAAAAAGGCGAAAATCAAGTTAATGATCATTTATTATCCTCCAAACCCTCCAATCCAGAACTCGCCTGTGTTAAAGGAGAGGAGTTAAATGAGTAGAGAGAGGACTAATCCACATTTTAGTAGTGGTACCCCTGAATAAAAATATTTAGTCTCAAGACTTGTTTTAGCCCCTCTTTAGTCAGGGGTGCTTGGAACTTTAGCCTCTTAAAGAGACTATTTTTAGTCAGACTAAAATAAGTCCCTTGGATCCAAGCACCCTCTAATCATCCTGGAATTCTTTGACAAAACTAAGCACCCTGAAATTCTTTGACAACTAAACTGCTGGCTATATGATGTTGGCCATATATATTGTATGTATATAATGTGAAGAAACGAGTGGTAGTAATATACCAACTAAAAGATGAAATGTAAGAAATACTAGTATGTACGTACTGAAGAGTTAAAGTAACGAGAAGAAACATAACATAGTTCTGCTGGGGGCTCAACACACCCCTCAAATTAAATTAAGCACACCATGCAACTATTCTGGTAGACACTACATTAGAACCACCATGAGCAACGACATTTCCACCTTACTCGGAGTCCTCGTCCACATCCTCGACTTCGTCCTTGTCCCTCTTTCTCTTGGCCGATGCTTCTTTGCTTGAACCGCACACTTGGCTGTTGCTCTTCATCCAACCCTTGTAGATATTGAAGCAAAGGTGGCCATCCATTGCAGCGTAGTGGATGTGGTCTATATCTAGTACATTCCGCTGCCATGCATGACGATGAAACGTGTATGGAGGTTTCTCCAGTTTACCGTACGAAGGATGAACCATGGCTCCTGGCAGGGTCAGCATTGAAGGATGACGAGAGGACACCAGCCTATTCTTCTGGAGGTCGAAGGTGTTGCCTATAACGAGGCCTATCCAATGCAGGACTTCTTTATCATTACCAAAGTCTACACTAACGAATTTGACTAGGTTGCTCTCGAGGAAGTCATTAAAATCCTGGCACTCAACGTCGGCATGGCATATGTGGTAGACCAAGCATAAGTCGTGCATGCAAACCTGGATCATGGCGGGCTTCTTCCCCACTTCGTCCTTTAGATCCTTCTCTCGTCCCAGGACTGTGCTATACTCAACATCTAGCCCAGCGACCCACTCATCATCTGAGTCTTCGAACATGCGTCTGAAGCGAGAAAGGCATCCTTTCACCGTCGCGGAAGAATGGGTGTAGATGACGTCGAACTCATCGCCGGTGATGGTTCTAACCTTGTAATCATCGCCGATTGGGGAGATTTGGGACACCATGCATTTGGGGGGAGGGTTAGGATTAGTGGAACCACCATAATGTGAATGGACGGGACAACTAGGAGCGAACCGTCGTATATTGAAGGACGTGCGGGAAAGAGTAGGAGCGAACTGCCAGCGTCCGAACGGCAATCATGGTCGCACCTACCATGACCGTCGCATCGCTCGCGCCCTTGGAGATTTAACACGTTGTGTTAGGCTATCTGATGTTGGCATGTCGTACATAGTCATCACTTAGTCACTCATACTACAACAAGGTTGGCTATAAGGTTTGCTATAAGTGTATTTTTTTTACTCCTCTCTATCTCTTTCTTCGCACTCCCTCCGTCCCATAATATAAGAACGTTTTTGACACTAGTGTAGTGCCAAAAATGTTCTTATATTATGGGACACAGGGAGTACTAGTATTTATTGCATTTGCCAAGGAGTGACCTCTTCCAATGAAATGGTGTTGCTAAGTTTGCTTCATTTAATTAGCTATAGACTCAAAATTGTCTTTTCACCTAGGTACACGCGCTTAGCACCATTTCTTCCTTGGGTCACCAAACTAGTCTCTCTCTTCTTGATAAACTTGCCACATCAGACTTTATGCCTATGTGGCAAGCTTAAGAACCTGTAGGAGCAAGTAAAATTAAGTACAATAGTGCGCTTTACATGGCATTTTTGCATATGTGGAGGAAAGAGAGGGAAGGAAAAAGTGGAGAAGTGGGCTCTCATGCAAGAGCGAGCCTCTACGACATGGTGGAGCATTGGGAGAGGCACCTATATGGAGGTGGTCAGGAATCGGGAGACTCACGCCGGTCGTAGCGCCGCAGTTAAAATGATAATGGCAAGTCAAATCACGGGGCCCCACCTGTCCAGTAGTAACTTGCTGTCAAATCACACAGCCCTATGTTTGCAGCAGCCTACTCCCTCGTCTTCTCGCGTCTCTGTTGAGCCGACTAGGCGGAACTGCCCCGCCTACCTCGCAGGAAAAGCCCCGCCCTCAACTTTTAAATAGTATATAGTATACTAATTTTGTATCCATGGATTGCGCCCGCGCCATGGAGCAAAGCGTCTAGAGAACGGCGGCACACATTTACGGACTATACAGCACGCCCGTCGCATTCACGTCGCACCCCAGACGGTCGGTCGGTCTGGCACGCTTCTCTCCGAATGGAATGCGCGTCATATTGCGTTTGCACAGACATGTGGGACGGCAATTGAGAACCGGCCATAGGCACACTCCCTGGCCACGCAAGTCGGGTGACTTAATAGAAGAGGGAGACGAGCGATAGTACTAGAGAAGTGTTGTACTATGTTGGTGCCTGGACGATCCCTGCAAGACACGGAAGATCAATTCATCCATGCATGTGACAACTCTAGCAGACACGCCTAGATTGGCTATCGTCTACATATCATGCAGGTTGTGTTGTACATGGCTGTAGTTGTGGTGAGAAATCGAAAAAAAAGGTTTCTTGTCATCTCGCAAAATTAGGTGTCATGTGCTTCGGATCTGCGAGGGTTAAACAGCGACAACTGAGTTGGTCTAGTCATTGGGGGCACATGCACGAACAGTGACTACTCGGCTGCCATCTAGGTCAAGCCGGCTATGTTAATTAGGACATCTATCGACGGACCCCTTTTCTACGAGTTTATCTTTAATTTGAGCTTTGTTCCTCATCTAGTTTGTCCATCGGGATTCATGTTGTCTCCTTTGGGCATTTACGTTATGATTTCTTGTCATGTGGCATTTTTTCGTTTTATATGTTATAATCCGGCGCTTCAGATCAAAATGACGACAACTGCGCCTCCGGGCCACGTGCATGAAGACTTCTTGACAGTCATTGACGAGGTCAAGCCGGCTCCGGTAGACAAAATAAAACTAGTACTACTCCACTATACAGGCAGGACCCTCCGCGCTTGCTTGCTAGTGTTGCTCTCTTCACACTGTCTCGGTCTCTCCAGATCTAAACACGACAGCGGTGGCCACACTCTCTCTCTCTGCTCACCGCTGGTCACAGATCCAGCCGGATCCTCTCTGTCGGGGAAGGTGAGAAGGTGCAACGTTCACGCGGTCGTCCTCGGCGACGGCTCTTACCCACTGTTGGGCGCGTCCCGATCAGCCTGCCTTGTCGTTCTCTCCCAAGCAATGCTGGCGAGGGAGGGCCTCCGACCCCTTCTTTCTCGCTGCCGTAGGGTGGGAAGATCCGGCCTCCCGCCGCCCACCTAGCGACATCTCAAAAACCATCAGGTATAACTTCCTTCAAAACCGGCCTTGCTCTACTTCCCGAGCTCCTGACGTTGCTGCATTTGTATCTTTTACTATTTCTCAGGCCCCCTCGTAGATAGGATCGATCGGCTGTTCGAAAACCACCTAATTTTTTTATGTTTAAGAGGTAAAACTAGTTCGTGCACTTGAATCTAGTACTACTTGGTTCAAACAAGGAATAAAGGGGGTGGGGTGGGGGAGGATTTGTTACCTGAATCTAGGACTTGGTCGAATGAGGAAATAATGGGGGCAAAAAGTAGCAGAGACTGGCTATCCAACTGGTCTCTAGGTCTAATAGGGAAATAAAGGGCCACACAGTACAAACTCAATATAAACCCGGTCTATTGGTTGAAAAAGGAAAGAAAGTGGGGACTGGGGGACAAGTCAACAGAGTAAGTCCAGCACTAGATTTGCTAGCCTCACACAGTATAAGGTGGCTATACCGAACAAAAATGGGACCAACCCAGATATCATGTTCTGATGTTTGTTGCCCCGAGCCACTCTTATGTAATGTCACTGGTAAAATGTAGCAGTCGCACTGTTAAAAGTAAGGACACGTTAAACCAATGTTGTTTTCAATGTAATGCCTCCAGTAATATGAATCAATGGCACTTCTTTACATGTCCTGCTAAAATTTCCCATTAAGATAAGTTGGTTCTTTTCGTTAAAAATGCAACTGTCCTGGTCTGCCTACTCTCCCGTGGCCAAAGTAATGTCGTACTTAACGGTTGTCATAGTTAATCCTAATGCCCACACTAATATCTAGCAATGCTAGTGCTTTAGAAATTGCTACAATCCTTGTAGGATTGCCATTCAGATAAGGAAAATGCTTCTTTTCATTTGATGCATGTTTCATCACTTGTTAGTCACCCTCCTTTCCACCTTTTTTGTGCAAACGGAGATATACATTTCATGCTCGATCTTAGTTGAACTGCACAAATGATATCCAAATTATAGTTGAGCATTCCAGGAGCTTCACAACCAACCTTGATGTTGCTCAATTTTATTGCAACTAATGAAGAAGAAGCTCTGTGGGTTACGTTTTCTGATGGAAATGGAACCGGGGCTGGAGCCCTTTTCTTAAAAAATTGGAGAAGAAGCTGCTAGCTCAGGGGACATTGCTTCATTTTAGGTGAACTGCACCAAAAGGTCCCATGAATTGAATCATCCATGTTGGTGACTGAAAGAGCCAGATTCAGCATCCCAGTCTAGGCACCCCCGGCCTCCATCCTTGCGACGCACGGTACATCTCGATTGCCACCTGCTCGACCATAGTGTCACTGATAAAATGAAGTAATAATACAGTTAAAATAGAGCGAGTGTCATCTCTATCATTTCATTTCCAATGTAGATAAAGAAAGTGCTTCTCTTTGTTAATGTATGTTTCATCAACTATTCCCATTGTTAATGTTTAAGCATTTCTGCAAACTGGGGTGCTTAATTTTAGTTGATATGTACAAAAATAGAGATTTGAATGTCTCAAGGCGCCTCCTTGTACTACCGTTGTACACTGATGTTCATCACTGGCAGAAGGTGTATCTGGGAGACTTGGGACGATGTCTAGTATGAGGCGTACCGTATGAGCCGTCGCAGGGCCCATCTCGCCCTCGCAACATGGCATACTATGATACTATCGCAATATTTTCTTCTATTTATTTTGTGTGTTTCATCAACTAGTGCCACTATAATGTAATCACGCTTTTTCATTATCTGTGCAAACAGGGTTATTCAGCTGCATTTTGGTGGAACTGCACAAATGTACATATGGAACCGACATATAAGCAAAGTGCGAGGTGTGCCAAGTAAAAAATTACCGACAACCATGTTGCATGCACGCATTGGAATCCACCACCACTAGTGGGATGTGTGGCGCTCTTTGTGGACGGATCTTTCTCGGCAGCAAATCATCTAACCAAATACTAGTAACTTATATTGGCAGTTTTCTAGGGAGTACTCTTTTCTGAAAGAAGCACCAATCTATTTTTCTTTATTTGTACACTGTGTCACAACTTTGACCCAAAGGTCCAGAGCTATTTTAGGGTGATTGGCGTAGTACTCAGAGACTGATTGTAAGCATGATTTTCATTAGCTGTCACACTGATTGTAAGCATGAGCAGGTGGAAGATTAGGTTAGTGTGAAGCTTACCTTAAACCCTACCGCAGGTTGAAATGAGGCGAGCGTCGAGGGAACCATGGAGAATGGCGGGGAAGCGACGTCGCGCCATCCGGCCTCCTCTTGCGGTGGGAGAACGAATACTCACGTGGCTCCGGCTGGCTCTACACCCTCATGAACGGCACACCATACTCGATCGATTTGTTATCCTCTGGGTGCTCGACCTTCGACCTGTACGCCCACCACCTCTGCCTGACTGTTGCCTCAGGCAAATCTGTCTGCTCCATCGCCCAGAGGAGATACTTGATGAACTCGGAGGACTGCGGCGTGACTGCCGCCGAGGAGTACATGTACATCGCCGCCCTCATCGCCGTCGTCTCACTCTTTCGCATACATTGCCACATGGCACACACAATCTTCGAAATCTCCCACTCATTGTCAAACCAACTAAGGATCTCCTTCAACCTGGCTAACTTTGCCTGGTCGCCGCCGGCGATCTGCCTGATTCACTGCTGCATCCTCTCCATAGTTGTCCTTCTGAGTGGTCCGGTGCTAGCTTTGGAAGATGGGAGGAGAGACCGTGATCTTGCAATAGAGAAGAGGGAGAGGCGAGACGGTGGTTTTGGAATGGAGATGATGGAGAGGAGAGGAGGTGGTTTTGCAATGGAGAAGATCAGAAGAGGGAGAGGCGAGACGGTGGTTTTGGAATGGAGATGATGGAGAGGAGAGGATGTGGTTTTGCAATGGAGAAGATCAGAAGAGGGAGAGGCGATATGGTGGTTTTGGAATGGAGATGATGGAGAGGAGAGGAGGTGGTTTTGCAATGGAGAAGAGGGAGAGGAGCGTGCGGCAGCGATTTAGGATTGGACGAGAGGGCCGGCGCGCTGTGACTGGATCAAAATCAAAATCAATTTACCCTTCAATTAAGAAAGCATCCCCACATTAACTAGTCTCCCTTTTATTCTGGGTCATAAGTGACCATGATTTTCGCACACAAAATATATGTTATACGTTGCAAAAATAATATAATTTGAAAGTACATCCAGATACGAACCAAACGATACAATTTTTGGTGACATGCATTCACATTTTGCTTGTCAAATACAGTACGTGGTCAAACTTTGACCCAAAATACGCAAAACAACAAAAAAAATACTTCCAAGACCAGCGCCGCTCTTCTGCTCTTCTCTTCTTAAACCACCGCCGCTCCTCTCCTGTTCCAATCTAAATGCAGCGCCGCTCCTCTCCTCTTCCATTTCAAAACCACCGCCCCTCCTCACCTGTTCCAGTCCAAAACCAGCGTCGCTCCTCTCCCGTTCTAATCCAAAACCAGCGCTGCTCCTCTCCTCTTCCATTCGAAAACCACCGCCGGCGAGTGAAGGTGCTGTGGAGAAGTAGATAGATGGAGGAGTACAACCGATATGTGAGGATCGCAAACGGCGGCCCTGTGAAGCTAGCTAGGATGTTGGAGATACAGTCTTGGTTTGACAACAAGGACCAACTAGCAGCGACGGCGACATCCATGGCCAAATATATGCAACAGAGCGAAAAGGCGGCGATACTCCCGGAGGGAGTCGCGCCGGAGAACATAGAGCTGCTCCTCTGGGCCATGGAGCAAACAGATTCACCGAATCCGATCGTGAGGGAGCGGTGGTGGGAGTATCAATCCCAGATGGAGCATCCACCGGAGATTGAAGGATCGAGCATCTACAGGGTGCCGTTTGTGAGGGTGTCCTGCCAGAGCGAGCCGGTGGAGTCTTCGTCGACCGAACCCAACTGCAAGAGGAGAAAAGCAGTCGGCCCGACGACGCTTCCCCGCCATCGTCTCCCTCGCCGTTCACATCGTCTCACGGGGCGGCTGTCTGCCGCCGAGGAATAGGAGGGGGCTGCCCCCCAGCCCAATAGCCGGGCAGGTTGTGAATTGCCAGGAGGAGCTTAGGGATGTCAGTATTTGCAGGTTGTGAGTTGTGTTTTGTGTTGTGTATTTTGAGAGTACTTTCAGATATGAATGTCTTTTGAATTTCAGATTTGTAGTATTGAGCAAATGAAGTATTTTATGAATTCTAGAGATCTATTTTTAGCACTTAAAAAATGTAGTTTCATAGGAGTATAAAAGTGCAGACAATGTGATTCTCAGATAAGAAACTGCAAGTTCAGTTTCTGATAAGAAACTTCAACTTTCAGAGGCAGAGCATTTATATTAACACGGCCTTTTCAAAGAGGGTTAACATCATGCTGGAAGTTTTATTCATGGTCGAAAATGGAACTACCAGCCAGTTAACATCATGTTGATCAACATTCATGCATAGCACATCTTCATATGATGCACAGTCAAAATGCCCACACAATGTCGAGTGTGCGAAACACAGAGAAAACGAGGGACGAAGTTTTGGCAAGTGTTGGACGTGGTTTTGGGCTGCCCCGTCTAGGCTTTCATTTTTAACATGTGCAACCCACAACCTCGGATGGGAGGTCCATAGGCCTGTTTGTATTTTCTTAGGGCCGTCATATATCGACCGGCCTATGGACCTCCCATCCGAGGTTTTATTTTTGGCACCCCAATTTATGTATTTTTTGAAGAAAACGCAGAGGACTGTTCTATTTTTCTATATAAGAATAGGAATGCCAGGTCCAACTTATGTTTCCCTTCTCACTATATTATATATATTTAAATTATTTCATATGTTATTATATATTATTTTTATTTTCATCATATATTTAACAGGTACTTACATATGTAAGAAAACAATATCCCACATCTTCTTAACTTATAAAAATAATTTCTTAACAAATAAAATCCTGGATTGTTTGGCACGAAAATCCTAGTGATTGTGTACAAAAGCTTGGTAAGATTTAAGGACGAATGTAATAATATCACTTATTATTTAAATATATTTATAACAAAATGCTCAGCCCCTTTTTATTTTTTGATAACATTGCTGGCCAATCCCAACATTATAATTAGAATCAGCCCAAGAAAATCGTGTATTTCGAGAAAGTGCAAATGGCCTGTAATTTTTTAGGAAAGAAAATAAATGGGCCGCATGGACGCTACATTATTTGTTCACCCAGCGCAGCTAATGGCTATAATTCCAAAAAAAGATCAAATTGATTGTAAATTCTACCGCGCAAAAAAAAGACTGTAAATTCTGAAAAAATGGGTTTAATACGTGCCACATTTTTGGAGGCTGAAATGTGGGCCAATAGGTCGAAGCCAACGCAGGTCGTTGTCAATTTAGTCAACAAATGATTCTGATATGTTAGCCGTTGGATTTACATCCAACGACCGGCATCCATCTTCGATCTCTCGCCTTCTTCCTCCAGCGCCACCGGGACCACCTCCCGCCTCCTGCTGCTAGCAGCTCTGCTTAGCACGCTTTGCTATGAAGCGCTACTCCACCGTTGGCCAGACCATCCCTCCACCCCTCCAAACCTCCTGTTCTTCTCCACCGACTGCCGAACCACACCGCACTAGAACCAGTTAGCCCTCGTACACCTCTCCGTCTGCGACTCTACTCCCGTGTCTTCCCATCTCCGGCTCATTGTTGTCCGGGGCCTCGCCGTCGTCCACCACCTTGGATGCGCTCGGCGCGGCGCGGTCAACATGGTCAACGAACGACACCATCGGAAGTAGACTGTGCATGGAGAGGCTGATAGCTGGGTCCACGGCCGCACACAAGGAAATGCCTCCTTATTACGCGCAAAATAATGATTCCTCCACCTGACATCTGGGACCCACCGGAAGGGCCTCTGTATTTACCGAAAATAACGTGCCCCCCGCTGACATGTCGGACCCACCAGCTATATTCGCACGCAAGGAAGTGCCTCCTTATTACGCACAAAAAAATGAATATTCCCCCTGCCAGCTGGAACCCAGCATAGTGGGAGGCTGACTTGTGGGCCTACCAAGTTGACGGGGACGGAGGGCTTTGTCAACTTAGTCAATGTGAACGATTCTAGCTCCTGTTACTGTACGATGTTCATCCAACGGCCGTAGTGCTTCTTCAACCTCTGGTCTTCTTGCTCCAGCCGCCGAAACCAGCGCCGGTCGTGCCACGTGCTCCTGCCTCTCGTAGCTGGCTGTGATGCCGCGGAGGCCTCACCGCCCCCTACTACTCCCACCACTGGCCAGGCCATCCCTCTACTCACCCACACCCCCTGTTATTCTGCGGCGACAGCAGCCTCACACCGCAGCCGAACCAGTGAACCCTCGCACTCCTCTTCGCATGGGCATCCATTGTTTCGTCTTCCCCGGCTTCGAGTCGTCCCCTTCCTAGTCCTCGCCATCGTCCATCGCCGTGGTGCTCTCGGCGCGGCGTGGTCAACTTGGTCAAGGAACGACTTCCATCGGACGTGGACTGCACGTGGAGAGGCTGACAGCTGGGTCCATGGCCGCAGCAAGGAAGTGCCTCCTTATTTCGGGCAAAATAATGATTCCTCCACCTGAGAGCAGGGACCCACTGGACGGGCCACCTGACAGCTGGGTCCACGGCCGCAACAAGGAAGTGCCTCCTTATTTCGGGCAAAAAAACGTTTCCCCTAACTGCTGGGACCCACCAGCTACATCTTCGCACGCAAGGAAGTGCGTCCGGGCAAAAGAAACGATTCGCATGCAAGGAAGTTCCTGACAGTCGGGACCCACCTGGTCGAAGCATACGTAGCGTTGTCATTCTGGTCGCGAACGTGTACGTACATATATACTGGTGGATGTAGAGGCGTGCACGTATTGTAGTAGAGGCGCGTACGTGTCGTAGTAGAGGCGCGCACGTAGCATGTACACGTACGTACAGCGGCCAGGGTGCAAGAAAGAAAATACGGCCACGTATGTGTACATACGGGCGGGGTCTAGAACGCCTACTCGCGCAGATGTACGGCCAGGGCTCGTGTACATGGCTGGGTTGGGCTGGAGAAACAGCATCGTCGTCGTGTTCATGGGGAGGCAACGGAATGCGTCGTGTTCATGGTTAGGCAATGAAATGCGTCGTGTTCATCGGGAGGCAACGGAATGTGTGGGAGCCAACCGGCTGGGTCGGAACGGAATGCGTGGTCGTGTTCATCGAGAGGGCTTGGACAGAACAGGCGATGGAAACGAGGCCTGGCGTACCGCACAACGGAGGAAACGGACCTCCTACGTTCAGAACGGGGTCCTCACTAGTAGAAAAGGGGGCAACGGTTTAGGCCGGGGCAGCCCATTAGTCCCGGTTCAGTCTAGAACCGGGACCAATGGGGGCATTGGTCCCGGTTCGTGAGCCCAGGGGGCCGGCCGGGCCACGTGGGCCATTGGTCCCGGTTCGTCTGGACCTTTTGGTCCCGGTTGGTGGGACGAACCGGGACCAATGGGCCTGGCTCCTGGCCCACCACCATTGGTCCCGGTTGGTGGCCTGAACCGGGACCAAAGGCTCCCCTTTAGTCCCGGTTCATGCCACGAACCGGGACCAATGAGGTGCCTATATATACCCTCGCCCGCGAGCAGAGCACTCCAGTGCTCTGTTTTTCTCTGGCCGGCGAGGGGAGGGCTTTTTGGTGCTCTAGCTCACCTCCTATGCACATGAGGTGTTCGATGAAATGCCCGAGCCACACTAGTTAAGCTTTCTCCTCTCTAAGCTCGACCTCAAAGCTCCATTTTCCTCGAGATTTGTCTAGATTTAGCGGTCCATCACGCCCCACCCCCGTCTTCACCGCCGTCGATCACCCGCGCTGATCTCATCACCGACACCACCGTGGTGAGCCTCTTGTTCTTATCTTCTTTCTAAAAGGAAAAATGTTGTTACTTGTATGTTTAGATAGATACTTGTATCATTTTCTTACTTTTATTATTGCATCTTATATAGTGCGATGGTTTTGGTATCCGCCCCCGTCGGCCCTCGTCCTGTCTATGATTCGGATGTGGTATATATATTAATCTTTATAATTATTGGTTCATTTATTGTTTATGAAAATTATGCGGACCAACGTGACATAGATTTTATTTATCTAGGATGTATGTGAACCGGAAATTCCAACCGACCCTATTGTCGAGAGGTTAAATTTAGTTGAAGAAGAAAACAATTTCTTGAAGGAAAAAATAAAAAAAAATTGAGGAGGAGAAGATGATATTGGAGTTGCATGTTGCGGATGTCGTCGATGATCACAAGATCAAGATGGATGCAATGCGCTTGAAGATTGGAAAGATTAGAAAATATGCCATCCATACCGAGGCTTGGTATCATTATGCCGTTGGATCAATTGTTATCTTGGTTGCGATTATGATCACCTTTGTTTTCGCATTAAAATGTTTTACATAGTTTCAATGTATGGTTTAATTAATTAGATGCTCTGGAGAGCTATATGTTGTTAGATGAGAACTATGTATGTACTTTGCTTTTAATGTGATGATGAACTTCTATTAATTTGGACACTTAATTATATAAAATGCACGCAGATGAACCGGCAATGGATGTACGGTGACAGACACACCTTCGAGTACATTAAGGGCGTGCATGAGTTTCTCGATGCGGCTGAGGCAAACAAGCAGAATGGTTTTATGTGTTGTCCATGCCCTGATTGTGGGAATACGAAGTCTTACTCTGACTGGAAAATCCTTCACACCCACCTGCTTTACAAGGGTTTCATGCCACACTGTAATGTTTGGACGAGGCACGGAGAAATAGGGGTTATGATGGAAGACGACAAAGAAGAAGAGTACGATGACAACTACGTGCCCCCTGAATACCGTGATGCTGCAACGGGGGGAGCTGGTGAAGATCAAGAGGAAACAGACGATGTGCCCAATGATGCTGCAACGGGTGAAGGTGCTGAAGATCAAGAGGAACCAAACGATGTGCCCGATGATGATGATATCCGCTGGGTCATTGTCGATGCAAGGATGCAATGCATTAGTCAAAAGGAGAAGCTGAAGTTCGATCGCATGTTAGAGGATCACAAAAAAGGGTTGTACCCCAATTGCGAAGATTGCAACACAAAGCTCGGTACCATAGTGGAATTGCTGCAGTGGAAGGCAGAGAATGCTGTTCCTGACAAAGGATATGAGAAGCTACTAAAAATATTGAAGAAGAAGCTTCCAAAGGATAACGAATTGCCCGATAGTACATACGCAGCAAAGAAGGTCGTATGCCCTCTAGGATTGGAGGTGGAGAAGATACATGCATGCCCTAATGACTGCATCCTATACCGTGGTGCATACAACGATCTGAACGCATGCCCCGTATGCGGTGCATTGCGGTATAAGATCAAATGAGATGACCCTGGTGATGTTCACGGCGAGCCCCATAGGAAGAGGGTTCCTGCGAAGGTGATGTGGTATGCTCCTATAATACCATGGTTGAAACGTCTGTTCAGAAATGGAAAGCATGCCAAGTCGATGCGATGGCATAGTGAGGACCGTAAGAAAGATGGGAAGTTGAGAGCACCCGCTGACGGGTCGCAGTGGAGAAAATCGTGAGAAAGTACTGGGATGAGTTTGCAAAGGACCCAAGGAACGTATGGTTTGCTTTAAGCGCGCATGGCATTAATCCTTTCGGGGAGCAGAGCAGCAATCACAGCACCTGGCCAGTCACTCTATGTATGTATAACCTTCCTCCTTGGATGTGCATGAAGCGGAAGTTCATTATGATGCCAATTCTCATCCAAGGCCCTAAGCAACCCGGCAACGACATTGATGTGTACCTAAGGCCATTAGTTGAAGAAATTTTACAACTGTGGAATGGAAATGGTGTACGTACGTGGGATGAGCATGGACAGGAGGAATTTAACCTAAAGGTGTTGCTGTTCGTGACCATCAACGATTGGCCCGCTCTCAGTAACCTTTCAGGACAGACAAACAAAGGATACCACGCATGCACACACTATTTAGATGACACTGAAAGTATATACCTGGACAATTGCAGGAAGAACATGTACCTGGGCCATCGTCGATTTCTTCCGACCAACCATCAATGTCGAAAGAAAGGCAAGCATTTCAAAGGCGAGGCAGATCACCGGAAGAAGCCCGCCATGCGTACTGGTGATCACATACTTGCTATGGTCAATGATTTACACTACGTAATCTTTGGAAAGGGTCCCGGCGCAGTAGCTGTCCCAAAAGGCCACAAAACGTACGAAACGGACCTCCTACGGTCGAAACGGGGGTCATGTTGATCGGGAGGGGTGTGGCATACCGCAAAACGGACGAAACGGACTTGTGTTGGAGCACTACGGTCGAAACGGCGGGGGTCTTGTTCATCGGGAGGGGTGTGGCGTACCGCAAAATGGGACTCCACGGGATACTGTTCATCTCCACCGTCGACCTCCTCCAGCCTCCACGGGCTCCTGTTCATCCAGCCTCCACCGCGCGCTACTCCACCGGCTACTGTTCAACCAACCCTCCACCGTCTACTGTTCATCCAGCCCTCCACACCACGGGGTCCTGTTCAACCACCCCTCCACAGGCACCCCTCCACCATCTACTGTTCATCCAGCCCTCCACCACACCACGGGGTCCTGTTCATCCAGAGGCAATGCCACCGCTCACTGTTCATCCAAACCCCCTGCAACGCTCACTGTTCATCCCAGAGGCAGCATCGATTGACTTCAGTTAGCAGCAGTAGCGAAGGAATCACTCGATCGGGTTCAGTTAACAGCCATCGATCGATCGCTTGGGTTCAGTAACGCGTAGCCTGCAGTCCAATCGCTCAGGTTCAGTTAGAGCCCAACGCCTCGCTTGGGTTCAGTTAGAGCCAATGCCTCAAACACACGCGCGTACGTGTACGAGAGAAACGCGCATCGCTCGGCCCCCGACCTCCCACCGTAACCGGGAACTCCCCAAAATTTTCCTCACCCTCGCTTCTACCACGGTTTTTTCCGTCATGGACGGCCCAAAGAATGTCATGCAGCTGCGTCTCCGGCCCGCCCAGGACGAAAATCCCATTTTCTGTCATGATTTTTTGTCATAGAAGTAGGAGCCCACCACATCTATGATGATACCGGGTGTGTCACGTATGACAGAAAAAAATTTCGTTCGGCCCAAAATGTCACGGATGTGTCTTTTTTTGTAGTGATAAGGCCCATGTATGAAGTCTTCGTCTCGAGTATTCATATGAAAACTTGATGCATGATAATGTGATTAGAATATTAATAAGCCAGACTTCAAAAAGAATGGCTAGTGATTATGCTAGTACCTTGTTTGTTGCTTCCATTATTTTAACCCTCAAGTGTCTTATGCAGGTCAATAGTGTGGTGTCATAATATGTGACGGTGCCTTCACATAGATATTGAACAGAAGTGAGTAGTGCAAAATTAAAATGAGTTTAACAAAATCGTTAAAAGGAGCAGACCTTTTGGTTCGAAGTGCCGATACATCTTGAAGGTCACTCATCTTTGCTTCTGGAGAAGGCCAACCACGAGCAAGAATATGTGTGAATCAACAGTTGTAGTCGATCCAACTCCAATCACGACCATTTCAGAGGCATATCATCACAAATAAACACCATAATGGTGAAGGAAATATGCCCTAGAGGCAATAATAAAGTTATTATTTATTTCCTTATTCATGATAAATGTTTATTATTCATGCTAGAATTGTATTAACCGGAAACTTAGTACATGTGTGAATACATAGACAAAACATAAGTATCCCTAGAATGCCTCTACTTGACTAGCTCGTTTATCAAAGATGGTTATGTTTACTAACCATAGACATGTGTTGTCATTTGATGAACGGGATCACATCATTAGTAGAATAATGTGACGGACAAGACCCGTTCATTAGCTTAGCATTACGACCATTATAGTTTCATTGCTACTGCTTTCTTCATGACATATACATGTTCCTCAGACTATGAGATTATGCAACTCCCGAATACCGGAGGAACACTTTGTGTGCTATCAAACGTCACAACGTAAATGGGTGATTATAAAGATGCTCTATAGGTGTCTCCGAAGGTATTTGTTGGGTTGGCATAGATCGAGATTAGGATCTGTCACTCCGTGTTTCGGAGAGGTATCTCTGGGCCCTCTCGGTAATGCTCATCATTATAATCCTTGCAAGCAATGTGACTAATGAGTTAGTTGCGGGATGAAGTATTACGAAACGAGTAAATAGACTTGCCAATAACGAGATTGAACTAGGTATGATGATACCGACGATCGAATCTCGGGCAAATAACATACCGTTGACAAAGGGAACAACGTAGTTGTTATGCAGTTTGACCGATAAAGAACTTCATAGAATATGTAGGAGCCAATATGGGATTCTAGGTTCTGCCATTGGTTATTCACCGGAGATGTGTCTCAGTCATGTCTACATAGTTCTCGAATCCATAGGGTCCGCACACTTAACGTTCGGTGACGATTTGTATTATGAGTTATGTGTTTCGATAACCGAAGTTTGTTCGGAGTCCCGGATGAGATCATAAACGTGACAAGGAGTCTCAAAATGGTTGAGACATAAAGATTGATTAATTTGACCATGTTATTCGGACACCGGAAGTGTTCCGGATAGTTTCGGGTAAAAACAGAGTGCCGGAGGGGTTATCGGAACCCCCTGGAGGGAACTAATGGGCCACCATGGGCCTTATTAGAGATAGAGGAGGGCCGTCAGGGCAGGCTGCCCCCCCCCCCCCCTTAGCAGTCCGAATTGGACAAGGGAAGGGGGGCGGCGCCCCCTTTCCTACTCCCTCTCCCTCTCCTTCCTTCCCCCTCTCTTCCTTGTGGAGGAATCCTACTAGGACTAGTAGTCCTAGTAGGACTCCCTCTCCTTGGGCGCGCCCCTAAGGCTGGCCGGCCTCCCCCTCCCTCCTTTATATACGGGTGCAAGGGGGCACCCTAGAACACACAAGTTTCTCTTAATCGTGAGCGGTGCCCCGCTCCACAGTTACACACCTCGATCATATCGTCGTAGTGCTTAGGCGAAGCCCTGCGCCGGTAACATCATCATCACCGTCGCCACGCCGTCGTGCTAACGGAACACACCCTCATCCTCAACTAGATCAAGAGCATGATGGATGTCATCGAGCTGAACGTGTGCTGAACGCGGAGGTGCCGTACATTCGGTACTTGGATCGGTTGGATCGCGAAGAAGTTCGACTACATCAACCGCGTTTCTAAACGCTTCCACTTTCGGTCTATGAGGGTATGTGGACACACTCTCCCCTCTCGTTTCTACGCACCTCCTTGATAGATCTTGCCTGATCGTAGGAATTTTTTAGAAATTACTGCGTTACCCAACAGTGGCATCCGAGCCAGGTCTATGCGTAGATGTTATATGCACGAGTAGAACACAAAGAGTTGAGAGCGATAATAGTCATACTGCTTACCAGCAACGTCTTACTTTGATTCGGCGGTATTGTTGGATGAAGCGGCCCAGACCGACATTACATGACAACGTTCATGAGACTGGTTCTACCGATCATGCTTCGCACACAAGTGGCTAGCGGGTGTCTGTTTCTCCAACTTTAGTTGAATCGAGTTTGACTACGCCCGGTCCTTGTTGAAGGTTAAAACATCACACTTGACGAAAAATCGTTGTGGTTTTGATGCGTAGGTAAGAACGGTTCTTGCTAGAAGCCCATAGCAGCCACATAAAACTTGCAACAACAAAGTAGAGGACGTCTAACTTGTTTTTGCAGGGCTTGTTGTGATGTAATATGGTCAAGACATGATGTGATATAAATTGTTGTATGAGATGATCATGTTTTGTAACAGAGTTACCGGCAACTGGCAGGAGCCATATGGTTGTCGCTTGATTGTATGCAATGGAATCACCATGTAATTGTTTTACTTTATCACAAAGCGGTAGCGATAGTCGTAGAAGGAATAATTGGTGAGACGACAATGATGCTACGATGGAGATCAAGGTGTCGCGCCGGTGACGATGGAGATCATGACGATGCTTCGGTGATGGATATCATGAGCACAAGATGATGATGGCCATATCATATCACATATTTTGATTGCATGTGATGTTTATCTTTTATGCATCTTATTTTGCTTAGTATGGCGGTAGCATTATAAGATGATCCCTTACAAAATTTCAAGGTATAAGTGCCCTGAGTATGCACCGTTGCTACAGTTAATCGTGTCGAGACACCATGTGATGATCGGGTGTGATAAGCTCTACGTTCACATACAACGGGTGCAAGCCAGTTTTGAACAAGCAGAATACTCGGGTTAAACTTGACGAGCCTAGCATATGCAGATATGGCCTCGGAACACGTAGACCGAAAGGTCGAACGTGAATCATATAGTAGATATGATCAACATAGTGATGTTCGCCATTGAAAACTACTCCATCTCACGTGATGATCGGACATGGTTTAGTTGATTTGGATCACGTAATCATTTAGATGACTAGAGGGATGTCTATCTAAGTGGGAGTTCTTAAGTAATATGATCAATTGAACTTTAATTTATCATGACCTTAGTCCTGATAGTTATTTTGCATGTCTATGTTATTATAGATCAATGGCCCGTGCTACCGTTCCTTTGAATTTCAATGCGTTTCTAGAGAAAGCTAAGTTGAAAGATGATGGTAGTAACTACACGGACTGGGTCCATAACTTGAGGATTAGCCTCATTGCTTCATAGAAGAATTATGTCCTGGAAGCAGCAGCTAGGTGCTAGGCCCGCTGCAGACGCTACTGATGACGTTAAGAACGTCTTGCAGAGCAAAGCTGATGACTACTCGATAGTTCAGTGTGCCATGCTTTACTACTTAGAATCGGGACTTCAAAGACGTTTTGAACGTCATAGAGCATATGAGATGTTCCAAGAGTTGAAGTTAATATTCCAAGCAAATGCTCGAGTTGAGAGATATAAAGTCTCCGACAAGTTCTATAGCTGCAAAATCGAGAAGCATTGTTTTGTCAGTTAACACATACGCAGAATGTCTGGGTACCATAACCACTTGACTCGGCTGGGAGTTAATCTTCCTGATGATAGTGTCATTGACAGAGTTCTTCAATCACTGACACCAAGCTATAAAGGCTTCGTAATAAACTATAATATGCAAGTGACACTACAGGAAACATGTAATTTGCTGTCTGTGGATCATAGACGGCAAAGACCTAAATCCAAACAGCAAAGATTTTGCCGTCAAGATGCAGACGGCAAATTCAGACGGCAAAGATAAGTCGGCAAAGAATACTTTGCCGTCAGCTTTTTATCGTGAAGACGGTAAAGACTTTGCCGTCAGCCAAATCTTCTTCGTCGTCAACCTTATAAATATCAGACGGCAAATTATACGGTCTTTGTTGTCAGTCAAAAAGTTTTCTTTGCCGTCATCAATACTAAACTACATACGGCAAAGATTGATTTTTTATTAAAAAAATAACGTGAGTCGAAGCGTTCAGAGGCGTCCGCTGCTGCTCCGGTGAGCTGGGGAAGAAGGGAAGCAGAGAGGACGGCAACTGCTGCTTTGGTGGTCGCCGGAGTAGCCAACTCCGGCAATTGCTGCCACTGCTGGGGGAACTCTGGTGGTCGGGGCAGAGAGGAGGGTGTTGGGGAGGCTCTGGTGTGGCGGGTTCCGGCGAGGAGTGGCTCAGGTGCGGCGTGGTCCGTCAAGGTGCAGCCATGTCCGGGTCCGGCGAGGGATGGCTGCGGCGGGTCTCGGTGAGTGTCGGCCGTGGCGTAGTCTGGCGAGGAGGAGGTTGGGGAGGCTCGGCCACGGCGGGGTCGGGCGAGGGGAGGCCATGGCGGGAACAGCGAGGAGCATCCGCACCAGAGTCCGGCAAGGGGCGGAGTCCGGCGAGGGGTTCGGAGAAGAGAAAGCACTCGGGGCAGGGACGAGGCCGCACGCGCACGGGGAGGCGCCCTTCTCTGGCGGCGGAGGTCGAAGGTGGCCGCCTGGCCGGCGCATGGTGCCCGCCGGCGCGGGAGTCCGCCTGGCCGGTGCTTGGTGCCCGCCGGCGCTGGAGTCTGCCTGGACGAGGAGCATCGGGGGAGCAGGTGCGAGCTCGGGCGGCAGACAGCCTGAGCGATGGGGTGCGCGAGAGGCGCACGACGGCGATGCACCGGCGGTGTTGCGGGTAGCACGGGCATCTCGGGGCGAAGCACATGGGCGTGCAGTGGTTTCTGACTTTGTCTCGTGGGTGAGAGCATGGGTGTGGTGGGTGGGGCCGTGCTGTTCGGTTTGGGGTGAGAGAACGTGAGTGCGTGGGAGAGAGAGATCTAGGATACAACGTTTGGTTCAGATCGTGACACCTCATTGATCCACGAGATCGATCCGCGAGATGTGTTTCTTCTTTGCCGTCTGCGTTTTATATTGCAGACGCAAAGTGCGTACTATGCCGTCTGTAATATGAAACGCAGACGGCAAAGATAGTTGCTGTCCGTATTTTATATTGCAGACGGCAAAGAGCATACTTTGCCGTCTGTAATAAAAAACACAGACAGCAAATATCTTGGCCGTTTGTATTTTTTTTGCAGACGGCATAGTGAGCTCTTTGCCGTATGTGGTTTTTTTTGCAGACGGCAAAGTCTATTTTTCCATTAGTATTTCTTTGTCGTCTGTTGATGACGGCTAATCCTTTCTTTGCCGTCTGCCCGACGAAAAGCATACGGCAAAGACGCCTCTAGACGGCAAATTAGTTGTTTCCTGTAGTGTGATGGACAAGACAATTTCCGAGCTCTTCGCAATGCTACAGGTTGCGGAGGTAGAAATCAAAAGGAGCATCAAGTGTTGATGGTCAACAAGACCACTAGTTTCAAGAAAAGGGGCAAAGGGAAGAAGGGGAACTTCAAGAAGAACATCAAGAAGGTTGCTACTCAGGAGAAGAAACCCAAGTCTGGACCTAAGCTTGAAACTGAGAGCTTCTACTGCCTAATCACTGGAAGCGGAACTGCCCCAAGTATTTGGCGGATAAGAAGGATGGCAAAGTAAAAGGTATATTTGATATACATTTTATTGATGTGTACCTTACTAATGCTCATAGTAGCGCCTGGGTATTTGATACTGGTTCTATTGCTCATATTTGCAACTCGAAATAGGGGCTACAGATTAAATGAAGATTGGCTAAGGACGAGGTGACGATGTGCGTGGGAAATGGTTGCAAGGTCGATGTGATCGCCGTTGACACGCTACCTCTACATCTACCTTCGGGATTAGTTTTAGAGCTAAATAATTGTTATTTGGTGCCAGCGTTGAACATGAACATTATATCTGGATCTTGTTTGATGCGAGACGGTTATTCATTTAAATCAGAGAATAATGGTTGTTCTATTTATGAGTAATATCTTTTATGGTCATGCACCCTTGCTGAGTGGTCTATTTTTGTTGAATCTCGATTGTGATGATACACATGTTCATAAAATTGAAGCCAAACAATGCAAAGTTGATAATGATAGTGCAACTTATTTGTGGCACTGCCGTTTAGGTCATATCGGTATAAAGCGCATGAAGAAACTCCATGCTGATGGGCTTTTGGAATCATTTGATTATAAATCACTTGGTGCTTGCGAAACGTGCCTCATAGGCAAGATGACTAAAATTCTGTTCTCCAAAACAATGGAATGAGCTACTGACTTATTGGAAATAATACATAACGATGTATGTGGTCCAATGAGTGTTGAGGCTCGTGGTGGGAGAGGGAGTCCTGGATTAGGGGGTGTCCAGATGGCCAGACTATACCTTCAGCCGGACTCGTGGACTATGAAGATACAAGATTGAAGACTTCGTCCCGTGTCCGGATGGGACTTTCCTTGGCGTGGAAGGCAAGCTTGGCGATGCGGATATTTAGATCTCCTACCATTGTAACCGACTTTGTGTAACCCTAACCCTCTCCAGTGTCTATATAAACCGGAGGGTTTTAGTCCGTAGGACAACATACAACAATCATACCATAGGCTAGCTTCTAGGGTTTAGCCTCCTTGATCTCGTGGTAGATCTACTCTTGTACTACCCATATCATCAATATTAATCAAGCAGGACATAGGGTTTTACCTCCATCAAGAGGGCCCGAACCTGGGTAAAACATTGTGTCCCTTGTCTCCTGTTACCATCCGCCTAGACGCACAGTTCGGGACCCCCTACCCGAGATCCGCCGGTTTTGACACCGACATTGGTGCTTTCATTGAGAGTTCCTCTGGGTCGTCGCTTTCAGGCCCGATGGCTCCTCCGATCATCAATAGCGATGCAGTTCAGGGTGAGACCTTTCTCCCCGGACAGATCTTCGTCTTCGGTGGCTTCGTACTGCGGGCCAATTCACTTGGCCGTCTGGAGCAGATCGAAAGCTACGTCCCTGGCCATCAGGTCAGGTTTGGAAGTTTAAACTACACGGCTAACGTCTGCGGGGACTTGATCTTCGATGGATTCGAACCACAGCCGAGCGCGCCGCACTGTCACGATGGGCATGATTTAGCTCTGCCGCCGAACAGTGCCCTGGAGGCCGCCCACGCATCGGTTCCGACCCTTAATTCGGAGCCAACTGCGCCGATCGAGGATGAGTGGTTGGACACCGCCTCGAGGGCTGCGATCCCAAAGGCGATGGAGCCGAACACCAGCCCCGCGCTCCGCAAGGCCCGTGACTCTGAGGGGCCAGACTCCTCTCCGGACTCCGAGCCATCCGCGCCCCTGCCGATCGAATCCGATTGGGCGCCGATCAGGGAGTTCACCGCCGCGGACATCTTTCAGCACTCGCCCTTTGGCGATATTCTGAAGTCATTGAAGTCTCTCTCTTTGTCAGGAGAGCCCTGGCCGGACTACGGTCAGCAAGGTTGGGATACGGACGATGAAGAAATTCAAAGCCCACCCACCACCCACTTCATAGCCACTGTCGATGATTTAACCGACATGCTCGACTTCGACTCTAAAGACATCAACGGTATGGACGCCGATGCAGGAGATGATCAAGAACCAGCACCTATAGGGCACTGGAAAGCCACCTCGTCGTACGACATATACATGGTGGATACCCCAAAAGAAGGAGATGGTGATGGAACAACGGGGGATGACCCCTCCAAGAAACAACCTAAGCGCCGGCGTCAGCGACGCCGCTCTAAATCCCGCCAAAGCAAAAACGGTGATTTCGGCACAGGAGAAAATAATACTCCGGATAGCACCGAAGAACACCCCCTCCAGCAAGATTCAGAAGAGGAGGATGGAGAAGCCAGCCCTCATCATAGAGCGGCAGACAGAGAGGTCGAGGACGATAATTATATGCCTCCCTCTGAAGACGAGGCAAGCCTCGACGACGACGAATTCGTCGTGCCAGAGGATCCCGTCGAACAAGAGCGTTTCAAACGCAGGCTTATGGCCATGGCAAGCACCCTCAAGTAAAAGCAGCAACAGCTTAGAGCTGATCAAGATTTGCTAGCCGACAGATGGACTGAAGTCCTTGCGGCCGAAGATTATGAACTCGAACGCCCCTCCAAGAGCTACCCAAAGCGCAGGTTGCTACCACAGGAGGAAGCACCTAAACCTACATCACCAGTGCAGGATATGGCCGACCGGCCACCTCGTGGCCGCGACAGAGAGGCCTCTCGGCCCTCCACTCAAGCCGCGCCCCGGCGCCGCTCAAAACATTCTAAGGCACGGGAAAATGCGCCAGACTTGTGAGACATATTGGAGGACAAGGCAAGGAAAACAAGGTCGATCTACGGATCGCGCGGGCGCCCCACAGCACGTGACGGTGATTGTCTCTCCGGATATAATAAATCCGGCCGGGCCGAACACAATAGACAAAGCTCGTTTGAGCTGTGTCGCGATATACACTACTAGGGAAAAGCCTAGCAGCAGCGAGGGTTTTGGGCCTCTCAGTAGCGCGGGCGCCGGCTCTACTAATAAGGCGCTACAGCTAACTTATAGCAGTAGCGCCTGTTGACCCACGCTACTGCTATACATGAATAGTTGTAGTGCTCTTTGGGAAAGGGCGCTACTGATATTATCTGCAGCGCTGTTTGCTGGGACGCGGTACTGACAATGCGGCGCTACTGCTAAATTTCCCCCCTCGCTACTACTAGTTTATTTATTAGTTTTTTTCCTGCATATTTGTTTTGTATTTTTTTATTTGAATAGGCTTTATACAATAATCTTTAGCATATCATACACATACAAATGTAATCATAGCATATACATACAATTAGTCTCATCAAATCATGTCATCATCATAATCATCATCCAACAGAAAGTGGTGTCTCATCATCATCTCGAAAATAGCGATACAAGTCTCGAATGATATGCAAATACATTGTCATCCATCTAAACAATGATATACACGAGAAGAGCTATCACTTTGAGAACATGAGTTCGTATCCCTCTTTCGCATTAGCGTGAACCTCTAAACTAACTACTGCCTGTCGCTCGGAAACCGGAAGGGCCTGACACTCCGGCCACTTGTCGTATATATACTCCTGGCATAGCACTTCTTCGCCATCTATGATCTATGCACCTGCATCATCACATGAGTCGATGATATGCAACATATATAGTTGAGAAACAGAAAGAGACATACTTGGCAAAAATAAAAACAACATATCATAAGCATAAATAACAAAGTTCCTCGTACCCCAAAATGCCCTAACTAGAGTGATTTTCGCTAGTCGAGGAGGAGGACGGTTTAATTACATCACAAATAAAGTTTCACCGTGCATAACTCAAAGTTTTGTCATACAGAAAGTATGGACTAAACGGACACATTGTCATATATCGACAATCACTCCAACATGTCATTCCATCCATCCAAGTCAGGGAGATAGTGCCTAGCCTAGTGAAAGGCTTCAGGTCGAGACGCTGAGAGGATATCCATGTTCGGACGTCTTCCCGCGACATTTGTCCTTCTCCGTAGAACATCCCTGTTTTCCCGACGACCTCCTTCATGATGATTTGGGCAAGTTCGCGCTGGATGTTATAGAACTCAGCTCGAAGTCGATGATCCTTGATATCTCCTATGTCCTTTGCCCATTGCAGAATATGGGCATCGCCGGAAGAAGGTGCCATGCGAAGGTTCTGGTGATCCCGTCTGTACTCCAGCATGTGGTTTAGGACATAGAATCCATCATTAAGAGAATCGTCCGGTTGCTGGATGCAGCAGAAGTCGGTCTTATGGCCGAAGGCGGCCCTACCGCCCCTCATCTTCTTGTCCCTGACCTGTCCACCCAGTGATTGGTAGTGATACATACCACTGTCGAGAACATCCTTGATGTGGGTGTAATCCTTTTTGTGAATGTTCTTCGACGAGTCCAAGTAAAGAGCGTGGGAGAATCGGGGGTAGAGGATGATGAGGACGGCGCGCCCGCCGCTGCGCAAAATAAGTCCTCAAATTAATTAGCCTCCACCATGCAAATGAATGATTGAAATGCAAGGAAGGATAGCAGCGCGGATGACTTACACGGGATGATAAGGCACGAGAATCGCCCCCTTGTCCTTATTGGTGAGCATGAAACTGACGATGTAATCCCTCGCGTATTCACGGTGATTTGCGCAGACTCCCAAGAAGGCCTCATGCATGTAGTACGGGTCAGCGACACAGATATGAGATATCTTCTCAACCCTGATGATGTAGTTCATGTGCAAGGCATAAAGGCGGACAAACGTAAAATCCAGCTTCTTCACGTGAAACATGTCGAATATGTAATCGAATCGGAGGAAGAACTTATCCGTGGGGAAGCTGTCGACGTACGACATTTGCCGCGGAACGTTAACCACGTAGAGTGGGTATCCTGGATCTTTCAAGGCGATGAGGTCTTTCTCTACCCGCAGCACATCGTCATGAAGTCTCTTTAGATCGCCAAATCTGGCCCGTAGCGCTGTTGCAGGTAGGATTGGTTGACCGGGGATATGCCATTTATCCGCATCAGGGATATCTATACGGTCCTGAAGCCGAGGCTGCTGAGGCGGCTGGAACATAGAAACATCTTTTTTGCCTTTCCTCGCTCCCTTCCTAAACATCTTTACAACAGGAAGGTCGTCCATAATATGTTGAGATGGCAATTCAGGCACCGACTCATGATGCTCAAACCCTGAGGAGGCGTCAGTATAGACATACTATTCAGTAGCGCCATCGTCGTCCTCATCCTCATCCATGGCGACGTCATCAGCGACTAATGGAGCCTCCTCCTTACCCAGTCCGCTATCACCCAACCCGACACCTGATGATAATTGGGTAGGTGGGGTGTTGATGTTCATACCTTGCTGAGGCTGCGTGCTCGTGGGTGTGCTCCCGGCCGCCTCCAGACGAAGCAGACTCTTTGGCCACAACAGGACCCACCCATCATTGCAACAATCACCAAGCCGCCGCGGTGTCTCATCGTCATCCCCCAGTAGTACTGGAGGAGGCAAATTCTCGTGGCCCGGTTTGACACTGGCCACGGAAACCTTGAAGACATTCGGGGGGATCGGCCGGCTATGGAACAATGGTTCCTTCGGCTCCATTATCGTTGCCTTACCCACGTCCACCTTCTGGTCGCCGATGGTGTACAATATGGTGCACGGGGTTTCGTCGGCCTGCAAAGAAAAGCCTGCGACGTGAGACATCCGAAAGGCAACGAAAACGGGACATTATACATTTATATTGAAGGGGGCCGGTGTGACAGTTACCGTGAGGGCGTCGAGCTCAGCCAAAGACGAAGCACCGCCTAGCACGTCCAGTGCGGGAGCCGGTACGGGAGCAGGTGCAGCTGCAGGTGCTGGTGCAACGCTAGTCGAGCTGCTCCCCGCCAAGAAGTCAGCAAGTGGAAAGTCCGCTCCATCTTGTTTTGGATTTTGCCTGGTCCAATTGAAAACGGCCGGAACCAAGGTAGTAGAAATATCTAAAGCCACCTGTATTGCGGCAGCTACCGCTGTTGTGACTGTCTCAGTTGATTTCTTCTCAACCGCAATCTCAACCCTCTTGTCGATGTTTTCTTCATTTAACCTCCGTCTTTCCTTTCTCTCCTCCGTGGTCTCACGGTAGTACTTCTTCCACGTGGCACCGTCTCCGACACCGTGCACGCGTCCATACGACGGTCGAGTATCCACCGGTTGTTGTTTCAATATGTTCAACGCCCGGTTGAATGGAGTGTCCCACTTGGGCCTCGCCAATGCCTCAGACGGCGAGTCACTTTCGGCCGCAATCCTGTGCTGCTCTCTTTGCAAAACACACAACGATCGTTTACAAATATGACTAACGTGTGCAGTCGAATTGATCAGAAACTAAAATTACCAGCAGTCTCATGAACTCTGTAATGACTGGTGTTGTCTCGTAAACCTTTTTCACTGGGTCCCAACGGTGCCAGGCCCTGAGGACGTCACGCTCCTGCGGGACAGTGAACTCCGCCAAGGGGTCTGGGATGCCCAGACTCGCGGCTTCCGCGTCCTCCTTGGCCCATTTGGACCTCTTTCCGTCGTAACCACGGCTTTCGAGGTGGTGGCTCCCAAAGTTCCTCTCTTGAAGCCTCTTCATGTACTTAGACTTTTTTTGGCATCTTCGGCCTCGCAAGCCTCCTTGAATATTTGAAACTGCTCTTCCGTGATTGTCGGATTATGCTTTACAATCTCGGAGTAGGGTTCCTTCTTGTCGATGATCCTTGCTTTCACTTGATTTTTCCAGGCGGCCAACGCGTCGCTAAACTTGGTCATGGCATGTTTGTTTATCTTCTTCATTGCCGGGTCCTCATCTGGATCTTTATAATCCTTCTCATTCTGGACCGAGAACAAGAATATCTGGTGAAACTTCTTTAGGAGGGAGCTCCTCATATTTTCTATCTTCTGTAGTTTCTCATCATTGATGGTGGCGGTTGTCCGTACGATGCAACCTATTTGATTGCCGTAGCATCGACGCGCTTCCTCGGGCGCCGTTGGCTCAAAATTGCCGTCGTCCACCTCTGTGACCACCACTCTAGTAGTCCTGAGTTTGTTAGGAACTCGTTGCCTCTTTGCTTTCGGTTCTACATCGGCTCCGCTCCCCGAGGCAGCGCCGGTCTCAGTCTCGGCGCCGGTCTCCATGCCGGTCTGAGTCTGAGCGCCGGTCTCAGTCTCAGCACCGGTCTGCGTGTCGGTCTCAGTCCCCGATGCCACCGGTGGGCCCAGAAATAACATCGGTTGATCGTCGGTAAGGCTAAAAAATTCTAGACCTAATAAAATGAATAATGACATAAAAAAGGCCTATTGTTTTGCAGGAATGTTGACTCCTTCCTGGTGCGGCAATCCCGGGCACTCGATATGTCCTAGTTTGTAGCACAAGTCAAGCTGAAATTCACGGAAAATTTCGGCATGACCTTTGCTAAAAAGTTGACAAATCGAGAACCTGAAATTTGCCGGAACAGAAATGAATCAACATTCCGGCGAAACATAGGCCACTCAGCATCATTCCAGCACAAGTCATATATAGTTTGACCAAGTTTTTGAAAAGAAAAACAATTCTGTTTTTTGTTTATAGCTAAATGCCATAGCTACTATTTTTTATTTATAGCTAAATACTTATGTTTTTTGTCTAAAGCTAAAAGTCTAGAACTCCATTTTCTGTAACCCTTCTGACCTCACCAAAATTTCCACAGCAAGACCTTAGTACCTACACCCAATTTCTTCAAAAATATTCAGGTCCATAGTCCAAATAATTCAAATTTCATTATAATGAAATTTGGAACAAATTCAGGTCCGTAGTCCAAATATTTTTTTATAGCTAAGTGTTTTTTGTTTATAGCCTCTGTTAATTTAAATCTAAATGCTACTATTATTTATATACCCTCTATTAGTTTAAAGCTAAATGGAATTACTGTTTAGGCATTTTCATAAAAATTGCCCTAGCTAATTTCCTAAAAAAATTGCTAATCATTTTTCCTAAATGCTATAAAATGCCTACGGCCCTAAAAAATCTAGGGTTCATATGAACACCTAGGGTTCATATGAACACCTAGGGTTCATATGAACATCAACACAGTATCAACATATATATGAAATTGCCCTAGCAGAGAGAGAGAGAGGAGGGTAGGGGACAGTAGAGGCAGAGCCTTACGGTCGGCGGCAAGGGCAGGCTCTGGCTCGGGTGGTGGCAGTGAGGTCGAGGGCGGCGGCGGTGAGCTCGAGGGAGGCGACGGTGAGGTCGACGATGGCCTCGGGCAGCGGCTGTGAGGTCGAGGGCGGCCTCGGGCGGCGGCGGTGTGGTTGAAGGTGGCGGGCGGCGGCGGTGTGGTCGAAGGCGGCCTCGGGCGGTGGCGGTGTGGTCGAAGGCGGTAGGGCGACGGCGGCGATGGAGCAGTTGGGGGACAGGGGGCGGGAGTAGAGAGGGGGGAAAGGACTTTGCGAAATTTTGAGCCCGGGCTGCCGGGATTTGAGTCAAACTAGCAGTAGCGCGTTTTGCCGAAACGCGCTATATCTAAGATAGCTATAGTGTGTTCCATAGAAACGCGCTACAGCTATTCCATTCTATTTTCACACTTTATTTTATTTCCGTTAGCAGCAGCGCCTTACACGTAAGCGCGCTATAGCTAAGGAGATTAGCAGTAGCGCTGTGCCAATATACGCGCTACTGCTAGGTTGGGCTAGCCATGTGCGCCCAGTTCAAACATAGCAGCAGTGCTTTCCGCTAGTACGCGCTACTACTAAAGTCATAGCAGTAGCGCGGTTTATCTACGAGAGCTTCTACTAAGTAGCAGTAGCGCTTGATTTTGTACAGCGCTACTGGTAAGATTTTGTGTATAGGCTTTTCCCTAGTAGTGTTAGCCCAATACAGAGGCGCTGCACACCCACTATGCTTCACAAATGAAGTAATGGATCATAAAATCCCTAAGGGTTTCAAACCCGTGAACATCGAATCATATGATGGCACAACAGATCCTGCGGTATGGATCGAGGATTACCTCCTTCATATCCACATGGCCCGCGGCGACGATCTACACGCCATCAAATACCTCCCACTCAAACTTAAGGGACCAGCTCGGCATTGGCTTAACAGCTTGCCGGCTGAATCAATCGGTTCTTGAGAGGACCTGGAAGCCGCATTCCTCGACAATTTCCAGGGTACCTATGTGCGAACACCAGACGCCGATGACCTAAGCCACATCATTCAGCAGCCAGAGGAATCGGCCAGGTAATTCTGGACACGGTTCCTAACAAAGAAAAACCAAATAGTCGACTGTCCGGACGCAGAGGCCCTAGCGGCCTTCAAGCATAGTATCCGTGACGAGTGGCTTGCCCGGCACCTTGGATAGGAAAAGCCGAAATCCATGGCAGCACTCACGACGCTCATGACCCGCTATTGCGCGGGAGAAGACAGCTGGCTAGCTCGTAGCAATAACTTGACTAAGAACCCTGGTAATTCAGATACCAGAGACAGCAGTGGCAGGTCGCGTCGCAACAAGCAAAAACGCCGCATTAACGGCGACAATGCCGAGGATACGGGAGTCAATGCCGGATTCAGAGGCTACAAATCCGGTCAGCAGAAAAAGGCATTCAAAAGAAATAGTCAGGGCCCGTCTAGTTTGGACCGAATACTCGACCGCTTGTGCCAGATACATGGCACCCCCGACAAGCCAGCCAATCACACCAATAGGGATTGTTTGGTATTCAAGCAGGCAGGCAAGTTAAATGCCGAAAATAGAGACAAGGGGCTGCGTAGCGACGACGAGGAGGAGCCCAGGCCGCCGAACAACAGTGGACAGAAGGGTTTTCCCCCACAAGTGCGAACGATGAACATAATATACGCAACCCACATCCCCAAGAGGGAGCGGAAGCGTGCGTTACCGGACGTATACGCGATGGAGCCAGTCGCCCCAAAGTTCAACACATGGTCCTCCTGCCCGATCACTTTTGATCGAAGGGACCACCCCACTAGCATCCGTCATGGCGGGTTCGCCGCACCGGTTCTAGACCCAATTATTGACGGATTTCATCTCACAAGAGTCCTTATGGACGGCGGCAGCAGCCTGAACCTGCTTTACCAGGATACAGTGCGGAAAATGGGCATAGATCCCTCGAGGATTAGGCCCACCAAAACGACCTTTAAAGGTGTCATACCAGGTGTAGAGGCCAACTGTACAGGCTCAGTCACACTTGAAGTGGTCTTCGGATTTCCGGATAATTTCCGAAGCGAGGAGTTAATCTTCGACATAGTCCCGTTCCGCAGTGGCTATCACGCACTGCTCGGGCGAACTGCATTTGCAAAGTTCAATGCTGTACCGCACTACGCATATCTTAAGCTCAAGATGCCAGGCCCTCGAGGAGTAATCACGGTCAATGGAAACACCGAATGCTCCCTCCGAACGGAGGAGCACACGGCGGCCCTCGCAGCGGAAGTACAAAGCAGCCTCTTTAGGCAGTTCTCCAGTCCAGCCGTTAAAAGGCCGGACACTGTCAAGTGCGCCCGGAGTAACCTACAACAAGACTACCTGGCACGTTCTGAGCAGGCGTAGCAATGCGGCCCCAACCCCAGCCCTCGCGAAGTAGCGAAACCAGTGCTTCACGTACATAACTACGCTCTTGAAATACCATGGGCACAGGGGGAGGGGCACCATCACGACACGCCCACAACATGGCTTAAACCGTACAAGGGGCTGCCGAAATCTTTTTTTAATTTTCTCTTACTTTCAGGACTCCATACTTCGGATGACCTGTTTGGCAATACAACTGTCGCACAAACGATGCAAGGACCAGGGAAGCAGGAAAGTTACGCTGCATCATGGAACTCCCAGGTGGTCTCTATCACGAGCAGTATACCTGTTTCGCATACTATTCCGCAGCCTGCCCCTGGAAAGGACATGTTAAATAGTCCCACATTTTGCTTATCGCACTATTTGTATCGTTCTGCTTTGATCGCAACCTTTCTATAAACAATGCATATCTTTTGTCTATTTTTTGCATTACTCTTTTTTACAAATATATGTTCATTACCGACATGTTGCACCCTTACACTTTGGTACGGCCAATACGCCAGGGGATTCAGTACCCCTCAATATGGTGTGAAAAGTCCGAACACTTTCACAAGTGCGGCACCCCGAACTTATAGCATTATATGCATCGGCTCCGAATCATGTCTTGGGTCAATAGTTGGGTTTGCCCGGCTCCTATGTTTTGGTGCCTTACGTTCCGTTGTATCGGCTAAGGTAGCACTAGGAGAACTACTGCGATTGTGCCCCAGTTGAGCTGGGCTGAGCACCTTAGTAGAGAAAGCTAAAACTAACTGTCCTGATGAAGCGAGACACCGGTCGCTATTCGAGAGGTTTTTCGAGTCCTTAAAGACTTATGCCGCTTAGAGCGAGGAGTCGGCTTTGTCCGGCCAAGGCGTGGATAGCGCCCCGAACTCGGTCTTCCAAATACTAGGGGCTTCGCCAAAATTTAAAATTATAGAATTCTATGGCTAAGTGAGAGTGTTCAAGCATTATAGTCCGATTGCCTTGTTCGTTGAGCTGAGCGCCTCCCTCGAAGGACCCAAACATGGGAAAAAGAGCGCTCAGGTTTATCCCGAACACCCTAGCACTAGTGGCATGGGGGCAGAAGCCGACGACTCGCCATCTCTCAATTTTTGATAAATGGCCGCACAGAAGGTAATATTTTAAATTCAAAAAGCATTGCTTAGCGCATATGAACAAGTTTTCAGCGCACAGGACAAAACGAGCGAGTTTACTCAAAAATTAAATCCCTGACACATTCATCCGCCACAAGGCGGGCCCCCTTCAGAACATCCTTATAATAATTCTCGGGCTTGCGATGCTCTTTCCCCGGCGGTGGCCCGTCCTACACAAGCTTCTCCGCATCCAGCTTGCCCCAGTGCACCTTAGCACGGGCAAGGGCCCTACGGGCACCTTCGATGCAGACAGAGCGCTTGATGACCTCGAGCCTTGGACAAGCCTCCACCAGCCGCCGCACCAGCCCGAAGTAGCTCCCAGGCAGAGCCTCTCTAGGCCACAGCCGAGCTATAAGGCCCTTCATGGCCTGTTCAGCCACCTTGTGGAGCTCGACCAGCTGCTTCAGCTGGTCGCTCAAGGGCACAGGGTGTCCGGCCTCAGCATACTGAGACTAGAACACCTTCTCCGTCGAGCTGCCCTCCTCGGCTCGGTAGAATGCGGCGGCATCGGACACGCTACGGGGAAGATCTGCGAATGCTCCTGGAGAGCTCCGGATTCGGGTAAGTAACAAGTAGCTCACTTTTATATATTTGTTGTGCATAAAGAATGCCTTACCCGCCGCTATCTTTTTCACCGCATCCAACTCCTGGAGGGCCTTCTGGGATTCGGCCTTGGCAGACTTGGTAGTTTCAATGGCCGCCGCAAGCTCGGACACTCGCGTCCTTGAGTCAAGCTCCAAACTCTCATATTTTTCCATGAGAGCCTGGAGCTCTTGCCGTACCTCGCCAACTTGCGCCTCATATTTCTCCCGCTCGGTGTGCTCCATGCCCGCTCTCTTCTCGGCCTCGGCCAGCGCTTGCTTGAGGGTCGCCACCTCAGTGGTGGCCCCTACAATAAGCCGCGTTAATCCTGTCATTTTTTGCAATTGCATCTTTTATATATTTTTCTATAAGGTATCTCTTACCTTCTTTCTCCTCGAGCTGCTGCTTGGCAAGGCCGAGCTCTTGCTCGGACCGCTCGAGGCCCTGCTTCAGTGTGCCCACCTCCGCAGTCAGTGCGGCGGTCGCTAGCAGCAAAGCCTACATACGCATATTGACTTATTATTTGTTGGACTCCTGCGAAATTTATTAGATCCTCTATTCGGCTTTCCTTTCCGAACGCCAAAAAGAGCATCAGGGGCTACTATCTATGCGGTAATATTTTTACATATTTTTTAATTACCTCGAAGCCTGTTAGAAGGCTAGCACAAGCTTCAGTCAGTCCGCTCTTGGCGGACTGAACCTTCTGGATCACCGCACTCATAATAGTGCGGTGCTCCTCGTCGATGGAGGCGCCATTAAGCACCTCCAGCAGATTGTCCGGCGCCTCCGGTTGGACGGGGGCCGCCGGCTCAGTAGGCTTGCTCCTCTTGGAAGGAGTTCGCCTACCGCAGTCTGAAACCGTTGAAGATTTCGGCGCGGTGTCCGGCTCAAAGCCGGACTTGGAGCCCTGGGGGGTCTTGTCCCCTTTACTCCTGGAGTCCGGGAAGTCTCCTTGTGGCGCCTCCAGGACCACCTCCTCCTGGCTTGGAACCTGTTGGGACAACACTTCGGCGTCGTCCGTAGGGCGGGGGGAGGTAGCCATCGGAAGTGAATTCACATCCGACGAATCCATGGAGCCGCTCGACGACTCGTCGAGCCCGGCCTTGGGCGGGCTTCATAATTGTATTCAACATAAGGAAAGGCTGTGCCATAAAGGAGTACTATGAATCACTCTGGTATCCGAATACTTACGATTTCACCGGGCGCTTGGCCCTGTGCGGCCACTCCTCTTCGCCGTCGTTGGCGTCGGTGGAGTAGTCCGGAGGAAGGGTCTTGCCCTTCTTGGACCCTTCGGCCTCCCCTGTTGGGGCGGCCTTCCTCCTCTTTTCTCCCCCCGCTGGAGGGGGAGAGGTTTCTTCTTCCTCCTCCTCGTCTTCACGGGAGGAGTGCGTCTCGGATTCGTCGGATGATGAATCCGACACCTCCAGACGCCGGGCACTCTTTCGAGTCCCTGTGGTCTTCTTCTTGGCCTTCTTCTCCGGCACCACATAAGGTGCCGGAGCTAGCAGCTTCACTAAGCGAGCATCGGCTGGGTCTTCGGGCAAAGGAGCCAGATAGTCGATCTGTCCGGACTTCACCTGCCAATCCTATCAAAGGTAAGGGAGTTTAGATCCCGCATAGTGTCAAACTATGAAAAACTAACATCCTGTAAAAGGCAAAAATAGCTTACCACGCTGGCGTGACGCTGCGTGCTGAATCCGCGGTCTTCAGACGCGGATGCGGGAGCCTCGGTATCCTTGAAAAGCACCTTCCAGGCATCTTCGTACGTCGTGTCGAAGAGCCTGTTGAGAGTCCGGAGCTGCGCCGGGTCGAACTCCCACAGATTGAAATCCCGTTGTTGACACGGGAGGATCCGGCGGACGAGCATAACCTGGACTACATTGACAAGCTTGAGCTGCTTGTTCACTAGGGTTTGGATGCATGTTTGCAGTCCAGTCACCTCTTCTTTGTAGCCCCATGACAGGCCCGTCTCTTTCTAGGAGGTGAGCCACGTGGGGGGTCCAGACCGGAACTCAGGGGCTGCGATCCATTCTGGATCGCGAGGCTCGGTGATGTCAAACCACCCCGATTGCCACCCCTTCAGGGTCTCCACAAAGGAGCCCTCGAGCCATAGGACGTTGGCCATCTTGCCCGCCATGGCACCTCTGCACTCCACCTGGTTGCCACGCACCACCTTCGGCTTGACGTTGAAGGTCTTGAGCCATAGTCTGAAATGGGGGCGGATGCAGAGGAAAGCCTCGCACATGATGATAAACGCCGATATGTTGAGGATGAAGTTCGAGGCTAGATCGTGGAAATCCAGGCCATAGTAGAACATGAGCCCCCGGACGAATGGGTGGAGAGGAAAACCCAGTTCGCGGAGGAAGTGGGGAAGGAACACTACCCTCTCATGGGGCCTTGGGGTGGGGAGGAGCTGCCCCTCTTCGGGAAGCCGGTGCACGATGTCGTTAGACAAGTATCCGGCCTTCCTAAGCTTTTTGATGTGTCCCTCCATGACGGAGGAGACCATCCACTTGCCTCCCGCTCCGGACATGGCTGGAGTAGGTCGAGGTGGGAAGTGCGGACTTGGGCGTTGGAGCTCGAGTGCGCGGAGAATGGATAAGCAAAGGAGGAAGAAGGCGTAGGTGAAAAAGGTGGATCCTTATCCCCTTATATGGGCGGATGCGGTTAAGCGTCCCCACCAGCCTGGTAAAACTCGCTTATCTCCCAAGCGCCGTGATAAATGGCGCGGTTGGGTTACCCACGTCCGTATTGATGAGAATCCCGTAAATGAGGGGACACGATCTCTGCTTTGACAAGACGTGCCAAGGAAACCACCTCACAAAATGCGCTGAGGTGGGGGAGTAAAAACGATTCGAATAAAGGCTTGGCCCTAGTGTGATGTCACGCTACGGAATACGTCAGCAGATTAGATTGGTGGAAATATTACTCTCTCTACGGCAATATGTGGAAACTTATTTTGTAGAGTCGGACACTGTCTTTGTGCTCAAAATCTTCTACGAAGTATTTGGAGGAGGAACCCGCCTTGCAATGCCGAAGACAATCTGCGCGCCGGACTCGTCGTCATTGAAGCCTGGTTCAGGGGCTACTGAGGGAGTCCTGGATTAGGGGGTGTCCGGATGGCCGGACTATACCTTCAGCCGGACTCCTGGACTATGAAGATACAAGATTGAAGACTTCGTCCCGTGTCCGGATGGGACTTTCCTTGGCGTGGAAGGCAAGCTTGGCGATGCGGATATTTAGATCTCCTACCATTGTAACCGACTTTGTGTAACCCTAACCCTCTCCAGTGTCTATATAAACCGGAGGGTTTTAGTCCGTAGGACAACATACAACAATCATACCATAGGCTAGCTTCTAGGGTTTAGCCTCCTTGATCTCGTGGTAGATCTACTCTTGTACTACCCATATCATCAATATTAATCAAGCAGGACGTAGGGTTTTACCTCCATCAAGAGGGCCCGAACCTGGGTAAAACATTGTGTCCCTTGTCTCCTGTTACCATCCGCCTAGACGCACAGTTCAGGACCCCCTACCCGAGATCCGCCAGTTTTGACACCGACAGTGGGAATCGTTATTTTCTTACCTTCACAGATGATTTGAGCAGATATGGTTATATCTACTTAATGAAGCATAAGTCTGAAACATTTGAAAAGTTCGAAGAATTTCAGAGTGAAGTGGAAAATCATCGTCACAACAAAATAAAGTTTCTACAATCTGATCGTAGAGGTGAATATTTGAGTTACGAATTTGGTCTTCATTCGAAACAATGTGGTATAGTTTCACAAGTTACGCCACCTGGAACACCACAGCGAAATGGTCTATCCGAACGTCGTAACCATACTTTATTAGATATGGTGCGATCTATGATGTCTCTTACTAATTTACCGCTATCGTTTTGGGGTTATGCTTTAGAGACGGCTGCATTCACTTTAAATAGGGCACCATCAAAATCCGTTGAGATGACGCCTTATGAACTATGGTTTGGCAAGAAACCAAAGTTGTCGTTTCTTAAAGTTTGGGGCTGCGATGCTTATGTGAAAAAGCTTCAACCTGAGAAGCTCGAACCCAAATCGGAGAAGTGCATCTTCATAGGATACCCAAGGAAATTTTTGGGTACACCTTCTATCACAGATCCGAAGGCAAAATATTCGTTGCTAAGAATGGATCCTTTCTAGAGAAGGAGTTTCTCTCGAAAGAAGTGAGTGGGAGGAAAGTAGAACTTGATGAGGTAATTGTACCTTCTCCCGAATTGGAAAGTAGTTTACCCCAGATATCAGTTCCAGTGATTCCCAAACCAATTAGTGAGGAAGCTAATGATGATGATCATGAAACTTCAGATCAAGTTACTACAGAACCTCGTAGGTCTTCCAGAGTATGGTCCGCACCAGAGTGGTACGGTAATCCTGTTCTGGAAGTCATGTTACTAGAGCATGGTGAACCTACGAACTATGAGGAAGCGATGATGAGGCCAGATTCCGCGAAATGGCTTGAGGCCATGAAATCTGAGATGGGATCCATGTATGAGAACAAACTGTGGACTTTGGTGGATTTGCCCGATGATCGGCAAGCCATAGAAAATAAATGGATCTTCAAGAAGAAGACTGACGCTAACGGTAATGTTACTATCTACAAAGCTCGAATTTTTGCAAAAGGTTTTCGACAAGTTCAAGGAGTTGACTACGATGAGACTTTCTCACCCATAGCGATGCTTAAGTCTGTCCGAATCATGTTAGCAATTGCCGCATTTTATGATTATGAAATTTGGAAAATGGATGTCAAAACTTCATTCAAAGGGTGCTAACAAAGTGTTCAAGCTCCAGCGATCCATTTATCGAAGAAGAGTTGTATATGATGCAACCAGAAGGTTTTGTCGATCCAAAGGGTGCTAACAAAGTGTGCAAGCTCCAGCAATCCATTTATGGACTGGTGCAAGCCTCTCGGAGTTGGAATAAACGTTTTGATAGTGTGATCAAAGCATATGATTTTATACAGACTTTTGGAGAAGCCTGTATTTACAAGAAAGTGAGTGGGAGTTCTATAGCATTTCTAATATTATATGTGGATGACATATTGTTGATTGGAAATGATATAGAATTTCTGGAGAGCATAAAAGGATACTTGAATAAGAGTTTTTCTATGAAAGACCTCGGTGAAGCTGCTTACATATTGGGCATCAAGATCTATAGAGATAGATCAAGATGCTTATTTGGACTTTCACAAAGCACATACCTTGATAAAGTTTTGAAGAAGTTCAAAATGGACCAGTCAAAGAAAGGGTTCTTGCCTGTGTTACAAGGTGTGAAATTGAGTCAGACTCAATGCCCGACCACTGCAGAAGATAGAGAGAAAATGAAAGTCATTCCCTATGCTTCAGCCATAGGTTCTATCATGGATGCAGTGTTGTGTACCAGACCTGATGTGTGCCTTTCTATAAGTATAGCAGGGAGGTAACAAAGTAATCCCGGAGGGGAGCACTGGACAGTGATAATCCCCAAGTGCTGGGAATCATCGTAGCAATTTCCAAAGGTGGAAGTGATAAGTACGGAGTCTCGAACCCACAAGGAGCTAAAGGTAAGATCAATATTCTCTCAAGCCCTATCTGCCACTGATACGACTCTACGTATACCGAACGTTTGCTTCCAACTAGAAACGAGAAATAAAACTATGTTGTGGGTATGAAGAGGATAACTTTCTATGATATCGGAGAGCTCAAATATAAAAGTAGGTGATGTTATCATAAAGTTAGAATATATTACTAAATAATATAAATAGTGAGTGTGGAATAATAGTGGATCGGTGTGCGGAATTGTCCTAGGCAATCATTAACAAGACTGGTAATCACTATTGAAGTTTCACATGAGGGATAGGCATAAGCTAACATACTTTCTCTACATGGATCATATGCACTTATGATTGGAACTCTAGCAAGCATCCGCAACTACTAAAGATCATTAAGGTAAAACCCAACCATAGCATTAAAGCATCAAGTCCTCTTTATTCCCATACGCAACAATCCCTCTTACTCGGGTTTGTGTTTCAGTCACTCACCAACCCACTATAAGCGAATCATGAACGTATTGCAACACCCTACAACGGGAATCCCTCACGCTTGCATGACACGGAGGGCACCATAGGACAGCACCAAAATAAAAAAAATACAACTCATACCAATCTAGATCATCAATCAACCCAAAGACAAAAGATATCTACTCAAAACATCATAGGATGGCAACACATCATTGGATCATAATATGTGGCATAAAGCACCATGTTCAAGTAGGGATTACAGCGGGGTGCGGGAGACTAGACCGCGTAAAAGAGATGAGGATGGTGATGATGATGGTGATGTTGATGAAGACGATCACCGCGGCGATGATTCCCCTCCCGATGGCACTCCGGCGCCACTGAGAGAGAGAGAGAGAGAGGAGGAGAGGTTCTCCCCCTTGTGCTTCCTCCTCCATGACCTCCCCCTAGATGGGGAAAGGTTCTCCCTCTAGTCCTTGGCCTTCATGACGATGATGGCCCCTCCGGGATCCTCCTCCATGGCCTCCGGTGATGATGGCCCCCTCCGGCAGGGTGCCGGACAGGGCCTAGATTGACTTCTCGTGGCTACAGAGGCTTGCGGCGGCGGAACTTCCGATCTCGGTTTCTTTCTGGAAGTTTGGCTATATATAGAAGAGTTTTGCGTTGATTTCACGTCAGGGGGGTTCCAGGCTGTCCACGAGGTAGGGGGGTGCGCCCTAGGGGGGTGGGCGTGCCTCCCACCCTCGTGGGCAGCCCGGGACTCTTCTGGCCTGCTTCTGGTACTCCGTGGGCTTCTTCTGGTTCAAAAATGATCTCCGTCAAGTGGCACGTCAATTGGACTCCGTTTATTTTTCCTTTTCTACGATACTCTAAAACAAGAAGAAAACAGATACTGGCACTAGGCTCTAGGTTAATAGGTTAGTCCCAAAAATCATATAAAATATCATATAAATGCATATAAAACATCCTAGATGGATAGTATAATAGCATGAATACTTCATAAATTATAGATACGTTGGAGATGTATCAGCATCCCCAAGATGAATTCCTGCTCGTCCTCGAGTAGGTAAATGATAAAAGAAATATTTTATGAAGTGTGAATGCTAGTTGGTGCATAAGTTTGATCAATGATAATTCCAATCACTTTCTCTAGCATCATTATATGTCATAACAGTAGCTCATCTCATAAATTTTTTCATGATCAAGTAACAAGCAAATCACATGTTTAAAGTATAGATCATAAACTTTCTTGAAAACTAACAAACAATATTCTCAGTCATCAAACAATTGCAATTCATCTTATTTTTAGGAAGAGTCTATGTCAGAGCTTTGATTTAGCAAACTCCACATACTCAACTATCATTTAGTCTTTCACAATTGCTAACACTCACGCGATATTTATGGGTTCAAATTTTTAATCAGACACAGAGAAAGATAGGGGCTTATAGATTCGCCTCCCAACCTTTTACCTCAAGGGTAATGTCAACAATAATAGCTCATGATGCCTTACATCCAATTGGAAATATGTATCAGAATCTTTCCAACACAATGTGCTTGCCAAAGGATAAAATGTAAAAAGGAAAGGTGAAAATCACCATGACTCTTGCATAAGGGTAAGAGATAAAAGTAAAAGATAGGCCCTTCGCAGAGGGAAGAGGTTTCCATGAGCTTTCAGGGTTGGATGCACAAAATATTAATGCGAAAGAACATCACTTTATATTGCCACTTGTGATATGGACCTTTATTATGTAGTCCGTCGCTTTTATTTCTTCCACATCACAAGATCGTATAATGCTTATTTCCTCCACACCAATCAATCATACATATTTAGAGAGAAATTTTTATTGCTTGCACCGATGACAACTTACTTGAATGATCTTACTCAATCCATAGATAGATATGGTGGACTCTTATGGCAAAACTGGTTTAAGGGTATTTGGAAGCACAAGTAGTATCTCTACTTGGTGCAAAGAATTTGGCTAGCATGAGGGGGAAAGGCAAGCTCAACATGTTGGATGATCCATGACAATATACTTTATTTCAGATATAAGAAAGCATAACCCATTACGTTGTCTTCCTTGTCCAACATCAACTCTTTTAGCATGTCATATTTTAATGAGTGCTCCCAATCATAAATAATGTCCAAGATAGTATATTTATATGTGAAACCTCTCTTCCTTCAATATTCTTTCATGAATTGTTCAAGTGACCAATTCTACATTTGCTAACTTTCAATAAGTTTACTACCTATACTTATTATGTGTGAAGTAATTACTCCCCATGTTATAAGCATATGAAACATATATAAATTCAGGTTTATGACATTCAATTTATTCAACCATTTACTCATAGGATGTACCTAAAGCACATGAGTAAATGACAAACTACTCCAAAAGATATGAGTGAAGAACACTGAGTAGTCAAATAATTAACTAGCCATGGGAGGATTCTTTTTCATTCAATATTTCAGATCCAATGATTTTATTTAAACATCAAGTAAAATTGAAAATAGGCTCCAAGAAAAACACATATCATGTGACGAATAAAAATATAGCTTCGAATAAGGTATACCGATAGTTTTGAAGACGAAAGAGGGGATGCCTTCCGGGGCATCCCCAAGCTTAAGCGCTTGAGTCTTCCTTGAATATTACCTTGGGGTTCCTTGGGCATCTCCAAGCTTAGGGTCTTTCCACTCCTTATTCTCTTCATATCGATATCTCACCCAAAGCTTGAAAACTTCAATCACACAAAACTTAACGTAACTTCGTGAGATAGGTTAGTATGATAAAGAGCAAACCATTCACTTTGGTACTATCAAAGATAAGGTTCATAATTTTTCTCACACAATGCCTATTGTACCATATCATTTCTACAATTTATATTGAGAAATATAAGCCATAGAAACTAGAAAACAAGCAAACTATGCAATGAAAACAGAATCTGTCAGAAACAGAACAGTCTGTAATGATCTGAACAATAACCATACTTATTCTACTCCAAACATTTTTAACTAAATTGGTGGACGTGGGGAATTTGTCTATTAATCTTATGCAGAAAGAATTTGTCTATTAATCTTCTATAAAAAATTACATCTATTCTCGTGGGCACAAAGTTTCTGTTTTTTACAGGAAGATCACATTATCTTTCACCCGAGTCTTCCCAAAGGTCTTACTTGGCACTTTATTGAAACAAAAGCTATAAAACATGATTACTACAGTAGCTTAATCATCTAAACACACAAAAACAGTAAGGGTAAATATTGGGTTTTCTCCCAACAAGCGCTTTTCTTTAATGCCTTTTAGCTAGGCATGATGATTTCAATGATGCTCACATAAAAGATAAGAATTGAAACATAAAAAGAGCATCATGAAGAATATGACTGGCACATTTAAATCTAACCCACTTCCTATGCCTAGGGATTTTGTGAGCAAACAACTTATGGGAACAAGAATCAACTAGCATAGGATGGCAAAACAATTATAACTTCAAAACTTTAAGCACATAGAGAGGAAACTTGATATTATTGCAACTCCTACAAGCATGTATTCCTCCCTCATAATAATTTTCAGTAGCATCATGGATAGCAACTTTGTTCTCATGCTCAATAGGAACATCTTCCGAAATAGTGGAATCATTACTAGCTAAAGTTGACACTCTTTCAAATCCACTTTCATAAATATCACATTAAGATTCAACACCCTCCAAAATAGTGGGATCACTAATTCCTAAAGTTGACACTCTTCCAAACCCACTTTAAATGATAGTGTTATTCATACTCCAAAAGATATAAGTGAAGTTCATGCAGCATTCTACAATTAATATGGACTAATCAATATCCAAGCTCAAAATATATAAGTGAAGCACATGAAGCATTCTATAAAACCATACTCAAAATATTTAAGTGAAGCACAAAGAGCAATTCTATAAGATCATACTTAAAAGATATAAGTGAAGCACATAAAGTATTCTATAAATCAATGAAGGTCTATCTCATGCTAGCATGGTTCTTAAAGGAAAAACAAAAACACAAAGGACACAAATCATGTGAACAAAACAAAAACCGAGGTATACCGATAATTGTTGAAGAAGAAAGATGGGATGCCAACCGGGACATCCCCAAGCTTAGATGCTTGAGTATACTTTGAAATATTTACTTGGGGTGCCTTGGGCATCCCCAAGCAAAACATGATCAGCACCAAAACTCCATGGGTGTTAGAATCATTACTTTGTAATCTAGATTATTGACTCTAGTGCAAGTGGGAGACTGAAGGAAATATGCCCTAGAGGCAATAATAAAGTTATTATTTATTTCCTTATTTCATGATAAATGTTTATTATTCATGCTAGAATTGTATTAACCGGAAACTTAGTACATGTGTGAATACATAGACAAAACATAAGTGTCCCTAGTATGCCTCTCACTACTGTAGGATACTGCTAACGTGACACTACGATCAGAGGCCCTTTCACGAAACTGTGTGCGATGCATTAATCACAAAGAGGGATGTAAAAAACCCGTCAAAAAAAGGTTCAAAACGTTTGCAATGGAGGATGCTTCAAACACGGTTCAGATTTTAGTTGCGTGTGTGATCCAGGGCATACGGTTCAGCCCAATTAATCATTTGCGATGAGGCGGAACAAAAGAAACGGGCAGCCTGATGAAGGTGTGTGCGTTGTACATCATACAGTTCACTCGGAAGAACTGTTTGTGATTAGGCAACACGAAAGAAACAGTCAGCCAGATCAAGGTGTGTGCGATGTACAACATACAGTTCACTCGGATGAACTATTTGTGATTAGGCAACACAAAAGAAACGGTCAACCGGATCAAGGTGTGTGCGATGTACGACATGCGGTTCACCCGGATGAACTGTTTGCGTTGAGAAAAATAACATAATTGGTTCAATATAACAAATACAATAAATATTGCAAGGTTCAAGTTCAAAGATTACAACACCCAAATTCAAACATTGCAAGCTACGTCATTTCTGAAAAGGGATCAGCCACTGACAAGTCATGTATGGGTTTGACACAATAACTTCCAATTGCTTTTCCATATGCTCTACAAATACGAAGTTTGGCATTTTTTGAGGCACTTCCATTCCGCAGTACCAGCCGCCTCTGATAATCATACCATTGATCTTTCCTAATTAAATGCGTGTTCAACCTCAGTACCCTCAGCACCTTTGCTCTGGCAAAAAAGAAAATGGCGAGTGTAATCTCTGGTGGGGTCCCTCGGTAGGAGTTCAAATTAATATTTGAGAGATGCAGATCCACGCATTCGAAGTGATTGTCATTATCACCATCTTCCACCGGGCCTAATGTGCACTACAAAAGAAGAGAACGTGTTAGTGCCTACATTTAGTTTTGAACACTGCTACACGCCCATTTGGTTTGCACGATTTGTAAAATGCACCAACGTGCCATCTTCGATCTGTCATGATTAACATGGGCATTAATTTGATTACAATCTAGAAACATGTAGCCTTCTTCACAAGAGGTTGGATTGGATGAAAAATTCCCTAAGAAAACTAGTACAGATGAATCCAAAGGAGAAATGCTTATGGACGATTGTAACCATATGAATGAAGCAACCAATATGGGGTGGGGGTGTATGTCCTAAAATCCTCCAAAATTCCTTTAGAAATCGTAGTACATAGTCATTGTAAACTTGGGAAAAGTTGCAAAAAATTGAACTCCCTTATGGTTAACATTTAACAGGAAAGGAACATCACCTCAATATACAGCTTCTTCAGGCATGGAAAGCATCTGAGACAACTGAAAACTTGGTCCAGGTTGGGGACGATAGATTCTAGTGCCAAGACCTTCATTGTGCCCAGAGTCTGGGTAAAGCTTCGCTGGATGACAGATGAACATACATCTTCAAAACTAGAAATAACATGGATATCAACAAGGAGAGGTATATAAGGCGACTATTGTACCTGAAAGTTGTAATATTTGACAGACGAGTAGCCCACCACTTTCAATTTCGGCGCCAAAATGACATTGATTCTTGTTGGACCTTGTTCATCAACTACAAGTAATCTCTCAAGTGAAGGTGTGTCCTGGATGACCATATTGTGGTCCACCTTTTGTGATCTCTTGTTGCAGCACCAGCAACACACATAAATAGTGCGGAGAGTCCTGGAGGTGATGTGCAAGGTACTCGACCAATTCATCGCCTGAATACGAAGGAACTCGAGTGCAGTACAGCCGCGGAGCAGGTGCCCCATGTCATCCTTTTGGATGCGGACGACGACGAGCTCGAGGTGCTTCAGTCGTGGTAGAAAAAGTGTGGGCGCGTCATTAAGGGGGCGGGGGAATGGCAGTTCATGAACTTGGCAAGGCGCAGCGTGGGCGCGAAGCAGAGCGCGGACGTTGGCAGCAAGCTCATATGCCCATCATTATAAGTTAGCTTCTCGAGCTGATCGATGGCGCGGGATCGGAACCACTCGTCAAGCTTGGCTCGCTCCTTTCCATTGGAACGGAACTTGCCCGTGTTAAGGCCTTTGATTGGGCCATCATGACTGGCGAGGATCTGGGAGGATGCATCCAAACTTTGGCGATAGCCATGGCAGAGCTTGTGGGCGTGGAGGAGGTCAATAGGGGTGCGGAGCCATTGGGTGTGCCACCGCCGGGAAAAGGCGTTTGTCCTCGCGCGATTTCTGATTGGGAGGAAGGATATGATGACTATCAACATATCATCGGGGAGGTTGTTGATGAAGTCTAGGCCTGCTAGAGTCGCTTCCGGTTCTTTCTCGACACGCCTCCGCTTGTTGGCAGCCTCGTTCTCCACCTCGTCGGCGGGGATGGGAACCTCTGTCTCCATATTCACGCCGTGCTCCGGTGCTTCAGCAGCCCCGGCGTCGCCACTCCCTCCGACGGGGCGCTTCGGCGGCATCCTCGTACACTGTCGGCTTTGAGGACTCAGAGCGGCGTCGAGGATGCGGGAGGAGAGAGAGAGGAATTGTTTGTGTGGCGAGGATAGGGGGTGCGGCCACTTGGCGGCGCCATGAATATAGACCAGTGGGAGCGAGGCGGGCGGCGGTCCAAGGCTGTCTCACAAAATAGATAGTGATATTGATTTTTAGCTGCATATTTTGACAAATCGCAGTTTCTCTTGGCTTAGCGCCGAAGTCTGGCTTTAATTTGCATACAGTAATCTAAACCATTTGCATTGAAGAGAAGCACAGATCCTGCGTTGAACAGCTTGTACGCTTCCGGGTGAGCCTGCGCACCGGACTGCACTCGCACGCCTCCCGTTGAGTCAAGCAGCTGTCCACACGGGCACCTCCTATAGCCATTAAAACCAAGACACGTGGCGTCTAGTGAATGGTTAACCGAACGCACACGGTTTGAGTTATACAAACATTTGAGATATTAAAGTGGTGGCTATTTTTTTTTCAAAATGCCTTTGTTCGCTGTCATTATTCGAGTGCGCCTTCTCTCAAAATGGACACGAAAAATACCACAGCATGTCGGGTACCCTTCCATGATAGCATGCCAAGTTTCATGAATTTCATACGAGTTTTGGATTTACTAGAATTTGAAAACCAGGCATCTCAATGTTTTGCCAGCAATCAACAGTGCACTGGTGTTTGAAATTCATTCCCATTTCTTGCAAGGGACCTAAGCATGCACCCAAGGACACAGATTTGATTTTTAAACCAATTTATGTGCACTAGAGCATGCGCATGTAGTTTAAATTCGAATTATGCACATAAATGCATTGAAAACTCAGTTAATGCTTAAAAATATCCAAACGAACCCCAAAAAATCACACAACACTCCTGTTGTTCTATGTTCACACGAGAAAAAAACTTGAAAGCAATAAGAGGCAACGGATATCGTTTCGTCCCCAAAGGTGTGACGTTCCCTACCGAAAACCATCATGCTTGTTGTGAGAAGCTCCGGTTTGTGAGAAGCATATACCCAAACCTGCCCCAAATGGGACAAAATTTGTACCACGGCATGTTGATGCCGCTCCATGATAGCATGCCAAGTTTCATGAATTTCATACGAGTTTTGGATTTACTAGAATTTAAAAACCAGGCATCTCAATGTTTTGCCGGCAATCAATGGTGCCCTGGTGTTTGAAATTGATTCCCATTTCTTGCATGGGACCTAAGCTTGCACCAAAGGACACAGATTTTATTTTTCAACCAATTTATATGCACTGGAGCATGCGCATGTATTTCAAATTTGAATTATGCACATAAATGCATTGAAAACTTAGTTAATGCATAAAAATGTCCAAACGAACCCCGAAAAATCACAAAAATTTACACAACACTCCTGTTGTTCTATGTTGACATGAGAAAAGAAACTTGAAAGCAATAAGAGGCAATGGATATCATTTCGTCCCCAAAGGTGGGACGTTCCCGACCAAAAACCATCATGCTTGTTGTGAGAAGCTCCGGTTTGTGAGAAGCATATACCCAAACCTGCCCCAAATGGGACAAAATTTGTACCATGGTATGTTGATGCCGCTCCATGATAGCATGCCAAGTTTCATGAATTTTAGACGAGTTTTGGATTTACTAGAATTTAAAAACCAGGCATCTCAATGTTTTGCCGGCAATCAACGGTGCCCTCGTGTTTGAAATTCATTCCCATTTCTTGCATGGGACCTAAGCATGCACCCAAGGACACAGATTTGATTTTTCAACCAATTTATATGCACTGGAGCATGCGCATGTAGTTCAAATTTGAATTATGCACATAAATGCATTGAAAACTCAGTTAATGCATAAAAATGTCCAAAGGAACCCCGAAAAATCACAAAAATTCACACAACACTCCTGTTGTTCTATGTTGACATGAGAAAAAAACTTGAAAGCAATTAGAGGCAATGGATATCGTTTTGTCCCCAAAGGTGGGACGTTCTCTACCGAAAACCATCGTGCTCGTTGTGAGAAGCTCCGGTTTGTGAGAAGCATATACCCAAACCTGCCCCAAATGTGACAAAATTTGTACCACGGGATGTTGATGCCGCTCCATGATAGCATGCCAAGTTTCATGAATTTCATACGAGTTTTGGATTTACTAGAATTTAAAAACCAGGCATCTCAATGTTTTTCCGGCAATCAATGGTGCCCTGGTGTTTGAAATTGATTCCCATTTCTTGCATGGGACCTAAGCTTGAACCCAAGGACACAGATTTGATTTTTCAACCAATTTATATGCACTGGAGTGTGCGCATGTAGTTCAAATTTGAATTATGCACATAAATGCATTGAAAACTTAGTTAATGCATAAAAATGTCCAAACAAACCCCGAAAAATCACAAAAATTTACACAACACTCCTGTTGTTCTATGTTGACACGAGAAAAGAAACTTGAAAGCAATAAGAGGCAATGGATATCATTTCGTCCCCAAAGGTGGGACGTTCCCGACCAAAAACCATCATGCTTGTTGTGAGAAGCTCCGGTTCGTGAGAAGCATATACCCAAACCTGCCCCAAATGGGACAAAGTTTGTACCACGGCATGTTGATGCCGCTCCATGATAGCATGCCAAGTTTCATGAATTTCAGACGAGTTTTGGATTTACTAGAATTTAAAAACCAGGCCCTCAATGTTTTGCCGGCAATCAACGGTGTCCTCATGTTTGAAATCCATTCCCATTTCTTGCATGGGACCTAAGCATGCACCCAAGGACAAAGATTTGATTTTTCAACCAATTTATATGCACTGGAGCATGCGCATGTAGTTCAAATTTGAATTATACACATAAATGCATTGAAAACTCAGTTAATGCATAAAAATGTCCAAAGGAACCCCGAAAAATCACAAAAATTCACACAACACTCCTGTTGTTCTATGTTGACACGAGAAAAAAACTTGAAAGCAATTAGAGGCAATGGATATCGTTTCGTCCCCAAAGGTGGGACGTTCCCTACCGAAAACCATCATGCTCGTTGTGAGAAGCTCCGGTTTGTGAGAAGCATATACCCATACCTGCCCCAAATGGGAAAAAATTTGTACCACGGCATGTTGATGCCGCTCCATGATAGCATGCCAAGTTTCATGAATTTCATACGAGTTTTGGATTTACTAGAATTTAAAAACCAGGCATCTCAATGTTTTGCCGGCAATCAATGGTGCCCTCGTGTTTGAAATTGATTCCCATTTCTTGCATGGGACCTAAGCTTGCACCCAAGGACACAGATTTGATTTTTCAACCAATTTATATGCACTGGAGCATGCGCATGTAGTTCAAATTTGAATTATGCACATAAATGCATTAAAAACTTAGTTAATGCATAAAAATGTCCAAACGAACCCCAAAAAATCACAAATTTTACACAACACTCATGTTGTTCTATGTTGACACGAGAAAAGAAACTTGAAATCAATAAGAGGCAATGGATATCATTTCGTCCCCAAAGGTGGGACGTTCCCGACCAAAAACCATCATGCTTGTTGTGAGAAGCTCTGGTTTGTGAGAATCATATACCCAAACCTGCCCCAAATGGGACAAAATTTGTACCACGGCATGTTGATGCCGCTCCATGATAGCATGCCAAGTTTCATGAATTTCAGACGAGTTTTGGATTTACTAGAATTTAAAAACCAGGCCCTCAATGTTTTGCCAGCAATCAACGGTGTCCTCATGTTTGAAATCCATTCCCATTTCTTGCATGGGACCTAAGCATGCACCCAAGGACACAGATTTGATTTTTCAACCAATTTATATGCACTGGAGCATGCGCATGTAGTTCAAATTTGAATTATGAACATAAATGCATTGAAAACTCAGTTAATGCATAAAAATATCCAAAGGAACCCCGAAAAATCACAAAAATTCACACAACACTCCTGTTGTTCTATGTTGACACGAGAAAAAAACTTGAAAGCAATTAGAGGCAATGGATATTGTTTCGTCCCCAAAGGTGGAACGTTCCCTACCGAAAACCATCATGCTTGTTGTGAGAAGCTCCGGTTTGTGAGAAGCATGTACCCAGACCTGCCCCAAATGGGACAAAATTTGTACCACGGCATGTTGATGCTGCTCCATGATAGCATGCCAAGTTTCATGAATTTCATACGTGTTTTGGATTTACTAGAATTTAAAAACCAGGCATCTCAATGTTTTGCCGGCAATCAATGGTGCCCTGGTGTTTGAAATTGATTCCCATTTCTTGCATGAGACCTAAGCATTCACCCAAGGACACAGATTTGATTTCTCAACCCATTTATATGCACTAGAGGGTGCGCATGTAGTTCAAATTTGAATTATGCACATAAATGCACTGAAAACTCAGTAAATGCATAAAAATGTCGAAATGAACCCCGAAAAATCACAAAAATCCACACAACACTCTTGTTGTTCTATGTTGACACGAGAAAGGAAACTTGAAGGCAATAAGAGGCAATGGATATCATTTCGTCCCCAAAGGTGGGACGTTCCTGACCAAAAACCATCATGCTTGTTGTGAGAAGCTCCGGTTTGTGAGAAGCATATACCCAAACCTGCCCCAAATGGAACAAAATTTGTACCATGGCATGTTGATGCCGCCCCATGATAGCATGCCAAATTTCTACGTTGCCACCTGTCGGTGACCCCTTGAGCATATAAAAGGAGGCCCATGCGCGACGTAGAGGGGGGATAGAAAAAAAAGGACACTCACGCTCGGTCTCGTTAGCTGCTGGTGTGTATTGTAGCACTCGGCGCTCCCGAGCAAGAACTCAATACAACCGCAAAGCAGGAGTAGGGTTTTACGCATCCATGCGGCCCGAACCTGGGTAAACCGCTCGTGTGCTTCGCCTTCATCTGCTCTTCGCGCGATCTCCGCCTCCCCGCCGAACCGAAAGGGGATCGGTCCGCCAGGTCCCATAGGTGTTCATGGATCAGTCTCCCCCGACATCTTTGGCGCGCCAGGTAGGGGGCGTCGAGGTTGTGTGAACCTGATCCGGCGTTCACACGAGCTAGATCTTCATCTTCTTCATCGACATGCCACCAAAGAAGAAGGCTTCGGAGGCGGCTGCTCCGTCCGCGTCGATCCCACTGCCACCGGAGCAAACGGGTGGTGGGGTAGACGCCGGCGGAAGAACGGGTGTCGATGAGGGAGCTCACGGTGCTGCCAAGTCCAAGGACAAGGCTGCGCTGCCCATCGGTGGCGCAGTCAGCTCCCACAACGACCGGGCACACTCCAAGACCTCGGCGTCCGTACATGCACCGCGCCCATCTCAGGAGGCGCGGGACCGGCAGCGTCATGGTACTCACGGTACCATACGTTCGTTGGGCCAAGATCGAGCTGGTGGATCTCGGGGTGCTCCAGATCAGCATGCACGCCAACATGCTAGCACGAGCGAGGCACGGTCGCCTGGACGGGATACTGCTCCTTCTAACATAGTTAGAAGTCTGAGCATATCCCGCTCCTCACACCGTTCGCCACCACCACCCAACACTTCAGCAGAACCTTTGGCGCGAGCTCAACTGCTCCTGGAATACCCTCCAACGGCAGACAAGATCGACGAATGGAGGGCCACCATTCAGAGTCTCATCGGCTTCGCCAACGGCGACGCTCCACGGCAGTCGAGTACATCGAAGCCGCGGCCAGACTGCCGGGCACGAGCCGATGGCGACAAGACCGGTGGGGGTGCAACCACCGTGCACTCTCCGCCCCGAAGGCCAAGATCGCCGACTTGCCGGATCTACCTCGACAGCGACTCCACTGCATCATCAGATCCCCGAGCTCGTCGCGATTAGCGCCAAGTTCTTCACGAATGACAGCAAGAAGACGCTCGTACTCGCATCGAGCGCCGAAGAGAAGCGCGGCGTCAATCGGACCAGCACGCTGGGCCCTCTGTCGACATGCATGCGCCAGGGGAACCAGGCGACTTGCCGTACACGGTAGGTTGCCCTGCGTTTACTCGTGAGCTGCGGCAAGTCCAGTGGCCCAGCACGAAGAATTTCAAGCCAGGCGTACCAGAGAAGTACGACGGCAAGTCGCATCCATCGGAGTTCCTCAGCATCTACACCATCGCGGTGCAAGCTGCCGGGGGGCGGGACGATAAGATCCTTGCCAACTACTTCCCACTGGTGCTCAAGCCCAACGTCAGGTCCTGGCTCATGCACCTGCCGGACAACTCGATATCCTCCTGGGCAGACCTATGCCATCAGTTTGTCGGCGCCTTTACAGGCGGCCACAAACCTCATGGCCAAGAGAGCGACCTTCATTTGCTCGCCCAGAAGAAAGGAGAGCCCCTGCACAAGTACATTCAGAGATTCAACCGTGTACAGCACAACATCCCAGATATCCACCCTGCCGCGGTCATTAGCGCGTTCCATCAGAACGTGCGTAACCGCAGGATGTGGGAGGAGATGGCGATGTGCAAGATCAGAGACGTCAGTGAGCTATATGCCCTGGCCGACAAGTGTGCACGTGCTGAGGAAGGGAGGAAACTCCCCGGAGAGAATACAGGAGCACGAGGATCTGACAACGAGGATGCTGCCCCGGCCAAGAAAAACCGGCGGCGGAACAACAGGAAGAAGAAAGGCAAAGATGTGCTAGTCGTTGAGCATTCCGGTAACGGAGGTGGCGCCGAGAAAGCCAAAGCTGGTAGCTCCGACAAGGAGATTGCCGCATGCACCAACTGCCAGGCTATGGCGGTCGCCAACAAACAGGACGGCACCGACAAGCAGTACTGCAAGATCCACCGCACCAAGGGCCATGACCTCCAGAGCTGCAGGAAGGTCGAGCAGCTTGTCGAGCAGCAAAAGGCTGAATACGAGCGACGCGACAAGGAGAAAGCCCAAGGAGGTGCTGGAGGATCCGGCAAGAAGCACCCCGGCCGGGGAGGACGTCGCGACAAGGCCAAGCAGCGGCAAGGAGACAGACCTCCCCGCGGCCGCGACAAGGATGAAGATGACCACGACGACGAAGACATGGATGATGTTGAGACCAGTGAGCAGGAGTTCCAGAAAGCCACAGAGGTCTTGTGCGTTCACGGCGGTGCTTCTCTGCATACTTCACACCGCCAACTCAAGCAGTGGGTGCGGGAAGTCAATGCGGCAGAACCACCTATCGAGTCACGCAAGCTTCTGAAATGGTCCAGCACGCCTATCATCTTTGATGTTGAGGACCACCCTGATCGCACAACTGCGGTCGGGTGCTTGCCGATGTTGGTCTCACCAACTATCCGCAACCTCAAGGTCACTAAGATGCTAGTTGACGGTGGGGCCGGCTTGAACCTGATCTCCTCCGTGGTACTCCAGAAACTCCAGATCCCTGACAGTGAGCTCGAAGAGACCGGCACATTCCAAGGAATCAATCCGGGAAGGAGCAAGCCGAAGGGAAAGATCACGTTGCCGGTGACATTTGGCAGCGAGTTGAACTTCAGGACTGAGAGGGTCACCTTTGACGTTGCTAACTTTCCATTGCCTTACAATGGGATACTCGGCCGTCCAGCACTCGCCAAATTCATGGTGGCCTCTCACTACGCATACAACATGCTGAAGATGCCAGGCCCGATAAGTGTCATCTATGTCCCTGGCGACAAGAAGGATGCTCTTATCTGCGCCGACAAGATCTACCGGGAAGCGGCAGCCGCAACAGATCGCAAGTCACCTGCCATTGATGCTCCCGAGGGGAAGAACCAGGCCAAGTCCAGCAAGAGTTCTGATGCCCACTCCGGCAAGCGCACCTCTTCGGAGTGCTGCGCTACCGTCGAGGACGCACCATCGAGCTCCACCGGCAAGTGTAAGAAGACGATGGCAGCTCCGCCAGAGACCAAGAAGGTGTCCGCCAAGGAGGACGGCACTGGTGGTACCTTCACCATCAGTGCCACTCTCGACCCTAAATAGGAAAGCGTGCTCGTTGCTTTCCTGCGGGCGAATGTCGACGTGTTTGCGTGGCAACTGTCTGACATCCCCGGTGTTACCAGGAAAGTAATCGAGCACCATCTTGTTGTTTGTCCTCATGCACGGCCCGTCAAGCAGAAGGTTAGGAAGCAAGCAGTAGAGCGCCAAGAATTCATCGCAGAAGAAATCAAGAAATTGGAAGCACCAGGCCTTGTCAGAGGAGTGCTCCATCCTACATGGTTGGCCAATCCTGTAGTCGTGCGCAAGGCAAACGGGAAATGGAGGCTTTGTATCGACTTTACCGATGTCAATAAAGCTTGTCCCAAAGACCCATTTCCCTTGCCGCGCATTGACCAGATTGTAGACTCCACGGCCGTATGTGACTTGCTTTCATTTCTTGACGCATACTCAGGATACCATCAGATCTTCATGGCAGAAGAGGATGAGGAGAAGACCGCGTTCATCACTCCATGTGGCACGTACTGTTTCATACGGATGCCTTTCGGTTTAAAGAATGCTGGTTCAACATTTGCAAGGGTAGTCCCTGTCGCTTTTGCTCCACAAATACACAGAAATCTGGAAGCCTACATGGATGACATAGTGGTCAAGAGCAAACACAAGGCAACTCTGATTCAAGATTTAGACGAAACATTTGCAAATCTGCGCAAGATCAACCTCAAGATGAACCCTGAGAAGTGCGTCTTTGGCGTCCTGTCCGGCAAGCTTCTCGGGTTCTTCGTGTCTCAGCGGGGAATTGAAGCCAATCCCGACAAGATCAAGGCCATTGAGCAGATCGAAGCACCAAAGCGCGTCAAGGATGTACGAAGGCTTGCCGGTTGCGTGGCTGCTCTCAGCGGGTTTATCTCTAGGTCTGCTGAGCGCGCCCTGCCGTTTTTCAAAATTTTGAAAAAGGTAGGTCCAATGAAATGGGCTCCAGAAGCGGAGGCTGCGCTGCAAGACTTGAAGAGATACCTGTCCTCTACTCCAATACTTGTCGCACCTAAACCACAAGAGAAGTTGCTGCTGTATATAGCGGCAACCAATCAAGTGGTTAGTGCTGCGTTAGTAGCGGAAAGGGAGGCGGATGATGAGACGGCAACCACGGCAGATACATCCAGCGACAAGCAGGGAACTTCATCGACAAGCTCTGGTCCCGATAAAGATGGATCTGCGCAGGCGCGTGAGGAGATACAGAAGAGAATGGTGCAGCGCCCAGTTTGCTTTGTCAGTTCCCTTCTACAGGGGGCTAGGTCAAGGTACTCTGGTGTGCAGAAATTGCTTTTCGGCCTTCTCATGGCCTCGAGAAAGCTGCGCCATTACTTCCAAGCACATGAGATCACAGTTGTCACTCGTTTTCCGCTGAAGAGGATACTGCAGAATCCAGAAGCAACAGGAAGGATTGTCGAGTGGGCATTGGAACTGTCAAGCTTTGGCCTCAAGTTTGAGAGCACTACAACTATCCAAAGCAGAGCATTGGCAGAATTCATAGCAGAGTGGACGCCAACGCCAGATGAAGAAATTCCAGAAACGAGCATCCCCGTCAAGGAAGCAAGCAAAGAGTGGATGATGTACTTTGATGGTGCCTTCTCGCTGCAAGGCGCCGGTGCGGGCGTGCTACTTATCGCACCCACCGGAGAGCACCTCAAGTACGTAGTCCAGATGCACTTTCCCAAGGAGCAAGCAACGAACAATACCGCAGAATATGAAGGATTGCTTGCCGGTCTCAGGATCGCAGCAGACTTCGGGATCAAGAAGCTCATTGTCAGGGGTGACTCGCGGCTTGTCATCCGCCAAGTGAACAAGAATTATCAAAGTCCATTGATGGAAGCCTACGTTGATGAAGTGAGAAAGCTAGAAGAGCACTTTGATGGCCTACAGATGGAGCATGTCCCAAGAGCTCAGAATGACATTGCTGATGGCCTGTTGAAGTGCGCCGCACTTAAGTTACCTATGGAACCAGGGATCTTTGTGCTCAAACTGACTCAACCGTCCGTAACGCCATCAACTGGACAGAGCAAGAAGAGGAAGTTGATTTTTGGTGACTATTTTCCGGTAGAGCTCCCCGAAGCTGCTGCCAAGAAGGTCCCCAAGATCAACACCAAAGGTGCTAAGGAGCAGTCTGCTCCGGCAAGCCCTAGGGTTTGTTCCGTTGAAGCAGACGCTCCCGACAAGTTTTGCTCCGGCAAGCTTGCCGGGGAACGTCAAGCTCCGGTAGAGACGCAGGTTCTCGCCGTAGAAGCGGATGTTCCCGCAGCAGCAGATGTGCCTTTAGTCCTTGTTGTCGAGCCACAAGCTCCAGCATGGGCACAGCAGATTGTTCGTTTCCTTCAGACAGGAGAACTTCCCGAAGAGCAAGAAGAAGCGGAAAGAGTAGCCTGGCAGTCAAGTATGTACCAGTTTGTCGACAACACACTGTACAGAAGAAGACTCAACGGTGTGAAATTGAAGTGCATTCACCGGGAAGACGGACAAAAGCTGTTGGCAGAGATACATGGAGGCATATGTGGTCACCACATTGGTGCAAGAGCACTTGCCGGCAAAGCATTCCGACAAGGTTTCTTTTGGCCGACAGCCCTCCAGGATGCAACTTCACAAGTAACCAAGTGTGAAGCGTGCCAGTTCCATTCCAAACAGATACACCAGCCAGCTCAAGCTCTCCAGACAATCCCTTTATCCTGGCCATTTTCGGTCTGGGGCTCGACATCCTCGGCCCCTTTCCCCGAGCTGTCGGGGGCTTTGAGTACTTGTACGTTGCAATCGACAAGTTCACAAAGTGGTCGGAAGTGGAACCAGTGAGGAAGGTGACAGCACAGTCAGCGGTCAAATTCTTCAAGTCGATTGTTTGCCGCTTCGGGATCCCTAACAGGATCATCACCGACAACGGCACGCAATTCACGAGCCGCACCTTCATGCAGTACGTCCAAGATCTTGGCGCCAAGGTCTGCTTCGCTTCTGTTGCTCACTCGAGAAGCAATGGTCAAGCGGAGAGGGCAAATGCTGAAGTGCTGCACGGGCTCAAGACGAGAACTTTCGACAGGCTGCGCAAGTGCGGAAAGAACTGGATTGAGGAGCTACCGGTGGTTCTTTGGTCGATCAGGACGACGCCAAATCGAGCCACTGGCCAGACACCTTTCGCTCTAGTCTATGGAGCAGAGGCAGTTCTCCCCATGGAACTCGTATACGGGTCACCTTGAGTGCTCGCTTATGATGAGCTTGAGCAAGAGCAGCTGCGACAAGACGACGCGCTACTCCTTGAGGAGGACCATCTTCAGGCTACTGTACGAGCTGCTCGCTACCAGCAAGCTTTGCGCCGCTACCATAGTCGCAAAGTTAATGCCAGAAGTCTCGAGGAAGGCGACCTTGTTCTTCGGCGCGTTCAGTCCGCCAAGAATGCCAACAAGTTGACGCCGAAGTGGGAAGGCCCTTACTGGGTGAAACGAGTCACTAGGCCTGGCGCTGTCCGCCTTGAGACCGAAGATGGCATTCCGGTGAGCAACTCCTGGAACATTGAGCATCTTCGTAAGTTTTACCCGTAAGGCGCGGTTGCCGGAACCTGTTCCGGCAACCACCTTTTGTACAAGTCTTGCCGCTGTTGCATGTAATCCTTTGTACAAAGCCGGGCGCAGACCCCGTGCATAAGTAAAACTCATGTGCTCCGCACATCTTGTCAGTTTCATGCTTTCTATTTTTTGCATGTGTTATCTGACACTTTGTGCAGCGCCTACCCCCGGTAAGTAATAACGAGCCGTAAGGCTCCATACTTCTTTCTTTTTCTCAAGGAAAGGAAGGTTCCCTCGCCCACAAGTTTGCCGGGGGGAAAGGAGAAGATAAGGGTGTGGATCAGACGTCCTTCAAGAAAGTTTCGCCTTACCGGGAGGCAAACGACAGACAAGCTAAGTTGCCAAAGTTTGAGCAATCAAATTTTTAAAATTTTTAAGTTATCTTCCTCGAACGACCGTGCTTTGTATGGAAAACCTGTGCGCGGAGGAACCAACTCGTAGCTAGTTGCGCCCTTGCTTTGTTTCGAGTCCGCTCAACAACTTAAGTGAGCTGCGACTAATTGCTAGTTGCACCCTTACTTTGTTTCGAGTCCGCTCAACAACTTAAGTGTGCTGCGACTAGTCGTGACAAGGTTTCTTGTTGGTAGCGGCACCGCCAGCAGGCCGCTGACGTCCCACACTCAGCGCTCGCGGCAAAGGTGCCTGCACCGGCAAGTTCCCTAAAAGCGTAGGGCAAAAACATACAAAGGAAGGAATCAAGTAAAGGAAATAACATAGCAATCGCTACCCAAAATAGAGTTATATTACAAGATAGCTTGTCGCGGCTCAAACAGATTGTTCTCATAACATGACTAGCAGCGACAAGAAAAGGAGAAAGCGGGCAGCCTAATCTACGCGATTGCCATCAACCCTCTTGATCCCCTCACCATGTCCACAATGGGTGCGACAAGGGTCTTGAGCGCCTCCAGATCAGCATCCGGAGGCAGGGTCTTGAGGAGAACTGCCTCTGCTCCATAGACTAGAGCGAAAGGTGTCATCGCCACGCCTTTGAAGAACAAGGTGAGCTTGGCGCTGGGTTGGAGGTTCTCGTCGGAGGGATACCCGAGATCCTCCATCCCCAGCTACGCCAGCTCCCTGTCAATGTCTGCGGCAACATTCACGAGACCCTCCGTCCAGCGCTCCACATTCTCCCTAAAGGTGTTCTGGGCGGCAACAGCACTCACCAGCAGTGCCTCGTCGGCCTTGATCTCCTTCTTCAAGGCCACCTCCCGCTCCCTGGCGCCGTCCAGCGTCTTGGTCAAAGTAGCCAGCTTCAACTCAAGATCTGCGTTGGAGTCCTTGACGGCGCTAAGCTCCTTGCCCTTCTCGGCGAGGCGACCCTGCAGCTCGCCAAAGCTGTAGGCGTACTTCTCGCGCTCACACTTAAGCGCGGCAAGCTCTTCACCGCTCGCCTTGAGATCGGCCTCCAGCTGCGCCACCTTCGTCTCCAGCTCCTTCTTGGCGGCCTCGGCAGCTGCGGCAGCGTCCTCTGCCTGCTTGAGAGCCCCGCCGAGTGTTTGCTCGCGCGCGGCAAGCTCCTCCTCGTGGCTGTCAAGGTCGACTTTCCGCTGCACCAACTCGCCCTCCCGCGCAGACAGCTTCTCGGCGGCAAGCCGCTGCTGCTCTTCAGCTTCGGCCTTTTCGAGGAGGAAGGCTTTCTGCTCCTCGGCAAGTTGCTCCCGCTCCTCTGCCAGGGACCGGAGAGCTTCCTGGTTGAGACCCCGGAGCTTCTCCGCACGCTTTTCGATGTCCACTCCCGCCTTTGCAACGAGCGCCTCGCGGGATTCCAGCTTGGCTTGCCGAGCACGGTAGAGCGACATCAGCTTTCGCAGCAGCTGCTCCTCCTCAGGCTCGCTGCTGCTGCTGCTCGGTGCATCAACCAGCGACAGCCCGGCGAAGGCGAGCACCTCTCCGTCGAAGCTCTCTCCTTCGACTGGCGCCCTGGAGCTTGACGCCCAGGGGAGGTTGATGAAGACGCCATCGCCGGCCTTCAAGTAGACGCCTGGCTGGGGCTCTTCGGAGCCTGACGTTGCGGCAGCAGCGGAGGGATCGGCGGTCGGCGTAGCGCCTGCCGCTCCTGCGGCCTCGGGGCCGTCAGTGCGATCGCTAGACAGCTCGCCGGCTTCTGCGGCGGCAGCTTTGGCGGCCTCTTCGCCGGCGGGATCGTCAGCGCCGGCTGCTTCTTCGGTGGCAGCGATGTCGGCGGCGGCAACCTCAGTCTCCATCGGCTCCACAGCAGATGGGTCTGACGGCCGGAAAAAGGGAGAAGAGTCAAGCAAATGTCCGAAAAGAAGATCAAGAGAAGAAGAACCCAAGGGAAGTTTTCAAGCGAGAAGATTACCTGTGTCGGGATCTACCGTCATGGTCTCCGCCGCCGGGGGGCCCCTAGTGTTGTCCCTTGCCGTAGAATTCTCCCTTGCCGGAGGACGCTCCCTTGCCGGGGAACTCTCCCTTGGCGGCGTAGTCGAAGCAGATGGCATGTCGGGGGCGGCCTCCGGGCGCTCCTGGTGAGGTTGATCTGCTCCTACACAAATCAATAGCCAGATGTCAGCAAAGAAAGAGCACCCATGCGCGCCTAACAGCGGGAAGTAAACCATATACTTACGCTAGGGGCTGCGCTGGGGGCTGCTTTGGGGAATAGTTGCTGGGTCCGGCAAGGTGGGTTCGTCCTCGATGACAATCACCGGGACCTTGGCTCTCTTCGCCGCTCTCTGGGCCAGAGTCCTGAAAAGGAATGAGTTCGGAGTAAAGCAAGTTAGATACAAGACAAAACAGCAAGGATTGAAGAACTACAAGTAGAGCAAAGAATCTTACTCTTCTTCTTCCTCGTCGGAGCTGAGCGCGGAGAAGTCGAAGCCCGGCTCGCCCCCGGCGCGACGTGGCGGAGGAGTAGGTTCCCTTGGCCGCTTGGCGGGGGCAGTGGCGGTGGTCTGATACGACCCCGCTCCGGCCGCCGCCGTGGCGTGAGAAGCAGCAGGAGCAGAAGCGGTGGTCCAGGAGGACCCCGCTCCAGTTGCCGCGGGAGCGTGAGGTGCTCCCGCGGCAGCAGTCATTGCCGCGGTAGAGCGTATCGCGCGGCGCGGCGGCTGTCGACTCGTCTGCCGCTCCGCTACGTCCCCGGCCTTGCGGGGACGCCTTCTTGGAGGAGCTGGGGGCTCTGCTGGCGGCGAGCTATCTAAAGATGAGGAGGAAGAGGACTTGATCTCCAACGAGCTGCTTGTATCCTCGGCGGGCTCGCCCGACTCGACATCAGGCCCGGCAAGCTCTCCCTCGTCGGCGAGCCCCTCTCGCTCGCCAAGGCTTGCCGCCTCCGCTGCCTCTGCTGCCTCTGCCTCCTCCACGGTGAATCCAAACTCACCTGCGGCAGTGGCTGCCGCCGCCTCTTCCAGCCTGGTGGCGATGCGTTTCATCTCCGCATCGGTGGTGTCGCGAGTGAGGCCTTTCTTCTCGTCGGAGCGGACCGGCACTTCCACCAAGCCGTCGAAGAACCCCTGCACGACGTCGTCTGTAGGCTCTTGCCAAGTTGGGACAATTCCATGCGAATCGCATAGCGGCATCATTGCACGGATGCGGTCAAGCGAGGAATTGTTGCACAACGGAACGACACCCTTCGGCAACCTAAACGCCTCAGGATGTTGAGGGTCGTACTTGAACAGCTCCTGGAGCATCGCGTTAAGCTCCAGAATAGTGAAGTTGAAGTTGAGGCCCGGAGGCAGCCTCATGATATCCGCCGCATTCTTGAACTCCCAGGCGGGTCTCCCCCTCTCCTGCAGAGGGGCGATGCGGCGACGAAGGAAATCTGCGCCAACAGCGCCTACAGTGAGCCCGGCAAGCCTGAGGCGTTAGATCCGGGTGACGGCAATCTTCAGCTTATCGTCTTCCGGGGCCACGTCACTCCAATCGCTGCCGCGTGCTGCTGGGGTTTGGCGCCGGGCGGTAAACGGCTGCGGGTTCTCCTTGACAATCCAACACCAGTCTGCTCTCCATTCCTCCCACTTGCCGCGGAACTCCCCCTCCAGATAAGCGTCCTTCTTGCCGGCCCTCGAGATCCAGGCGATTCCGCCGGATAAAGGCTCTCCTCTCTCTACTCGGGGCATAAAGAAGTGGCGAAAAAGGGCTACATTTGGGTAGACTCCGACAAAGTTTTCGCAGAGATGTGCAAAAACTGCCATGGTCAGGACGGCATTGGGGGTGAAGTCGAGGAGGCAAAACCCGTAGGTGTTCATGATATCGCAGAAAAACTCAGAGAAGGGCGGGCAGAGCCCGCAGTAGAAGAACACGACGAAGAAAGGGTATCCATTTGGAGCCATTTCCCAAGCGGCGGCTGGAAGTACCTTCGTGCGCGGGTGCGCTCGCGTCTCCGTCGACCAGAAGAGGTAGTAGTACTCCCTCAGCTCCCTCGCGGCGAGCTTGGGGGGGGAAGATTGCCCGCTCCTTCCACAGCGCCACAAGCCGCTGCGCCTCGGTCGACTTCACAGCCTTCCCCTTCTCAGCTTTCGGAGCCATGGCGTAAGTGGTGGAGGAGGTCGACGGCGTTGGTGGTGCTGGTGGCGATGGGGGGCAGGGCGCTCCTCTCTTTCAGCTTTAGGAAGACGGAGGAGCGGCGGAGGTTTTTTGCCATTGGAGTATCAACCGGCGAGATGGGCGAACTGCCCCTGTTTCTCCTGCTTATAAAGAGGGAGGAGGCGGACGTTCCGCCTTTCCGAATAAAGAAACCACCCACGGTCTCTCCCACGACGCCGCATTCAACGCGTGCCGTTCGGGGAGGGCGCGGTGGATACGGAGTGAGATACGACGTAACCCAGGCCGCGCGTGCCCGTGCCCTGTTTTGGGCCTGGCCCAACAGCGCTCGGCACCGTGTGTGGCCCAGGCCCGAGGGCTCCTATCGGTGTACTAGAGTAGGGGTACCCTAGTATCCCGAACTTGTGCACGGGCAGTCGCAGCATCCCGCGGCAAGGCTTGCCGAGTGACCGCCAAGGTCCTCCGTGGTCCCTTTGGAGCCATTCAAGAACAAAGTATTCAAGCCAAGGAGATAAGACCCCGGCAAGAGGAGCTTGTCAGGAAGGCCAACCAAGGCATCTCAAGGAACTTGCCGCGACGCGCCACGCGTCCCGGCAAGGCCCGGTGAGCGACAAGTTCCCGGACGCGACAAGACAACAACCGCGGCAAGGCGCTTGCCGCGGCAAAGCTACCACTCTATACCCGCGCTCCAGCACATCCACCAATGTGTCGCTTTGGGACCTTTCCAGGCGCACGTGGCAGGAGGCTGTGCAGCCAGCGGTGCGCAGTGGCAAGTGGCGCTGACAAGGCTGCCATCGTGGCAAGCGGTGGCGTCCCTGACGGTCCTTTTCTTGCACTATTTGGGCGACGCAGACGGGCATTCAATGTCATTGTCCCCTGCCGTCAGGGTTAGGTATGATACACTGTACTGGTAGTTGTACCAACCGCAACACCTTTCCATTTTTACCCTTGTCTACGTTGCCACCTGTCGGTGAACCCTTGAGCATATAAAAGTAGGCCCATGCGCGACGTAGAGGGGGGATAGAAAAAAAGGACACTCACGCTCGGTCTCGTTAGCTGCTGGTGTGTACTGTAGCACTCGGCGCTCCCGAGCAAGAACTCAATACAACCGCAAAGCAGGAGTAGGGTTTTACGCATCCATGCGGCCCAAACCTGGGTAAACCGCTCGTGTGCTTCGCCTTGATCTCCTCTGCGCGCGATCTCCGCCTCCCCGCCGAACCGAAAGGGGCTCGGTCCGCCGGGTCCCATAGGTGTTCGTGGATCAGTCTCCCCCGACAAAGACGTTCCCTACCGAAAACTATCATGCTCGTTGTGAGAAGCTCCGGTTTGTGAGAAGCATATACCCAGACCTGCCCGAAATGGGACAAAAATTTTACCACGGCATGTTGATGCCGCTCCAAGATAGCATGCCAAGTTTCATGAATTTCATACGAGTTTTGGATTTACTAGAATTTAAAAAACCAGGCATCTCAATGTTTTGCCGGCAATCAATGGTGACCTGGTGTTTGAAATTGATTCCCATTTCTTGCATGGGACCTAAGCATTCACCCAAGGACACAGATTTGATTCTTCAACCAATTTATATGCACTAGAGCGTGTGCATGTAGTTCAAATTTGAATTATGCACATAAATGCATTGAAAACTCAGTTAATGTATAAAAATGTCCAAACGAACCCAATCACAAAAATTCACACAACACTCTTGTTGTTCTATGTTGACACGAGAAAGGAAACTTGAAAGCAATAAGAGGCAATGGATATCATTTCGTCCCCAAAGGTGGGACGTTCCCGACCAAAAACCATCATGCTTGTTGTGAGAAGCTCCGGTTTGTGAGAAGCATATACCCAAACCTGCCCCAAATGAGACAAAATTTGTACCATGGCATGTTGATGCCGCTCCATGATAGCATGCCAAGTTCCATGAATTTCAGACGAGTTTTGGATTTACTAGAATTTAAAAACCAGGCATCTCAATGTTTTGCCGGCAATCAACGGTGCCCTGGCATTTGAAATTCATTCCCATTTCTTGCATGGGATCTAAGGATGCACCCAAGGACTCATATTTGATTTTTCAACCAATTTATATGCACTGGAGCATCCGCATGTAGTTCAAATTTGAATTATGCACATAAAAGCATTGAAAACTCATTTAATGCGTAAAAATGTCCAAAGGAACCCCGAAAAATCACAAAAATTCACACAACACTCCTGTTGTTCTATGTTGACATGAGAAAAAAACTTGAAGGCAATAAGAGGCAATGGCTATCATTTCTTCCCCAAAGGTGGGACATTCCCGACCAAAAACCATCATGCTTGTTGTGAGAAGCTCCGGTTTGTGAGAAGCATATACCCAAACCTGCCCAAATGGGACAAAATTTGTACCACGGCATGTTGATGCCGCTCCATGATAGCATGCCAAGTTTCATGAATTTCAGACGAGTTTTGGATTTACTAGAATTTAAAAACGAGGCATCTCAATGTTTTGCCGGCAATCAATGGTGCCCTCGTGTTTGAAATTCATTCCCATTTCTTGCATGGGACCTAAGCATGCACCCAAGGACACAATTTTGATTTTTCAACCAATTTATATGCACGGGAGCATGCACATGTAGTTCAAACTTGAATTATGCACATAAATGCATTGAAAACTCAGTTAATGCATCAAAATGTCCAAAGGAACCCCGAAAAATCACAAAAATTAACACAACACTCCTGTTGTTCTATGTTGACACGAGAAAAAAAACTTGAAAGCAATTAGAGGCAATAGATATCGTTTCGTTCCCAAAGGTGGGACGTTCCCTACAGAAAACCACCATGCTCGTTGTGAGAAGCTCAGATTTGTGAGAAGTATATACCCATACCTGCCCCAAATGGGACAAAAAATTTACCACGGCATGTTGATGCCGCTCCATGATAGCATGCCAAGTTTCATGAATTTCATATGAGTTTTGGATTTACTAGAATTTAAAAACCAGGCATCTTAATGTTTTGCCGGCAATCAACGGCGCCCTGGTGTTTGAAATTCATTCTCATTTCTTGCATGGGACCTAAGGATGCACCAAGGACACATATTTGATTTTTCAACCAATTTATATGCACTGGAGCATCCGCATGTAGTTCAAATTTGAATTATGCACATAAAAGCATTGAAAACTCTTTTAATGCATAAAATGGTCTAGAGGAACCCCGAAAAATCACAAAAATTCACACAACACTCCTGTTGTTCTATGTTGACACGAAAAAAACTTGAAAGCAATAAGAGGCAATGGATATTGTTTCGTCCCCAAAGGTGGGACGTTCCGTAACGAAAACCATCATGCTTGTTGTGAGAAGCTCCGGTTTGTGAGAAGCATATACCCAGACCTGCCCCAAATGGGACAAAAATTTTACCACGGCATGTTGATGCCGGTCCATGATAGCATGCCAAGTTTCATGAATTTCAGTCGAGTTTTGGATTTACTAGAATTTAAAAACCAGGCATCTCAATGTTTTGCCGGAAATCAACGGTGCCCTCGTGTTTGAAATGCATTCCCATTTCTTGCATGGGACCTAAGCATGCACCCAAGGACACAGATTTGATTTTTCAACCAACTAGCAAAGTGGCCCGCTCGATGCGCGGGCTAGAATTTTAGGAAAATTAATAATTAGTTCATATTATTTTATTTTTCTAAAGAAAATATGGAAGCAAGTGTGATGACATTCAGAAGTATAATACTTTTGCGAACATAGTTTTGCGGGAAATCACCACAAGTATTTTTTTAATATTAGAAAATCATCCTTAATAAAATAATAAGTTTCATTGAGAATCATTGTAAAATTTGTACCTACTAATATCTTAATATGACAAAAACATTTGGAAGTATATTGAGTCATTTAAATTCCATTTTAAAAAAATTGATGATGCATATGCGAGAGCATCTCCTTTAGGGCCTCTTTGGTTCACCAGATTGAAAAGAGAGCACCAAAGTGGCCCTATATTCCTATATGCATGGAACATCCTTAGTCATCTTGAGTTCATGGACGAATTATTATTATAGCATTTCAAATTTTAAGTACTATACAAATGATTATATGTGTCTTCTTACGTGTTATTTGATCAATAAAAAATTCTTGCATATTGTAATTGGTTACCCAACATTAACGGGCTAGAGAAATTATTGACAAATACAAATAATCCATCAGCGTCGAAACTCTTGTACAGAACATGAATCTTGGTAAGTTAAAGATGGTTAATGTGTCGCTTGATTTAAAACACTTAACAACTCCTTTATCATAGTGCTATAGCATTTTTATAGGGTACTGTAGGTCATTCGAACTGCCACTAAATGAGAAGCTAAAATTCCAACAATTTTTCTTGTCGTCGCCAACAGAAAAATAACCCTACATTTGCTCTTAAAACAATGCACTCTATAACTCGCACGTTGTCTCCTTTATTTTTACAAGAATAGCTATCAAGCTAAGCCGCATAACTAAGTTAGATGTGGTTACCTTAGTGCCAAAATGCCTAATGGTATAGAAATCTATTGTACACACACATTCTTACGCTGTATAGATGAAAGAAATGGATGTCGTGTATTAAATATTGCTTCTGGCCTCCGCAAACAGAAAAGCAATGGATGTTAACTCAAAAATATCTATGGGGTAGAGGTAGTTCTTAGTTAGACTTAATTGCAAATAGTTTTCTCTTGAAAAATAATACTATGAATGTAGATGTCTATCAATGAAAAGGAACAAATACTTGTCTGATTCATATTCTCGTTTCATGCATGACGTGATACAGAAAAGAAACATGGAACATATTGTCTCTTTCTGGAGCATTGATTTTGTCCTTTTTGCCCAAGCCTCCACGAATGTTATTCCATGGCGAAAATTGGCACGTGTGTGGAAAAAACATCAATGTTTTTGCCCAAATATATATTCAGAATATTATGATTCTTTTACTATTTTTTTGAATTTACTGTTCACCCGAGCTTGTGTAAGCTCGAGCTCACATACTCCATGTACATTATCGCTGCTGGTTTTCACACTAAAGCAGAGATATGCGCAGGTGCTTAAGCTTGTGATTCACGTATATTCTAGCATGGCATAGCACCATCTATGTGTGAAATTAATTAGAGAATACAACAGTTTCGACGACAAAAATTAGAAGCGAAGAAGCATGCTGTGTGCATGTGCAAGCAAGTACAGGTATATTTTGCCACTGCAGATCAACTTCTATGTTTGCTTTTAACTAAAGAACACAACACTTTAGGCAGACAAAAATAATAATGGGACGTGCATGGCATGGAAAGTGCAGTAAAAGCTTGAATTGTTTGCGAATATGGACAGAGCAGTTGCCCTTGTTCTAGTCGCTGCAGATGCAGGGAAGTTTTGTTGTATGAACGGAGGGGCCGGCCGGTGCCTTCTACTGTGTATGTGTTCCGGCCGGTCAGAATCTTTCTATACATCGATCCCTCTCAAATCTAGATCAGCAGCATATAAGGAAGAATGAATTAAAGGACGTGGAGCTGGGACGTGGCTAGCTTGTTGTGAGGCATGCTGACAGCCGTGCTAGGGCATCTTAACTTTTTGGCTGTTACATCCATCTGCTTGCTTCTCTATGGCCTGATGTTAGTTGATAGCATCATCTGCTTGTCCTCAATGCCTTGATTGTCAGATAATACGAACACCATCGATGCCAGCGGCAACTTGTTCGATTTGGCCGCCAGATTGTTTCTTGTGTGTTGAGCGTGCGTGTCTTTCCGAGTGTCACTGATGGTAGCGGCCGCAACGGCAGAAACTTGTTTGATTTGGGGGCCAGGTCGTTTCTTGTGTTTTCTCCATGCGTGTCTTTCCGGCCGGCAACCATTAAAGCAAGCTTCATATAATCAATCAAACCTCTACCATCCTCTCATGCCCATTAGGATGGAGCATCGTCTCGTCCTGAATGCCTTGATGGCTTTGAAAAGGTATCCTTACGTCACACGTTATCTCCTTTTTTATAATATACAATAATTGCGATGATGTATGAAGCGTTTTTTACTTAGTAATGGCAATGGTGGGTAATTATTTTATCTAAATCTTATCTAATGGCTATAAATTTAAGACTAAGAAATAAACGGTAGGATGTTTCTAATTGTTGTGGTAATTTCTTGGATATATCTCTTTTTTTTTTGGTTAACCCGTCAACTACTTTTTATATATAAATATATTTATATGCACCGGAGCATGCGCATGTAGTTCAAATTTAAATTATGCACATAAATGCACTGAAAACTCAGTTAATGCATAAAAGTGTCCAAAGGAACCCCGAAAGATCACAAAAATTCACACAACGCTCATGTTGTTCTATGTTGATACGAGAAAAAAACTTGAAAGCAATAAGAAGCAATGAATATCGTTTCGTTTCCAAAGGTGGGACGTTCCCTACCGAAAACCATCATGCTTATTGTGAGAAGCTCCTGTTTGTGAGAAGCATATACCAAACATGCCCCAAATGAGACAAAATTTGTACCAGGGCATGTTGATGCCGCTCCATGATAGCATGCCAAGTTTCATGAATTTCAGACGAGTTTTGGATTTGAATTTAAAAACCAGGCATCACAATGTTTTCCCGGCAATCAACGGTGCCCTGGTGTTTGAAATTCATTTCCATTTTCTACATCAGACCTAAGCATGCACCCAAGGACACATATTTTATTTTTCAACCAATTTATATGCACTGGAGCATGCGCATGTAGTTAAAATTTGAATTATGCACATAAATGCATTGAAAACTCAGTCAATGCATAAAAATGTCCAAACGAACCACGAAAAATCACAAAAATTCACACAACACTCCTGTTGTTCTATGTTGACACGAGAAAAAAACTTGAAAGCAATAAGAGGCAATGGATATCGTTTCGTCCCCAAAGGTGGGACGTTCCCCATCAAAAACCATCATGCTTGTTGTGAGAAGCTCCGGTTTGTGAGAAGCATATACCCAAACCTGCCCCAAATGGGACAAAATTTGTACCACGGCATGTTGATGCCGCTCGATGATAGCATGCCAAGTTGCATGAATTTCAGACGAGTTTTGGATATACTAGAATTTAAAAACCAGGCACCTCAATGTTTTGCTGGCAATCAACGGTGCCATGTTGTTTGAAATTCATTCACATTCCTTGCATGGCACCTAAGCATTCACCCAAGGACAAAGATTTGATTTTTCAACGAAATTATATGCACTGGAGCATGCGCATGTAGTTCAAATTTGAATTATGCACATAAATGCATTGAAAACTCACTTAATGCATAAAAACGTCCAAACGAACCCTGAATAATTCTAATTCTTTTATGATCACTGCAGATAAAATGTCTAGCAATTCAAACACCGTCCATGGCCGCTGTGACCCCATTATGTAATTCAAATCAAGACGAAAAATCAAGTAGATCCCACACAGTTTATTATAACCGACCGTGTGAGATGCAGCACAAAATATCTTCGGACCGTGTCTGAATAAGGGACCGTGTCTGATGACACTTTGCGCGCCAGTTTTTTGGCTGAAGCGATTCCAAATTTTCGGCTTCCTCGGAAATATCTACCTCCCCGCCCCCTCCCCCTTACCAAAAGCCACATTTCCCCTCTTTCTGCCTTTCTTTCCAGGTTGAAACCTTCACTCCTTGCTTGCAGCACCGCCGCCTCCTCACCGGCGACCCTCCTTCACACTGCTCGGCCTCGCCTATCCAGGCAGGTAATCCACACCCGACCCCCATCCTCCTCCTCCTTCCACATCCCACATGCCCCGACCGTCGGCGCGTGCGCGGCACCGTCCACCCAAATCACCGACCCCTCCACCAAATAAGCGCCGGCCTAAGCCATGGTGCACACAATATAGCCAGGACCTCAAGGAGCATTCGGCAGCAGAGAAGCAAATCGCGGCCGCACGCGCGAATGAGGTCACGATGGCTGCCATTCGTGCCGACCCACAGATCTTGGAGGAGCACCTCGCCATCGAGGCCACCGTTGACGCCTCGCGCGCCGGCACCGCAACGCGGTTGGCTGCTTTAAACGACAATTCGTGGTGTTTTCTCGAGGCCACCGTCGGTGCCTTCGACGAAGACTACGAGGTGTTTTCTCGGCGTGCATGTGCTTACCTCATCTCGAGAGCCAGTAGGTTGGTGCCCAGAGCGGCTCAGGCAACTCACCACTACAATGAGGGCAGCCACAATGCAGAGGCCTCGCCCTCTTCCATGTCCAAGGAGCCAATGGTCATCGATATCTCCGACAATGAGGAGTGGCTTGTCTTATTAGCTCACTATAAGGACCCATGTTCACTTTGCTAGCTACTTACTTTCCTAAACAAATTCTAGTGAATTGTGCTATCTACTTTTACCATGCAATCTTCTGATATAGTGTATATGTTCTATATGTCGTGCAATGTGGTGTTCATCTAACTGCTTGGTTCAATTCTGCAAATGTGATGTTCAATTCTTCAGGGTGCAATATTTCCAAGTTGTTAAGAATGCTTGGTTTGGTTAACTGTCTGATCTTCTATTAGGAGTAAGTTATATTGTTCAATTGGTGTTTAGTTAATTGTTTGGTTCATTTGTTGTGGCTTGGTTCACTTGTTGTGGTGTTTAGTTAACTGCTTGGTTCAATTCTGCAATGCGATGTTCAATTGTTGTGGGTGCATACTATTATTGTATACCATGTGAGGAATAAATAGAATTTGGTTGTACTAAATAAATGAGAAACAAGTACAATTGCAATATTTCCAAGTTGTTAACTGATAAGTCTCCAACGTATCTATAATTTATGAAGTATTCATGCTATTATATCATCTGTTTTGGATGTTTATGGGCTTTACTAAACACTTTTATATTATTTTTGGGACTAACCTATTAACCGGAGGCCCAGCCCAAATTGATGTTTTCTTGCCTACTTCAGTGTTTTGAAGAAAAGTAATATCAAACGGAGTCCAAACGGAATGAAACCTTCGGGAGAGTTTTTTTGGAACGGAAGCAATCCAGGAGACTTGGAGTAGACGTCAAGGAAGCTTCGAGGAAGCCATGAGGCAGGGAGGCGCGCCCTACCCCCTGGGCGCGCGTCCCACCCTCTGTAGCGACCAGACCTCAAACAGTCTGATCTTTGTGTATAAGTGTCATCCCTGGATCGGTAATGCTGACACACACAGTACTCGAAGGATTTATTACAGAGTAGCAATCACACACTTCTTACATTGAATGTCTCAAAAGAGAACTAATTACAATAAATATGGCTTAAGGGCATCTAACACGATAAAAGCGGAAGGCTTGGAAGATAAAATGAGTCCATCAACTCCAACGGCATCACTGAGTGAAAGACCACGACCTAAGGCTCCTTACTCGTCGTCTGAAAAGTCTGCAACATGATACCTTGCAGCCCAAAAACGGGTCAGCACATGGAATATGCTGGCAATGTAACACCAAAAGATAATGAACAGAAATAATGCTATCACTACATGCATATATGGCTGGTGGAGGCTGTATGGTTAATATGTTTTGCAAAAAGCCATTTTTTTCCTACTGCAAAGGAATATGTTTTATTTAACTATCATGGTGGTCGATAAACATTGAGAAGGTCACCCAACTCAATCCCAATTAAGCAACATCATTAAACCCAATCAAATTATATTAAGAGTGATGAGATCCACATGATAATCCAAGAACTAGGCACTCAAATTGTCCATAACCGGGGACACCGCTAACCATGATTAGTTTGTACACTCTGAAGAGGTTTGTGCACTTTTCCCCACAAGACTCGATCTCCTCCGTTGGATTTCTCGCACTACATGGTGTTTGAGAAACGGATGACTGAGACATAGTCTTTCAGAAGCGTTAGCACCTTACGATGGGTAGACCGGTACACCTACATCCCCTACATCTGCTAGTCTACCATTGTAAGAGTTCACATAACTTAATCAACTATGCTAGAGCCCATAATAGCTTGTGGCTGCACACGGAAGTTTCTAGTATGAATAATCTCATGATCCCTTTGAGCCTGGGTGGCGGTCCATAGGAAAATCACACGGTACCCCGGGATTTCCAAAAATACAGGCAATCCCTGGGTTCCCTAGGTGCCTCAATCCACCCAGATGTGTATTAAAGTTGCCACCTTAAGTTAACCATTAATTAAACAACCTCACTTCTGTCATGGAATACTCTCAAACCCAATCCACATCTACGAGCATAGCATAGCAATATACGCATAACGTAGAAGTAACTCCCAGGGTTTGATAATAAACAGGTGAATAGGTACTACCTCATCTACTTCCCAATCATACAATTTAATTCAGATCCTAACCATGCAATTGTTTGAGGAGTGATCTAATGCAATAAAACTGGGTAGTAACAGGTATGATCAAAGTGTTACTTTCCTTGCTGATGTCCGCGAAACCTAGAGACTCGTAGTAGCATGCTTCGCACTCCGGGTACTCTATCGCAAACAAACAAGCATACAATAAGCAATCTCGGGCTTCCCCGTGAAGATTGCCTCCTTCCCCACAAAGTAACTGGGCCTCCCCCTCCATACTAGCCGGCTCAAAAGAGCGGACCTCCAACCCCTCTTCGACAAGGCAATGGGCAGTCTGCCGGGATGGAAGGGCAAAAACATCACTAGGTCTGGAAGGGTCTCGCTGGCAAAGTCTGTCTTGTGCGCTATCGCCACACACCACCTCACTGTGTTCCCCCTCCTGGTTTGGGCAAACCACAAGCTCAGCAAGATTTCACGAAATTTCATTTGGAGCGGCGACAACTTTGAAAACGCGTCTGGGGGACACTCCCTGGTCAACTGGAAAACGGTGTGCAGGCCGAAGGCCCTTGGTGGGCTCGGGATCACGGACCTCGAGAGATTTGGCAGGCTCTCCGCCTGCGCTGGCCTTGGCTCATGTGGACCGACCCTAACCGGCAGTGGGTGGGCTCCGCTCTACCCTGCGACGAGGCGGACATGGCGCTGTTCAGGGCTTCCACCACCATCGCACTGGGGAATGGCCGGAAATCTTTGTTCTGGCATGACGACTGGATGGGAAAGGGCCCTCTGTGATTGCTTGCCCCCGAGCTTTACAACATCGCCACGAGAAAGCAGAGATCGGTCATGAAAGAGTTTCAGGACAATAACTGGATCAGATCAGTCACCAGACTAAGCACACCAACACAGTTGCAAGAGTTCATTGCGCTGGCAACTCTGGCTTCGCAAACCTTGCTGACCCTAGAGCGCGAAGACACCATCTCTTGGCATTGGTCCCCAAACGGCACCTACTCCTCTGCCTCCGCCTACATGGCCCAGTTCTGTGGATCCTTCCCCAGGTTCACGCCGTCCAAGATTTGGGAGGCCCATGCAGAACCAAAGTGCAAACTCTTCTCCTGGATGGTCCTCCATGGGAAAATCCTAACGTCAGACATGCTAGCTATTCGTGGCTGGCCACATGACCCCATCTGTCCTCTCTGCCTGCGGGCACCGGAAACTGCTAACCATTTGTGCAAGGATTGTCCGTTCGCGGCGGCGGTTTGGTCGCATGTACAACGATGGACGGGGGACGCGCCGGCGGCCCCGATGGCAACGCCGCCTGCCACGAGTATCTCTGAATGGTGGGACTCGCTCATCGCCCCGCTCTCCAAGGAAGATAGTTGACGTCGCAGCGGTTGCTTCCTCTACACCATCTGGAATATATGGAAGGAGCGTAACCGTCGCATCTTCAACAGGACCCGCCTGACTCATGTGGAGGTGGCTGCCCTCGCATTCGATGACATAAGACAGAGGGCCATGGCCTTCGGCAGGGCCCAAGTGGCGACCGGCATTGGCTGACCAGTAAGCTAATGCGTTTTGTAGGGGTTTTCGTCAGGTTCCTTAGAAAAACCTGTCACCTCTGTACATATAACCCTCTCTTTTTCGTCTGAAATGACAAGGCAGTGCTCCTGTCGGTTCCTCGAAAAAAAAGCAAGGGCACGAGTAAAACTCAAATAAGAGATCCAACCAGAAAGTTCAACTTAAGAACATTGGTTTGCAAAAAGAATCAAATCAAACGAAGCAACAAAACTGAAACGGCGAAAGAAACAAGCTTCGTATACTATTCTGGACTAAAGTCAAAGTTTATAGTAGCAAAAACTTGTTTAAGTTGGTTAAACAGAAAGAGGGTTTCGAGAGGAAACTCTAGGCGCTTGAATCGCCTGATTCCGATAAACGAGCGAAAAGTTATACTAGAACGAAAATCGGATCAGAAATCACGATCGAAAATAATCGCGGAAAATCCGAGAAAAGAAAAAAACAGACGAACAGGCTAACGAACGAACGTTCGCTGTCTATGGCTAAATGATGAAAACCGTTCATAAATACGAACGTATGGACGAACGTCCGCTAAATAACTAAACCGAAAAAAATAAAACCGAAACCGAATATAGGGTTTCGTGTATTTTTTAAACAATTCGGACGTGCAGAAAAAGAAAGAAAAGAAATACTAAACGGACTACAAAAATCCCAAAATAAATGTTCCCTGTCCTCTAAAAATAAGCCGGACAAGATGAACATTTATTTGGGCCTAAAATGCAATATTGAAAAACACATATTTTTTCCTAATTCAAATAAAAGCGATAAAACTCCGAATAAAATATTATTTGATTTTAATATTAAATCTCTGATATTTCTTTATTTTGAGGAAGTCATTTTATCCTCTCTCTTTTATTTTTAATAAAAGAAATATTTCAGAGAAATATAATTAAAATTAAACGATCCTCTTTTCATAATTCGAGAAAAACTCAAATATGAAAATAACGAAATCCCCAACTCTCTCCGTAGGTCCTTGAGTTGCGTGGAATCTCTAGGATCAACCAAAATGCAATAAAATATGATATGCAATGATGATCTAATGCATAACATTTCAAATTGAAAATTTGGGATGTTACAAACCTACCCCCCTTAAGGTGAATCTCGCCCTCAAGATTCGGGTTGGCTAGAAAATAGGTGACAGTGATCCTTCCGTAAGTCTTCCTCTCGTTCCCAAGTGGCTTCATCCTCGGTATGGTGACTCCACTGAACCTTGCAAAACTTGATAACCTTGTTGCGCGTAACTCGGCTGGCAAACTCGAGTATCTTGACTGGTTTCTCCTCATTTGTCAAATCACTATCCAACCGTATCGCTTCAAGCGGCACTGTATCTCTCAGAGGAATGTCAGCCATCTCCGCGTGGCACTTCTTCAATTGAGAAACGTGGAACACATCGTGAACTCCGGACAATCCTTCGGGTAATTCCAATTTGTAAGCAACATCTCCCATACATTCCAAAACTCTGTATGGTCCCAAAAAATGTGGTGGTAACTTTCCCTTAACTCCAAAGCGCTTCACTCCTCGTAGTGGTGATACTCGAAGATACAGTCTGTCTCCGACATCGTAGACTGTCTCCTTGCGTTTAGAATCCGCATAACTCTTCTGCCTTGACTGGGCTACCTTGAGTCTATCGCGAATCAGCTTAACCTTCTCTTTAGACTCTTTAATCAAATCTGGTCCAAACAATTGTCAGTCTCCAACTTTGTCCCACAACAACGGTGTTCTGCACCTCCTTCCGTACAGTGCTTAGAAAGGGGCCATCTTCAAACTGGCTTGATAACTGTTGTTATAAGAGAACACTGCATAAGGCAAATTTTTGTCCCAACTAGATCCATAGTCTAGTGCACAAGCTCTCAACATGTCCTCTAGAATCTGATTGACTCTCTCAGTCTGTCCATCTGTCTGCGGGTGAAAGGTTGTACTAAACTCTAGCCTGATTCCCAAAGTTTCATGCAACTGATTCCAAAACTTTGAGGTAAACTAGGCTCCTCTATATGATACAATGGTCCTCGGAACTCCATGAAAACATACGATCCTGGTCATATATATCTTTGCCAACTTAGCACTGGTGTAAGTGGTATTCACTGGGATGAAATGAGCTACTTTCGTCAGTCAATCAACTACAACCCATATCGAGTCATAGCCTGAATGAGTTCTGGGAAATCCCGTGATAAAATCCATGCCTAGTTTATCCCACTTCCATTCGTGTATAGGCAATGGCTGTAGCAATCCTGCTGGCTTCTCATGTTCTGCCTTCACTCTCTGACATACATCACAAACTGCTACATACTCCGCAATATCCTTCTTCATATCGGTCCACCAGAAACTGTCCTTCAAATCTAGATACATCTCGGTATTTCTTGGGTGAATCGAATATGGCGAATCATGGGCCTCTTGCAGAATCAACTTCCTGATCTCCTGATCATTGGGCACATATACGCGGTCCTCAAACCATAAAGTATCATGCTCATCCTCATGAAATCCCTTGGCCCTTCCTTTACTCATCCTTTCCTTTATCTCGGCAATCTCCTTGTCCGTCTTCTGAGCTTCTCTGACCTTATCCATCAAGGTAGACTAAATTTCCAATGTTGCTACATACCCTCTCGGTACTATCTCCAAACATAGCTCGTGAAGGTCTTCTGCTAACTCTTTGGGTAATTCTCCGGTCATGAGAGTATTTATATGACTCTTGCGGCTCAACGCATCGGCTACTACGTTAGCCTTTCCTGGATGATAATGCAATCTCATATCATAATCCTTAATGAGTTCCAACCATCTCCTCTGTCTGAGATTTAACTCCTTCTGCGTGAAGATATACTTCAAACTCTTGTGATCCGTGTATACCTCACAATGGTTTCCAATGAGAAAATGTCTCCATGTCTTCAACGCATGCACTACGGCTGCTAACTCCAAATCATGCATAGCATAGTTTAACTCATGGGGTTTAAGCTGTCGTGAGGCATATGAAACAACTCTTCCCTCCTGCATAAGCACGACTCCAAGTCCTCGACGAGAAGCGTCGCAATACACTTCATAATTCTTGCGTTGATCTGGGAGAATCAACACTGGTGATGTAACCAAGCGTCTCTTCAACTCCTCAAAACTGGCCTCACATTCCTCTGTCCAATTGAATTTGGTGTCCTTCTTCAACAACTCCGTCATGGGTTTTGCAATCTTTGAGAAATTCTCAATGAACCTCCGGTAGTATCCGGCAAGTCCAAGAAAACTCCGGATCTCTCCAACTGTCGTGGGTGATTCCCAGTTTGTCACGGTGACAACTTTGGTGGGGTCTACTACTATTCCATCTCCGGATGTAACATGTCCAAGAAATCCAACTTCCTTCAGCCAAAACTCACACTTGCTGAACTTTGCGTATAACTAGTGTTCCCTAAGCTTACCAAGTACCAAACGCAAATGTTCTTTATGTTCTTCTTCATTCTTCGAGTAAACCAGAATATCATCAATGAACACTACGACGAACTTATCCAAAAACTCCATAAACACTTTGTTCATCATGTTCATAAAATAGGCAGGTGTGTTAGTCCGACCAAATGACATAACGGTATACTCATACAGCCCATACCTTGTGGTAAAAGTTGTCTTAGGAATGTCTTGCTCTCGAATCTTCAACCGGTGATACCCTGATCGCAAACCGATCTTGGAAAACACTTTAGCTCCTTGCAATTAGTCAAACAAATCATTGATCATCGGCAGTGGGTACTTATTCTTGATCGTCACTTCATTCAGTCCTCGATAATCAACAACCATTCTTAACGATCCATCCTTCTTCTCCACTAGAAGTACTGGTGATCCCCAAGGTGACGAATTTGGGCGAATATATCCCTTATCCAGTAACTCCTTAATCTGCTTCTTAATCTCCTCCAAATCCTTTGTAGGCATTCTGTACGGTCTCTTAGAAATTGGCCCTGTGCCTTGCAAAAGCTCAATCAAAAACTCAATGTCTCTTTCCGGTGGCATGCCTGGCAACTCTTCTGGAAATACATCCGAAAAATTATTTACCACCGGTACTTCCTCCTGTACAACTCCTGATAAGGAATTTACTTGAGTCCTATTCGGCACATGCCGGGATACATACTTGATCCTTCTTCCCTCTGGGTGGTGAGTAAAATCGTCTTACTGGCGCAATCGATGTTTCCTCCATACATTGATAGCCAGTCCATACCCAGAATCACATCCAAACCTTGCGACTCCAATATTATCAGATCGGAAGGGAAAACATTGTTGGGAAACGTAGTAATTTCAAAAAAAATCCTACGCACATGCAAGATCATGGTGATGCATAGCAAAAAGAGGGGAGAGTGTTGTCCACGTACCCTCATAGACCGAAAGCGGAAGCGTTAGCACAACGCAGTTGATGTAGTTGTACGTCTTCACGATCCGACCGATCAAGTACCGAACACACGGCACCTCCGAGTTCAGCACACGTTCAGCCCGATGACGTCCCTCGAACTCCGATCCAGCCGAGTGTTGAGGGAGAGTTTCGTCAGCACGATGGCGTGGTGACGATGTTGATGTTCTACCGACGCAGAGCTTCACCTAAGCACCGCTACAGTATTATCGAGGTGGACTATGGTGGAGGGGGGCACCGCACACGGCTAAAAGATCAAACAGATCAATTGTTGTGTCTATAGGTGCCCCCATGCCCCCGTATATAAAGGAGCAAGAGGGGGTGCGGCCAGCCAGGAGAGAGGTCGCGCCAGGAGGAGTCCTACTACCATTGGGAGTAGGACTCCCCCCCCCCCTTCCTAGTTGGATTAGGACTTGGGAGGGGGAATGAGGTGGAGGAGAAGAAGGAAGGGGGGCGCCGCCCCCCTCTCCTTGTCCTATTCGGACTAGGGGGGAGGGGGCGCGACCCTTGCCCTGGCCGCCTCCTCTCTCTTCCACCAAGGCCCACTAAGGCCCATTAACTCCCCGGGGGGTTCCAGTAACCTCCCGGTACTCCGGTAAAATCCCGATTTCACCTGGAACACTTCTGATATCCAAACGTAGGCTTCCAATATATCAATCTTCATGTCTTGTCCATTTCGAGACTCCTCGTCGTGTCTGTGATCACATCCGGGACTCCGAACAACCTTTGGTACATCAAAACGTATAAACTCATAATATAACTGTCATCGAAACGTTAAGCGTGCGGACCCTACAGGTTCGAGAACTATGTAGACATGACCGAGACACGTCTCCGGTCAATAACCAATAGCGGAACCGGGATGCTCATATTGGCTCCCACATATTCTACGAAGATCTTTATCGGTCAGACCGCATAACAACATACGTTGTTCCCTTTGTGAGAGGTATGTTACTTGCCCGAGATTTGATCATCAGTATCTCAATACCTAGTTCAATCTCGTTACCGGCAAGTCTCTTTACTCGTTCCGTAATATATCATCCCGCAACTAACTCATTAGTTGCAATGCTTGCAAGGCTTAAGTGATGTGCATTACCGAGAGGGCCCAAAGATACGCCAACCCAACAAGTACCTTCGGAGACACCTGTAGAGCACCTTTATAATCACCTAGTTATGTTGTGATGTTTGGTAGCACACAAAGTGTTCCTCCGGTAAACGGGAGTTGCATAATCTCATAGTCATAGGAACATGTATAAGTTATGAAGAAAGCAATAGCAACATACTAAACGATCATGTGTTAAGCTAACGGAATGGGTCATGTCAATCACATCATTCTTCTAATGATGTGATCCCGTTAATTAAATGACAACTCATGTCTATGGCTAGGAAACATAACCATATTTGATCAACGAGCTAGTCAAGTAGAGGCATACTAGTGACACTCTATTTGTCTATGTATTCACACATGTATTATGTTTCCGGTTAATACAATTCTAGCATGAATAATAAACATTTACCGTGATATAAGGAAATAAATAATAACTTTATTTCCTGTAGGGCATATTTCCTTCAGTCTCCCACTTGCACTAGAGTCAATAATGTAGATTACACAGTAATGATTCTAACACCCATGGAGCCTTGGTGTTGATCATGTTTTGCTCGTGGAAGAGGCTTAGTCAACGGGTCTGCAACATTCATATCCATATGTATCTTGCAAATTTCTATGTCTCCCACCTGGACTAGATCTCGGATGGAATTGAAGTGTCTCTTTATGTGCTTGGTCCTTTTGTGAAATCTGGATTCCTTCGCCAAGGCAATTGCACCAGTATTGTCACAAAAGATTTTCATTGGACCCGATGCACTAGGTATGACACCTAGATCGGATATGAACTCCTTCATCCAGACTCCTTCATTTGCTGCTTCCAAAGCAGCTATGTACTCCGCTTCACACGTAGATCCCGCCACGACGCTTTGTTTGAACTGTACCAACTGACAGCTCCACCATTCAATGTAAACACGTATCCGGTTTGCGATTTAGAATCGTCCGGATCAATGTCAAAGCTTCCATCAACGTAACCATTTACGATGAGCTCTTTGTCACCTCCATAAACGAGAAACATATCGTTAGTCCTTTTCAGGTATTTCAGGATGTTCTTGACCGCTGTCCAGTGATCCACTCCTGGATTACTTTGGTACCTCCCTGCTAGACTTATAGCAAGGCACACATCAGGTCTGGTACACAGCATTGCATACATGATAGAGCCTATGGCTGAAGCATAGGGAACATCTTTCATCTTCTCTTTATCTTCTGCAGTGGTTTGGCATTGAGTCTTACTCAACTTCACACCTTGTAACACAGGCAAGAACCCTTTCTTTGCTTGATCCATTTTGAACTTCTTCAAAACATTGTCAAGGTATGTGCTTTGTGAAAGTCCAATTAAGCGTCTTGATCTATCTCTATAGATCTTGATGCCCAATATATAAGCAGCTTCACCGAGGTCTTTCATTGAAAAACTCGTATTCAAGTATCCCTTTATGCTATCCAGAAATTGTATATCATTTCCAATCAGTAATATGTCATCCACATATAATATCAGAAATGCTACAGAGCTCCCACTCACTTTCTTGTAAATACAGGCTTCTCCAAAAGTCTGTACAAAACCAAATGCTTTGATCACACTATCAAAACATTTATTCCAACTCCGAGAGGCTTGCACAAGTCCATAGATGGATAGCTGGAGCTTGCACACTTTGTTAGCTCCCTTTGGATCGACAAAACCTTCCGGTTGCATCATATACAACTCTTCTTCCAGAAATCCATTCAGGAATGCAGTTTTTACATCCATTTGCCAAATTTCATAATCATAAAATGCGGCAATTGCTAACATGATTCGGACAGACTTAAGCATCGCTACGGGTGAGAAGGTCTCATCATAGTCAATCCCTTGAACTTGTTGAAAACCTTTCGCAACAAGTCGAGCTTTGTAGACAGTAACATTACCGTCAGCGTCAGTCTTCTTCTTGAAGATCCATTTATTCTCAATTGCTTGCCGATCATCGGGCAAGTCAACCAAAGTCCACACTTTGTTCTCATACATGGATCCCATCTCAGATTTAATGGCCTCAAGCCATTTTGCGGAATCTGGGCTCACCATCGCTTCTTCATAATTTGTAGATTCATCATGATCTAGTAACATGACTTCCAGAATAGGATTACCGTACCACTCTGGTGCGGATCTTACTCTGGTTGATCTACAAGGTTCAGTAACAACTTGATCTGAAGTTTCATGATCATCATCATTAACTTCCTCACTAATTGGTGTAGGCGTCACAGAAACCGGTTTCTGTGATGAACTACTTTCCAATAGGGTGCAGGTATAGTTACCTCATCAAGTTCTACTTTCCTCCCACTCACTTCTTTTGAGAGAAACTCCTTCTCTAGAAAGGATCCATTCTTAGCAACAAATGTCTTGCCTTCGGATCTGTGATAGAAGGTGTACCCAACAGTCTCCTTTGGGTATCCTATGAAGACACATTTCTCCGATTTGGGTTCGAGCTTATCAGGTTGAAGCTTTTCTCACATAAGCATCGCAGCCCCAAACTTTTAGAAACGACAACTTTGGTTGCTTGCAAAACCATAGTTCATAAGGTGTCGTCTCAACGGATTTTGACGGTGCCCTATTTAACGTGAATGCGGCCGTCTCTAAAGTATAACCCCAAAATGATAGTGGTAAATCAGTAAGAGATATCATAGATCGCACCATATCTAATAAAGTACGATTATGACGTTCGGACACACCATTACGCTGTGGTGTTCCGGGTGGCGTGAGTTGCGAAACTATTCCGCATTGTTTCAAATGTAGACCAAACTCGTAACTCAAATATTCTCCTCCACGATTAGATCGTTGAAACTTTATTTTCTTGTTACGATGATTTTCAACTTCACTCTGAAATTCTTTGAACTTTTCAAACGTTTTAGATTTATGCTTCATTAAGTAGATATACCCATATCTGCTTAAATCATCTGTGAAGGTGAGAAAATAACGATATCCGCCATGAGCCTCAACATTCATCGGACCACATACATCTGTATGTATGATTTCCAACAAATCTGTTGCTCTCTCCATAGTTCCGGAGAACGGTGTTTTATTCATCTTGCCCATGAGGCACGGTTCGCAAGTACCAAGTGATTCATAATCAAGTGGTTCCAAAAGTCCATGAGTATTGAGTTTCTTCATGCGCTTTACACCGATATGACCTAAACGGCAGTGCCACAAATAAGTTGCACTATCATTATCAACTCTGCATCTTTTGGCTTTCAACATTATGAATATGTGTATCACTACTATCGAGATTCATCAAAAATAGACCACTCTTCAAGGATGCATGACCATAAAAGATATTACTCATATAAATAGAACAACCACTATTCTCTGATTTAAATGAATAACCGTCTCGCATCAAACAAGATCTAGATATAATGTTCATGCTCAACGCTGGCACCAAATAACAATTATTTAGGTCTAAAACTAATCCCGAAGGTAGATGTAGAGGTAGTGTGCCGACCGCGATCACATCGACTTTGGAACCATTTTCCACGCGCATTGTCACCTCGTCCTTGGCCAGTGTTCGTCTAATTCGTAGTCCCTGTTTCGAGTTGCAAATATTAGCAACAGAACCAGTATCAAATACCCAGGTGCTACTGCAAGCTCTAGTAAGGTACACATCAATAACATGTATATCACATATACCTTTGTTCATCTTGCCATCCTTCTTATCCGCCCAATACTTGGGGCAGTTCCGCTTCCAGTGACCAGTTTGCTTGCAGTAGAAGCACTCAGTTTCAGGCTTAGGTCCAGACTTGGGTTTCTTCTCCTGAGCAACCACTTGCTTGTTGTTCTGCTTGAAGTTCCCCTTCTTCTTTCCCTTGCCATTCTTCTTGAAATTGGTGGTCTTATTGACCATCAACACTTGATGCTCCTTCTTGGTTTCTACCTCCGTAGCTTTTAGCATTGCGAAGAGCTCGGGAATTGTCTTATCCATCCCTTGCATATTATAGTTCATCACGAAGCTTTTGTAGCTTGGTGGCAGTGATTGGAGAATTCTGTCAATGACGCTATCATCCGGAAGATTAACTCTCAGTTGAATCAAGTGATTATTATACCCAGACATCTTGAGTATATGCTCACTGGCAGAACTATTCTCCTCCATCTTGCAGTTGTAGAACTTATTGGAGACTTCATATCTCTCAATCCGGGCATTTGCTTGAAATATTAACTTCAACTCCTGGAACATCTCATTTGCTCCATGACGTTCAAAATGTCGTTGAAGTCCCAGTTCTAAGCCGTAAAGCATGGCACACTGAACTATCGAGTAGTCATCAGCTTTGCTCTGCCAGACGTTCTTAACGTCGTCAGTTGCATCAGCAGCAGGCCTGGCACCCAGCGGTGCTTCCAGGACGTAATTCTTCTGTGCAGCAATGAGGATAATCCTCAAGTTACGGACCCAGTCCGTGTAATTCCTACCAGCATCTTTCAACTTTGCTTTCTCAAAGAACGCATTAAAATTCAACGGAACAACACCACGGGCCATCTATCTACAATCAACATAGACAAGCAAGATAATATCAGGTACTAAGTTCATGATAAATTTTAGTTCAATTAATCATATTACTTAAGAACTCCCACTTAGAAAGAAATCCCTCTAATCTTCTAAGTGATCACATGATCCAAATCAACTAAACCATAACCGATCATCACGTGAAATGGAGTAGTTTTCAATGGTGAACATCACTATGTTGATCATATCTACTATATGATTCACGCTCGACCTTTCGGTCTCAGTGTTCCGAGGCCATATATGCATATGCTAGGCTCGTCAAGTTTAACCCGAGTATTCTGCGTGTGCAAAACTGGCTTGCACCCATTGTAGATGGGCGTAGAGCTTATCACACCCGATCATCACGTGGTGTCTGGGCACGACGAACTTTGGCAACGGTGCATACTCAGGGAGAACACTTTTATCTTGAAATTAGTGAGAGATCATCTTATATTGCTACCGTCAATCAAAGCAAGATAAGATGCATAAAAAGATAAACATCACATCACTACTAGGGAAAAGCCTAGCAGTAGCGCGGGTTTTAGGTATATCAGTAGCGCGGTTGCCCGCGCTACTGATACGGCGCTACAGCTAACTGATAGTAGTAGCGCGGGTGCCACCCTCGCTAGTACTATGTCCGTTAGTAGTAGCGTGGGTCTGGACCCTCGCTACTGCTAACTAATTATGAATTAAAAAGTAAATTCCAGCCATGGCTGCTGCTGCTAGCTAGGCGTCATCGTCCTCTTCATCCATGGTCGATGCTGATCTAGAGGGGATGAAGTCGTCCATGGTGATATACCTCTCCTTTGCTGCTGCTACAAAAAAAGAGACAAGGATTAGAAGAGGAAGAGAGAGATAGAGAGGAGTAGGTACAACAACTCACCGATGGCCGCCGGAGTTGGAGCCGAAACCCTAGATGACGCCATGGATGGCGCTCTGCTCGATCTGGAAGATGAAGAGAGAGAGAGAGAGAGAGAGAGAGAGAGAGAGAGAGAGAGAGTAGGAAGAACAACTCACATGTGGTTGTGTCCATGGCGGATCTGGCCGCCGCCATGGATGGTGCTCTGCTGGATCTCCCTCTCCTTCCCACATCAGAGAAGGAGGAAGGAGGGGGAGGGGGTTGTGGTGGGTGTGGAGGTCGCCGGATTTGGGGGAGGCATGAGGTGCGAGGCCGACGTTGGTGGTGGATGAGGAAGGGAATCGCGGTTGGGAGGGAGAAGCGGAATGAGAGAGCCTATGGAGAGAGGGGGGAGTGAGGGAGAGAGGAGGGATTCGACAGAGGATATGGAGACTTCACCTATCTTATACTTAGTAGTACCGTGGGGTATAAACCCGCGCTACTACTATAAACTTAGTAGTAGCGCGGGTTCATACCCCTCGCTACTACTATGGCATGTCCCGGAGGGAAACGGTAGAGACTACTTAGTAGTAGCAAGGGTTAAAAACCCATGCTACTACTATCCACTTAGTAGCAGCAAGGGGTAAAAAACCATGCTACTAGTAAGTAGCAGCAGCGAGGGGTATAAACCCGCGCTCCTAGTAAGTGCCTGTCTATAAGCTTTTCCCTAGTAGTGCATGCAATCAATATAAGTGATATGATATGGCCATCATCATCTTGTGCTTGTGATCTCCATCTCCGAAGCACCATCATGATCACCATCGTCACCGGTGCGACACCCTGATCTCCATCGTAGCATCGTTGTCGTCTCGCCAATCTTATGCTTCTACGACTATCGCTACCACTTAGTGATAAAGTAAAGCATTACAGGGCGATTGCATTGCATATAATAAAGTGATAACTATATGGCTCCTGCCAGTTGCCAATAACTCGGTTACAAAACATGATCATCTCATACAATAAAATTTAGCATCATGTCTTGACCATATCACATCACAACATGCCCTGCAAAAACAAGTTAGACGTCCTCTACTTTGTTGTTGCAAGTTTTACGTGGCTGCTACGGGCTTAGCAAGAACCGTTCTTACCTACACATCAAAACCACAACGATAGTTTGTCAAGTTGGTGTTGTTTTAACCTTCGCAAGGACCGGGTGTAGCCACACTCGGTTCAACTAAAGTTGGAGAAACTGACACCCGCCAGCCACCTATGTGCAAAGCACGTCGGTAGAACCAGTCTTGCGTAAGCGTACGCGTAATGTCGGTCCGGGCTGCTTCATCCAACAATACTGCTGAACCAAAGTATCACATGCTGGTAAGCAGTATGACTTATATCGCCCACAACTCACTTGTGTTCTACTCGTGCATATGGCATCTACACATAAAACCTGGCTCGGATGCCACTGTTGGGAAACGTAGTAATTTCAAAAAAATTCCTACGCACACGCAAGATCATCGTGATGCATAGCAACGAGAGGGAAGAGTGTTGTCCATGTACCCTCGTAGACCGAAAGCGGAAGCGTTAGCACAACGCGGTTGATGTAGTCGTACGTCTTCACGATCCGACCGATCAAGTACCGAACGCACGGCACCTCCGAGTTCAGCACACGTTCAGCCCGATGACATCCCTCGAACTCCGATCCAGCCAAGTGTTGAGGGAGAATTTCGTCAACACGACGGCGTGGTGACGATGTTGATGTTCTACCGATGCAGGGCTTCGCCTAAGCACCGCTACAGTATTATCGAGGTGGACTATGGTGGAGGGGGGCACCGCACACGGCTAAAAGATCAAACAGATCAATTGTTGTGTCTATGGGGTGCCCCACTGCCCCCGTATATAAAGGAGCAAGGGGGTGCGGCCGGACAGGGGAGAGGGTGTGCCAGGAGGAGTCCTACTCCCACCAGGAGTAGGACTCCCCCCCCCCCCTTTCCTAGTTGGATTAGGACTTGGGAGGGGGAAAGAGGTGGAGGAGAAGAAGGAAGGGGGGCGCCGCCCCCCTCTCCTTGTCCTATTCGGATTAGGGGGGAGGGGGCGTGGCCCTTGCCTTGGCCGCCTCCTCTCCCTCTTCCATCAAGGCCCACTAAGGCCCATTAAGTCCCCGGGGGGTTCTGGTAACCTCCCCGTACTCCGGTAAAATCCCGATTTCACCCGGAACACTTCCGATATCCAAACATAGGATTCCAATATATCAATCTTCATGTCTCGACCATTTCGAGACTCCTCGTCATGTCCGTGATCACATCCGGGACTCCGAACAACCTTTGGTACATCAATATATAAACTCATAATATAATTGTCATCGAAACGTTAAGCGTGTGGACCCTACGGTTTCGAGAACTATGTAGACATGACCGAGACACGTGTCCGGTCAATAACCAATAGCGGAACCTGGATGCTCATATTGGCTCCCACATATTCTATGAAGATCTTTATCGGTCAGACCGCATAACAACATACGTTGTTCCCTTTGTCAGAGGTATGTTACTTGCCCGAGATTCGATCATCGATATCTCAATACCTAGTTCAATCTCGTTACCGACAAGTCTCTTTCCTCGTTCCGTAATATATCATCCCGCAACTAACTCATTAGTTGCAATGCTTGCAAGGCTTAAGTGATGTGCATTACCGAGAGGGCCCAGAGATACCTCTCCGACAATCGGAGTGACAAATCCTCATCTCGAAATACGCCAACCCAACAAGTACCTTCGGAGACACCTGTAGAGCACCTTTATAATCACCCAGTTACATTGTGACATTTGGTAGCACACAAAGTGTTCCTCCGGTAAAAGGGAGTTGCATAATCTCATAGTCATAGGAACATGTATAAGTTATGAAGAAAGCAATAGCAACATACTAAACGATCGTGCGCTAAGCTAATGGAATGGGTCATGTCAATCACATCATTCTCCTAATGATGTGATCCCGTTAATTAAATGACAACTCATGTCTATGGCTAGGAAACATAACCATCTTTGATGAACGAGCTAGTAAAGTAGAGGCATACTAGTGACACTCTGTTTGTCTATGTATTCACACATGTATTATGTTTCCAGTTAATACAATTCTAGCATGAATAATAAACATTTATCATGATATAAGGAAATAAATAATAACTTTATTATTGCCTCTAGGGCATATTTCCTTCAAACATGCCTAGCTATGGCTAATGGCATATGAAAACATCCATGGTTTGCCATATATTCTGCTCCAGGTGAGGTTACTAGCATGGGCGTCTTAAGAACTCTAGTGGGCAACTTATACTTATCCACAAATCCCCTTGATATGTATGAATGTGATGCACCAGTATCGAAAAGTACAACTGCAGTAAATGACTTAACCAAAAACTTACCTATTACTGCATCTGGTTGCGCTTCAACCTCCTCCACGTTAACGTGGTTCACTTGTCCCCTGTTGAAAGGGTTGGGCTTCTTCCCAGAGCTTCCATTGCCATTTCCATTCTTAGCTTCAGGACATTCATTGGCGTAATGTCCAGTCTTTTGGCACTTGTAGCAAGTAACGTGGCTTAGATCCTTCTTAGCGGGTGTTGCCGGGTTGGAACGGGTCTGTCCGCTACTTCCTCTATTACCATTACCATTCTTGGGGCCACTATGGTTGTGCGAACTTCCTCCATTATGAGTGTGTCCTCCATGGTTATGAACAAGTCCTCCCGAGTTCAGGGTGTAACGGGGTCTCTGCTGGGTTCTAGAATTATGCTTCCCTTGTCCATACTTCCTCTTGCGGTTGTCAATCTACTGCTGCTTCCCTTCAAGCATGAGAGCTCTATCTACCAACTCCTAGTAGTTATTGAAATTTGCCACCATCAACTGCATGCTCAGCTCATCATTCAGTCACTCCAAAAATTTCTCCTTCTTAGCAGCATCTGTAGCAACGTCATCTGGGGCATAACATGCTAACTTTCTAAATTCATCCACATATTGGCCAACAGTACGCCCTCCTTGGCGTAAGTTGCGAAACTCACGCTTCTTCATGGCCATTGCTCCTGCTGAAACATGGGTAGTGCGAAAAGCCTGCTGGAACTGGTCCCATGTCACAGTGTCAATAGGGTAAGTGACTATGAAATTCTCCCACCAAGATGTTGCGGGTCCATCAAGCTGAAGTGCGGCAAAACACACTCTCTCCGCATATGTGCATCCTGCAGTAGTCAACTCCCTCTCAATCTTGTGAAGCCAATCATCTGCAACAATTGGCTCGGTGCTACTGGAGAACACCGGCGGATTCAGCCTAAGAGAACGGGCTAAGTGATGAACTGGTGGTGGTGGTGGGTTGTTGTTGTTGTTGTTCCCCTGGTTCTGATTTTGGACTAGTATCTGCATCAATGCATTCAGTTGCTGGATTAACTAAGTGAGCTCTGGTGGAAAAGCAAATCCATTGTCGCGTCTCGGAGGCATCTGTTGGGTTTAGAAAAGGTGAGAAAACAGAATAGAATGAGGTCTAGGGGAAAAACACTATCCATATGCACATGACACAAACGCAGACATATCACTCAATCAATCAAACAAAGCATACAATCGGTCTAGAACTATCGTTACAAAAGTGCTTGGACTATGCTATATACATGGTGGAATTCTACTACTGATTTGGTGGTCTACTAGAAAAATTGATCGGTCGAAGACTCCATGATATCTGCTCCAACTTCATCAACATAATCATCATCACTATCGTCAGGGTCCGAGTCGGTGTCGTCGATGATGATGTAGTTTTCCGGGCAAGTGGAACTGCCATCTTCTCCTCCTGGCGCAGGGTCTCCCATGAAAACTCCTAGCTTCCTGGTCAGGTCGTCATTCTACTCCACTAGTACGACGATTTCTTCCTCATAATCTTCGTGTGTAGCCTTGAGTTCTTCCTCCAGTTCCTTAATTCTTGTCATTGCTTTCTTCATATCCATCATGCCTACGCACATCTGGTTCTCCTGGCGATGAATGTGCTGGTTCAACTCCTGGATGAAAGAAGCAATCGATCTATCCTTCCTGGTGCTGATCATCTCCCATTGCTCATCTCGGCGCCCACAAATCTGGTAGATAGTGTCCTTGAGATCATTGTGGTAGACTTCTCCAATGCATCCCATGGTGATGTGAGCTGCCATACTCTTTCCTAGACTCCAGGTGGGTGCATCGAAAAAAACCTCTATGGGCTCAGTGACTGGCGTGAATGTCCTTCCTGGAACTTGAACTTGAATCATCCAGCGCTCCTCTTCTGGTAAGGTGGCACTGTAGGTCCCCGTGAAGCTTGGTATTCCAATGTTCAGGTACCTAGTAACTTCCTTCAAGTGGCGTCCAAAAGGGGTGTCTTCATCCGGTTGCATGACCTTGATCCTTGCATCCGCCATCCTAAAGAGTAGAAAATGGAGAGGAGTCAGAAATGAGAAGAGAGTAATGATCTAGGGCTTTAGCTTAGTGGTCGTGTCCTACAGTCAGCGTGTGCTCTGATACCATCTTTGTAGCGACCAGACCTCAAACAGTCTGATCTCTGTGTATAAGTGTCATCCTTGGATCGGTAATGCTGACACACACAGTACTCAAAGGAATTATAACAGAGTAGCAATCACACACTTATTACATCGAATGTCTCAAAAGAGAACTTATTACAATAAATATGGCTTAAGGCCATCTAACACGATAACAGCGGAAGGCTTGGAAGATAAAATGAGTCCACGAACTCCAATGGCATCACTGAGTGAAAGACCACGACCTAAGGCTCCTTACTCGTCATCTGAAAAGTCTGCAACATGATACGTTGCATCCCGAAAACGGGTCAGCACATGGAATATGCTGCCAATGTAACACCAAAAGATAATGAACAGAAATAATGCTATCACTACATGCATATATGGCTGGTGGAGGCTGTATGGTTAATATGTTTTGCGAAAAGCCAATTTTTTCCTACTGCAAAGGAATATGTTTTATTTAACTATCATGGTGGTCGATAAACATTGAGAAGGTCACCCAACTCAATCCCAATTAAGCAACATCATTAAACCCAATCAAATTATATTAAGAGTGATGAGATCCACATGATAATCCAAGAACTAGGCACTCAAATTGTCCATAACCGGGGACACCGCTAACCATTATTAGTTTGTACACTCTGAAGAGGTTTGTGCACTTTTCCCCACAAGACTCGATCTCCTCCGTTGGATTTCTCGCACTACATGGTGTTTGAGAAACGGATGACCAGTACACCTACATCCCCTACCTCTGCTAGTCTACCATTGTAAGAGTTCACACAACTTAATCAACTATGCTAGAGCCCATAATAGCTTGTGGCTACACACAGAAGTTTCTAGTATGAATAATCTCATGACCCCTTTGAGCCTGGGTGGCGGTCCATGGGAGAATCACACGGTACCCCGGGATTTCCAAAAATATAGGCAATCACTGGGTTCCCCAAGTGCCTCAATCCACCCAGACGTGTATTAAAGTTTCCACCTTAAGTTAACCATTAATTAAACAACCTCACATCTGTCATGGAATACTCTCAAACCCAATCCACGTCTACGAGCATAGCATAGAAATATACGAATAATGTAGAAGTAACTCCAAGGGTTTGATAATAAATAGGTGAATAGGTACTACCTCATCTACTTCCCAATCCCACAATTTAATTCAGATCCTAACCATGCAATTGTTTGAGGAGTGACCTAATGCAACAAAACTTTGTAGTAAGAGGTATGATCAAAGTGTTACTTGCCTTCTGATGATCCGCGAAACCTAGAGACTCGTAGTAGCACGCTTCGCACTCCGGGTACTCTATCGCAAACAAACAAGCATACAATAAGCAATCAAGAAAGGGTATGGGTAAAACTCAAATGAGAGATCCAACCAGAAAGTTCAACTTAAGAACTCCGGTTTGCCAAAAGAATCAAATCAAACGAAGCAACAAAACTCAAACGGCAAAAGAAACAAGCTTTGTTTACTATTCTAGACTAAAGTCAAATTTTACAGTAGCAAAAACTTGTTTAAGTTGGTTAAACGGAAAGAGGGTTTCAAGACGAAACTCTAGGCGCTTGAATCACTTGATTCTGATAAACGAGCGAAAAGTTATACTAGAACGAAAATCGGATCAGAAATTGCGATCGAAAATAATCGCGAAAAATCCGAGAAAAAGAAAAATTGACGAACAGGCTAATGAACGAATGTTCGCTGTCTGTGGCTAAACGGTGAAAACCATTCGTAAAAACGAACGTACGGACGAACGTCCGGTAAATAACTAAACCAAAAAAATTGAACTGAATCTAATAAAAAACGGATCTAGGGTTTCGAAAAAAACCAAACAGTTTTTCTCCCGAAAAACCGAGGCGGCTACCTCGGGTCCGGCGGGGTCCGGCGGTGGCGGCAGCGGCGCGGCGGCGTGGGGCAGCGGCGTGGCGGCGGGGCAAGGCGAGGCCGCGGCGTGATTAGGGTTAGGGTTCGGGTGGGCTGGCGGCGCTGGGGCTCGGGGTCGCAGGCTTTTAAAGGCCGGCCCGAAAGAGTCCTGGCGGAAAACGGCCCTAAGTCGGTTACGCGTTTTTTTAAACAATTCGAATGTGCAGAAAAAGAAAAAAAGAAATACTAAATGGACTCCAAAAATCCCGAAATAAATTTTCCCTGTCCTCTAAAAATAAGCCGGACAAGATGGACATTTATTTGGGCCTAAAATGCAATTTTGGAAAACGCATATTTTTTCCTAATTCAAATAAAATAGCGATAAAACTCCGAATAAAATATTATTTGATTTTAATATTAAATCTCTGATATTTCTTTATTTTGAGGAAGTAATTTTATCCTCTCTCTTTTATTTTTAATAAAATAAATATTTCAGAGAAATATAATTAAATCAAATGATCCTCTTTTCATAATTCGAGAAAAACTCAAATATGAAAATAACGAATTCCCCAACTCTCTTCGTAGGTCCTTGAGTTGCGTGGAATTTCTAGGATCAACCAAAATGCAATAAAATATGATATGCAATGATGATCTAATGCATAACATTCCAAATTGAAAATTTGAGATGTTACACCCTCGTGGGCCCCTCGTGGCTCCCCTAACCGACCTCTTTCGCCTATATATATCCATATACCCTAAAAATATCATAGAACAAAATAGTTCGGGAGTTCTGCCGCCGCAAGCCTCTGTAGTCACGAAAAACCAATCGGGACCCTGCTCCGGCACCCTGCCAGAGGGGGAATCCTCACCGGTGGCCATCTTCATCATCCCGGCGCTCTCCATGACGAGGAGGGAGTAGTTCACCCTCGGGGCTGAGGGTATGTACCAGTAGCTATGTGATTGATCTCTCTGTAACTCGTGTTCTTGAGGTGATACAATCTTCATGTATCGCAAGCTTTGCTATTATAGTTGGATCTTATGATGTTTCTCCCCCTCTACTCTCTTGTAATGGATTGAGTTTTCCCTTTGAAGTTATCTTATCGGATTTAGTCTTTAAGGATTTGAGAACACTTGATGTATGTCTTGCATGTGCTTATCTGTGGTGACAATGGGATATTCATGTGATCTACTTGATGTATGTTTTGGTGATCAACTTGCGGGTTCCGTGACCTCGTGAACTTATGCATAGGGGTTGGCACACGTTTTCGTCTTGACTCTCCGGTAGAAACTTTGGGGCACTCTTTGAAGTTCTATGTGTTGTTTGAATAGATGAATCTGAGATTGTTTGATGCATATCATATAATCATACCCACGGATACTTGAGGTGACATTGGAGTATCTAGGTGACATTTGGGTTTTTGTTGATTTGTGTCTTAAGGTGTTATTCTAGTATGAACTCTATGATAGATCGATCCTAAAGAATATCTTTGAGGTAGTTACGTACCCTACAATAATCTCTTCGTTTGTTCTCAGCTATTAGTTACTTTGGAATGACTCTTTGTTGCATGTTGAGGGATAGTTATAGGATCCAATTATGTTATTATCGCTGAGAGAACTTGCACTAGCCAAAGTATGAACCCTAGGCCTTGTTACCTAGCATTGCAATACCGTTTACGCTCACTTTTATCACTTTTTTCCTTGCTATTTTTAGATTTTCATATTACAAATACTCATATCTATCATCCATATTGCCCTTGTATCACCATCTCTTCGCCGAACTAGTGCGCCTATACAATTTACCATTGTATTGGGTGTGTTGGGGATACAAGAGACTCTTTGTTATTTGGTTGCAGGGTTGTTTGAGAGAGACCATGTTCAACCTACGCCTCCCACGGATTGATAAACCTTAGGTCATCCACCTGAGGGAAATTTGCTACTGTCCTACAAACCTCTGCACTTGGAGGCCCAACAACGTCTACAAGAAGAAGGTTGTGTAGTAGACATCAAGCTCTTTCCTGGCGCCTTTGCCGGGGAGGTGAGTTCTTGAAGGTATATCTTTAGATCTTGCAATCGAATCTTTTAGTTTCTTGTTTTATCACAAGTTTATTTTATAAAAGAAAACTACAAAAAATGGAATTGAGGGTACCTCATATGCTTCATCTTTTTAATATCTTTCATGAAAATAAGGATTCCGATAATTGTGCTCAATTACTAGAGGAAGAATGCATTAGAATGTTTGACACTAAATCTTTGAATGATGAGCATGATTACAATGTTGTTAGTATGAACTCCTTGAATATCCATAGTACTAATGATGATTGCACCAGTGATGATGAAAATGTCTCTTATAAGCATGTCAACTTTTGTGGAGTGCATAGAGTTTGCATACACAACAAATAGGGAAGATAGATTTTTCAAGAGGCATAAGTATTTAGAAACTAAATGGTTGCAAGAGAGGCTTGATGTTTGTGATGAAAATTTAAAATTTCTTTGCCATACTTGTGAACTTTGCAATGAACATGGTCATTTAAATCTCCAATGCAAATTGTTTCATGATCGTATCGGGTCCAAAAATTGTGATGATTTGATTTCCCTTGCACATCATAATGAACTTAGTTTGCTTTTGGGTTATGAAGAATGAAACGTATAACTAAGCATATTCTAGAATATAACCTTGAGAAATTCCTCGATATTGATCTAGAAGAAATTTATATGTATTGTGCGGTGAATTGCATTGAAAATCCTTATATTGCCAATTACATAAAGAAAATAAAAGAAATAGAAGATGAAGAGAATACTAATGGAAGGGAAGATGCTTCCCAATATCCTCCTATTATTTCTTATGATAAATCTGGTAACGAGGAGGAGCCTTCTATTCAACCAATCTCATTAATAAGGAGCTCAAAAAAGAGGGTTAAACCCACACATGATGTGAAGAAGAAAAATAAAAGACGGAGAAGCAAAGGTAGAAAGGTATCCCTCCCAAATGATGTTGCTCCTATTACTCATTGTGATGATGATAATTGCTATACTATTGGTGCTATCCATACTATTAATGATGAGAGTGATTATCCGTATGATATGAAAAGGCCCAAGCTTGGGGATGCTATGTTTGATGAGAATGACATGTTTAAGAATATATTTGCTGCAATTAATGTTTGTCCCAAGCTTCGGGATGCTATGTTTAATGAAGATTATATTTTTAGTCTCCCAAGTTGTGATATGCAAATTTATTATGATGATAGCATGCCTCCTACTTATGATGATTATATTGATGAAAGTTGTTTTGGAGAGGTCACAACTTTATTTAGTGATGAATCCACTATTTCGGAAGAGCTTTCAATTGATTATGATGAGAATAAAGTTGCTACTTATGATGATTATTGTGATGATACTTATGCTATAGAAAGTAGTGATGATTATATTTATAAAACTTGTCATGATTATGATTACCCTTTTTCTGAACATTACTCTTTTAATATGGAAACAATTTATAGTATTCGAGTTTCTTATGATACTCCCACTATTCCGAATAAAAAGAATTTTGCTTATGTAGAGAGTAGTAAATCTTCTATGCTTGTAGATCATGAAAAGAATGCTTTAGGTGCTGGTTATATTGTTGAATTCATCCATGATGCTACTGAAAATTATTATGAGGGAGGAACATATGCTTGTAGGAATTGCAATAATATCAAGTTTCCTCTCTATGTGCTTAAAGTTTTGAAGTTATGATTGTTTTGCCTTCCTATGCTAGTTGATTATTGTTCCCATAAGTTGTTTGCTCACAAAATCCCTATGCGTAGGAAGTAGGTTAGACTTAAATGTGCTAGTCATATTCTTCATGATTCTCTCTTTATGTTTCAATTCTTATCTTTTGTGTGAGCATCATTGAAATCATCATGCCTAGCTAGGGGCGTTAAACGATAGCGCTTGTTGGGAGGCAACCCAATTTTATTTTTGTTCTTTGCTTTTTGCCACTATTTAGAAATAAATAATCTATCTAGCCTCTGGTTAGATGTGGTTTTATGTTTTAATTAGTGTTTGTGCCAAGTAAGACCTATAGGACCTTCTTGGATGATAATTATTTGATCTTGCTGAAAAAGACAGAAACTTTCTGCTCATGAAAACAATTGTTAAAAATCACCAGAACGTGATAAACTACTGATTCAAATTGCAGTAGATCAATAATCAAATTATATAGGTCTTCCTATTTTGGTAGAATTTCTGGAATTCCAGAAGTATACGTTTGATACAGATTACTACAGACTGTTCTGTTTTTGACAGATTCTGTTTTCATTGTGTTGTTTGCATATTTTGATTAATCTATGTGTAGTACTGGAGGGTATGAACCATAGAGAAGTTGGAATACAGTAGATATTACACCAATATGAATTTAGACTGAGTTCACAACAGTACCTAAGTGGTGGTTTTACTTTCTTATACTAACGGAGCTTACGAGTTTTCTGTTGAGTTTTGTGTTGTGAAGTTTTCATGTTTCGGGTAAAGATTCGATGGACTATGTAATAAGGAGTGGCAAGATCCTAAGCTTGGGTATGCACAAGGCACCCCAAGGTAATATTCAAGGATAACCAAGAGCCTAAGCTTGGGGATGCCCCGGATGGCATCCCCTCTTTCGTCTTCGTTCATCGGTAACTTTATTTGGAGCTATATTTTTATTCACCACATGATATGTGTTTTGCTTGGAGCGTCAATTTATTTTTTTAGGATTTATTTATGTTATTTAGAACAATGTTTTGCATCTTTTATTTCAATAAAAGTGGCATTGATAGCCTTTACTATGCCTATTTTACAAGTCTACATGTTGCTGTTTGAAAACAGAAAGTTTACCGTTTTTGCAAAAATTCCCTAGAAAAGTCAGAATGTGATAAAATGTTGAAACCTTTTGCATAATAAGCTCTGATAAATGTACTACAGTGGGAATTTTTCTTTCATAATTTTTGGAGCTAAGGAAGTATGAATCTTGCTACATTCTTTACAAACTATCCTGTTTAGGAAGATTGTTGTTATGTTTACATTGTTTGCATATGTTTGCTTGTTTGATGATTCTATTTGAGGATAGGACTATTAAATATGCAGAGGCATTTAGTAGGCAATGTTGAATAATAATTTTAGTGATTTTCTACAGTAGAGCATGATAAGGTTTCTGCATTTGTTTATACTAACTTATCTCATGAGTCCTTGTTGAGTTTTCTATGGATGAAGCTTTTGAGATTTAGGAAGATCGTGATATGAGAGGAATTAAGGAGACACAAAAGCTCAAGCTTGGGGATGCCCAAGGCATCCCAAGATAATATTTCAAGAAGTCTCAAGCGTCTAAGCTTGGGGATGCCCCGGTTGGCATCCCACCTTTCTTCTTCGACAACTATCGGTTAGTATCGGTTGATACTAAGTTTTTGTTTCTTCGCATGATGTTTGCTATTCTTAGAATGTCATTTTATTTTGTTTTGCTTGCTGTTTGAATAAAATATTAAGATCTGAAATTATTAAATGGGAGATTCTTCACATAGCTAAATAATTATTTAACTACACATTGATCTTCACTTATATCTTTTTGGAGTAGTTTATCATTTACTCGTGTGCTTCACTTATATCCTATGAGTAAATAGTTGAATGATTTGAATATCATAAATCTGAAATTATACATGTTTCATATGCTTATCCCATGGGGAGTAATGACTTCACATATAACAAGTAGAGGTGGTAACTTTATTGAAGGTTAGCACACATTGTATTGGTCACTTGAACAATTCATGAAAGAATATTGAGGGAAGAGAGATTTCACATATAAATATACTATCTTGGACATCTTTTGTAGTTGTGAGCAGTCATTAAAATATGACATCTTAAAAGGTTGATGTTGGACAAGGAAGACAACGTAATGGGTTATGTTTTCTTATATCTGAAATAAAGTATATTGTCATGGATCATCCAACATGCTGAGCTTGCCTTTCCCCCTCATGCTAGCCAAATTCTTTGCACCAAGTAGAGATACTACTTGTGCTTCCAAACATCCTTTAAACCAGTATTGCCATGAGAGTCCACCATACCTACCTATGGATTGAGTAAGATCCTTCAAGTAAGTTGTCATCGGTGCATGCAATAAAAATTGCTCTCTAAATATGTATGATCTATTAGTGTGGAGAAAATAAGCTTTATACGATCTTGTGATGTGGAAGCAATAAAAACGACGGACTGCATAATAAAGGTCCCTATCACAAGTGGAAATATAAAGTGATGTTCTTTCGCATTAAGATTTTGTGCATCCAACTATAAAAGCGCATGACAACCTCTGCTTCCCTCTGCAAAGGGCCTATCTTTTATTCTTGTCTTATACCTTATGCAAGAGTCATGGTGATCTTCACCTTTCCTTTTTACATTCTATCCTTTGGCAAGCACATTGTGTTGGAAAGATCCTGATATATATATCCAATTGGATGTAAGGCATCATGAACTATTATTGTTGACATTACCCTTGAGGTAAAAGGTTGGGAGGCGAATCTATAAGCCCCTATCTTTCTCTGTCTCCGATTAAAACTTTGAACCCATAAATATCACGTGAGTGTTAGCAATTGTGAAAGACTAAATGATAGTTGAGTATGTGAAGTTTGCTAAATCAAAGCTCTCACATAGACCCTTCCTGAAAATAAGATGAATTGTAATTGTTTGATGACTAATAACACGGTTTGTTAGTTTTCAAGAAAGTTTATGATCTATACTTTAACATGTGAATAGTTTGTTACTTGATCATGAAAAGTTTATGAGATGAGCTACTGTTATGACATATGATGATGCTAGAAAAGGTGATTGAAATTATCATTGATCAAATTTGTGCACCTGCTAGCATTCACACTTCATAAATTGTTTATTTTATCATTTACCCACTCGAGGACGAGCAGGAACTAAGCTTGGGGATGCTGATACGTCTCCAACGTATCTATAATTTATGAAGTATTCATGCTATTATATCATCTGTTTTGGATGTTTATGGGCTTTACTAAACACTTTTATATTATATTTGGGACTAACCTATTAACCGGAGGCCCAGCCCAAATTGTTGTTTTCTTGACTATTTCAGTGTTTCTAAGAAAAGGAATATCAAACGGAGTCCAAACGGAAGGAAACCTTCGGGAGAGCTATTTTTCGAATGGAACCAATCCAGGAGACTTGGAGTAGACGTCAGGGAAGCATAGAGGAAGCCACGAGGTAGGGAGGCGCGCCCTACCCCCCTGGGTGCGCCCCCCACCCTCGTGGGCCCCTCGTGGCTCCCATGACCGACTTCTTTCGCCTATATATATATCCATATACCCTAAAAACATTGGAGAACAGAATAGATCGGGAGTTCGGCCGCCGCAAGCCTCTGTAGCCATGAAATACCAATCGGGACCCTCCTCCGGCACCCTGCCAGAGGGGGAATCCCTCACCGGTGGCCATCTTCATCATCCCGGAGCTCTCCATGATGAGCAGGGAGTAGTTCACCCTCGGAGTTGAGGGTATGTACCAGTAGCTATGTGTTTGATCTCTCTCTCTCTCTCGTGTTCATGAGGTGATACGATCTTGATGTATCGTGAGCTTTGCTATTATAGTTGGATCTTATGATGTTTCTCCCCCTCTACTCTCTTTTAATGGATTGAGTTTTCCCTTTGAAGTTATCTTATCGGACTGGGTCTTTAAGGATTTGAGAACACTTGATGTATGTCTTGCATGTGCTTATCTGTGATGACAATGGGATATTCATGTGATCTACTTGATGTATGTTTTGGTGATCAACTTGCGGGTTCCGTGACCTCGTGAACTTATGCATAGGGGTTGGCACACGTTTTCGTCTTGACTCTCCGGTAGAAACTTTGGGGCACTCTTTGAAGTTCTATGTGTTGGTTGAATAGATGAATCTGAGATTGTTTGATGCATATCGTATAATCATACCCACGGATACTTGAGGTGACATTGGAGTATCTAGGTGAAATTAGGGTTTTGGTTGATTTATGTCTTAAGGTGTTATTCTAGTACGAACTCTATGATAGATCGATCCGAAAGAATAACTTTGAGGCGGTTTCGTACCCTACAATAATGTCTTCGTTTGTTCTCAGTTATTAGTGACTTTGGATTGACTCTTTGTTGCATGTTGAGGGATAGTTATATGATCCAATTATTTTATTATTGTTGAGAGAGCTTGCACTAGTGAAAGTATGAACCCTAGGCCTTGTTTCCTAGCATTGCAATACCATTTACGCTCACTTTTATCACTTGTTACCTTGCTGTTTTTATATTTTCAGATTACAAATACTCATATCTATCATCCATATTGCACTTGTATCACCATCTCTTTGCCGAACTAGTGCACCTATACAATTTACCATTGTATTGGGTGCGTTGGGGACACAAGAGACTCTTTGTTATTTGGTTGCAGGGTTGTTTGAGAGAGACCATCTTCAACCAACGCCTCCCACGGATTGATAAACTTTAGGTCACCCACTTGAGGGAAATTTGCTACTGTCCTACAAACCTCTGCACTTGGAGGCCCAACAACGTCTATAAGAATAAGGTTGTGTAGTAGACATCATTAAGCATGCCTGGTTTGGTTAACTGTCTGATCTTCTATTGGGAGTATGTTCTATTGTGCAATGTGGCGCTCAGTTAACGTTTGGTTCATTTGTTGTTGTTTAGTTAACTGCTTGGTTCAATTCTGCAATGCGATGTTCAATTGTTGTGGCTGCATTCTCTTATTGTATACCATGTGAGGAATAAATCAAATTTGACTGTACTAAATACATGAGAAACAAATACAATTGCTCTATTTCCAAGTTGTTAAGCATGCTTGGTTTTGTTAACTGTCTGATCTTCTGTTAGGAGTATGTTATATTGCAATGTGGTGCTCACTTAACGTTTGGTTCATTTTTTGTGGTGTTTAGTTAACTGCTTGGTTCAATTCTGCAATGCGATGTTCAATTGTTGTGGCTGCATTCTGTTATTGTATACCACGTGAGGAATAAATTGAATTTGGCTGCACTTAATACATGAGAAACATATACAAGTGTTGTATTTCCTAGTTCTTAATCATGCTTGGTTTGGATAAATGGGTTTTCCATGTGGCTTGAATTAATCTGATTAATCTGATGAATCTGCAAAGGTTTACAAGATGGTACTAACTATTATACCTTGCCTTTTTGTATTCCTTTGCCCCCTTTCCAATATAGAGAAGATATTTATGCACATCCTTGTTTTAAGGCTTCACTGATGATTATCTCTCAAACCACCTCTTTGGTCAGGAGGCGAGGAAACTTTTCATACAACACCCATGGTTCAATATTGAAGTGTTCCTGAAGAGGTCGAAGGATGGACGGTCAACCATTCACAAGCACTAGCCTAAAGTTGCAAAGACCTTCAACATGAATGAAGGCTCAATATTCACCTTCCGCTGCAGCAATTTTCCAGATGAGATGCATCTCTCTATGTACCGTCTATGATGCTAATTTCGAAAGGTTCTAGATGTTGCATGTGAAACTTGCTGCTGGTGCAGTTGTGTAATGGGGTAGCTGAGTGCTGAAGCTATATCATGTTGTACTCTAATGTATTTCAATTATGAAATCCTGCTTCCTTAATATGGAAATGGAATATATTATGTTCTTAATATGAATGTTGATTAGATTAGTAAATGGATTATTGGCCAATTAGCTTGCTAATTGGGTTTTCCTATTGCAAACGGTTAATGAGAAACCACCGTGGGCGATGACCTCAGGCAACGCACACAGTTTCTAGGAATAAACCGTGTTGGATCAATGAACAATCACACACGGCATTCTCTTTAAAACTGTTTGCGTTACGCCACCTTGCGCAAACGTTTTCCTTGTAGTGACTATGTGGGATGTATATACGAACGGAAACGTTTAGTGGTGACTGACTGTGTGGGATGTACTTGCGACCGGAAATGATTTCGCTGTATAATTGTGATTTTTAGCACTACTATACATATTTCCGTATTTGAGCGCTCGCTGGTGGCACACGACCTCATTTTGCCAGTCGTGTGGGAAGGACCCCCCTATAGCCCACACTCACTTGGAGACGATTCCAAATGTCGTCGCGGAAAGGGGTTACAAACCGTTTGTTTAGGACCGACGCGCACTAGTGTCTACTTGACTAGCTCGTTTATCAAAGATGGCTATGTTTCCTAACCATAGACATGTGTTGTCATTTGTTGAACGAAATCACATCATTAGGAGAATAATGTGATGGACAAGACCCATTCGTTAGCTTAGCATTATGATCCTTACAGTTTCATTGCTACTGCTTTCTTCATGACTTATACATGTTCCTCAGAATATGAGATTATGCAACTTCCGAATACCGGAGGAACACTTTGTGTGCTATCAAATGTCACGATGTAAATGGGTGATTATAAAGATGCTCTACAGGTGTCTTCGAAGGTATTTGTTGGGTTGGCATAGATCGAGATTAGGATTTGTCACTCCGTGATTCGGAGAGGTATCTTTGGGCCCTCTCGGTAATGCTCACCACTATAAGCCTTGCAAGCAATGTGACTAATGAGTTAGTCGCAGGATGAAGTATTACGGTACGAGTAAAGAGACTTGCCAGTAACGAGATTGAACTAGGTATGACGATACCGACGATCGAATCTCAGGCAAATAACATACTGGTGACAAAGGGAACAACGTATGTTGTTATGCAGTTTGGTCGATAAAGATCTTCGTAGAATATGTAGGAGCCAATCACTACTAGGAAAACCCTTACCAGTAGCGCTGGTTTTTTTATGATTAGTAGCGTGGGTAGGCGCACTACTGCTACGGCGCTACAGCTATTTTTTTAGTAGTAGCGCTTGTTTAACACATCGCTACTGGTAGCTAAAGTAGTTGTAGCGCGCTTCCACCCAGCGCTACTGATATTTATCTACAGCGCGTGGAGCTAGCCAGCGCTACTGTTACTTGAGTACTACTGGTAATCTTTACCCCCACGCCACTGCTAACTTTTGTATTATTATTTTTTTGCGTTTTGGCTATGTACACAATTAAACAGATCCACCGTTTATACAATAGCATGCATATTCATTGAAAAGCAAGTGAGTCATTGATGAGCCAAAGTTATTAGAAGTCTCGACATGTCTCAAATATCTCATCATCATCAATCATGGTCGAACACATGTCTCGAAATAACGTTACAAGTCATTACAAGTTCTCAATACATGCAACTACATGGTCACATACTCATGTTTCATCATCTATGTAGACTATGATATGACCGCATAGAAGATAAGAGCGATCACGATGATCAAAAGCGGTATGATGTAGTAGTTTTTGCGGCGGCGCTGGTTCTGAATCCCCTGTTGTGCTATGAATCTCAAGTAACTAGCTTCGGCTTCCGCTCTGCTATCAAACCCTTTCTGGCTTCCGCCGGACAAGCCAGAGACTTGGGCCTGACGCTCTGGCCACTCATCATACACACCCGGAACATGCCCTACATACACGGCATACCACTTCCTTGCCATCGTTGATCTATATACCTGTCAGAGATGCACATATATATACCATGAAGCGAATTCAACAAAATAGTCATGAAATAGAAGCAACATATATAGTAAACATAGTTAACAAATTTCATCGTACCGAAAGTAATTAACTAGAGCGCGGCACCATACATCTAATAGTTTCGTCGTACTGAGAGATTCAAAGTTTCGTCGTACATAAAGTAACAAGTAACTAAACAGACACATTGTTTTTAAGCAGTGCACTCTTCCCATCTGTCCATATCCGGAAGGGTGCACCCAAGCTTAGTGAAAGGCGTCATGTCCTGACGCTGCGGGTTCGGACGTCAGCTCGCGATATTGGGCCGCCGTAGAACATCCCATTCCCTTCGAGGACATCTTTGATGATGATGGACACAATTTCCTGTTGGATCCGGTAGAAATCATATCGAAGTCGATTATCTGGCATGGCTCCAAAGGCTTCGGCCCATCTCTGGATATGGGTATCGGATGAAGATTTCATGCAAAGTGATTGCACATCCCTTCTGTACTCCATCATTAGATGGATAACGTAGAATCCATCATTCTCACTTCTTGCCGGTTGCTGGATGCAACAGAAGTCAGTCTTGTGGCTGAAACAAAGTCGGGCCTTATTTTTTTTGCATTGGACGTAGCCACCCCGCATGCTGAAGCCCAGGATAGCTCTGTCCAGAACATACTTTATGTGTGTGTAATCTTTCTTCTGTATGTTCTTCGACGGGTCCAAATATAGAGCGCGGGAGTAACGCATGTAAAGAACAATGAGAACGGCACGACACCCCCCGCTGCGCAAAATACACGATCAAGTTTAGCCTCCATGCGTGCAAAGTAACTATTGAAATGCACGAAAGGATGTATGTGTTATAGTGCTATCCGCGGATGTCTTAGCTGGGATGATAAGGTAGGTGAATCGTTGCTTTGTCCTTATTGCTGACCAAGAATTCTTCGATGTACTGACTCGCATATTGACGGTTGGCGTCGTTGATTGACAAGAAGCCCTCATGCATGTAGTATGGGTCCGCGATCGCAAGACCGGTGACTTGCTCTCTCCTGATGATGTAGTTCATGTGCAGCGCATACAGGCGGACGAAGGTAAAATCGAGTGTCCTCATTTGAAACATCTGGAAGATGTAATCAAACCTCAGGAAGAAGAGGTCCGTGGGGCATGTGTGGACATACATCTTGCAACTTCTCGGCACATGAACCGTATAAAATGGGTATCCTGGATCATCCGAGGCGAGGAGGCTTCTCTCTGTCGAAAGCACATGGTCATGGAGTCTCCTGAGATCCCCTTCTATGGCAGCTAGTGCATTCGCCGGTACCATTGGCTGTCCCGCGACATGGATTAATGGCGCATGTTTCATCGGTACATGGTCAACCTTGGTCGAAGGCGGCTGGCTGCTAGAACCAACATTGCCAGCTTTATTGGATTTTCTCGCCGCCGGTCTCTTCCTCTGCTTCTTCTTGGTGGGCTCAGGTGCTGGTGGGTCTATCAGACCCTCCCTGAGCACCACCCCTAGTGTTGTCGGGCTCATCTTTGGACGACTCTGGCAAATCAGTTGAGAGCTTGGGTGGAGCCGACATCTGGAGGCGTGTCCTGCAAGGATTGCATGAACAAAGACTTCTTGCACTGCCGAGGACGTTCCGGCTCTGGTACATGCATCTCATATTCATATGGTTGACTCATTGTTACATCGTTGTCAAAGGTAGTATTGAAATACTGGTTAGGGTCATCGTCGGCCTCCTCCATGTCATGATCCCTATCCTCTTCCATGGGGCAGATGGCATCATCTGTCGGCGGAACGGTTGGCCCTTCTTTCTCATGTCTCTCGATCTCAGCAAGCAGCACAGACGATGGTTGTACTTGTGTAGGTGGTGTTGTGGTCATACCTTCCTGAGGTCGCGTTGGTGTGCTCCCGGCCACCTCGACACGAAGAAGATTTTTCAGCCACAGGATCGGCCAATTTTTTCATTGCCCAAGCTGTGTGGGGGTCTCGTCATCCTCTCCATCGATTTGTATCAGACGAGGGAGACCCTCGTAGCCCGCTTTCACACTCGCCACGGAGACCCTTAAGGCGTTATCAGGCATCTGCCGGCGGTGAAACAATCGATCCTTAGGCTTCACTATAGTACCCTTCCCCACATCCACCAACCCGCCCTTCATGTTGTAAAGGAGGGTGCACGGAGTGGAGTCGGCCTACAAAGACATATATGTGCGGCGTTAGAGATCCAAAAGGAACGGCAACTGAAGATTAATTAATTAGTTGAGTTGATGAAGGTGCGACGACACGTATTTACCGTGAGGGCGTCGAGCTCAGCCAATGTCGACGGCCCGACATTCAAGCCAGAGATGGAGCTAGGGCTGCTGTGAGAGCTGGGCAGAGGAGCAGGTGCCGCTGGAGGAGGTGCGCCGGTTGCCATACTAGGTACGGGTATGGGTGCAGTGTTCATTGAGTTGCTCCCGGTGAAGCTGGGCATGGGAAAATCACTTGGTGGCGCATTTGGATTTTGTTGCACCCATGTGACCACTATTGGAATCAAGCTTGTAAAGGTAGCCACCATATCAGATCTACAGGCAGCGATTATATCAGCTTCGGTCTCAGCCTTTGCTTTCTGCATCGCCCGCGCCACCTTCTCGTCGATAGTCACTTGACTGAACTTCTTTCTCTGTCTTTTGGCCTCGGGGTCCTCGTTATAATAGTACTTCCAATTAGCCCCATCCCCGGCGCCATGCACACGTCCATATTGCGGCCGCTGGCCGGGCGGGTGTCCCATCATTATGTCCATGGCCAGTTGAAAGGAGTGTCCCACTTGTACTTCACCAACAACTGAGTCGACTGAGTCGACGAGTCGCTCTCGGTCGCAAGCTTGTGTTGCTCTCTCTGCAAAATGGACCGTGAATCATTTACGAATGCGAGTAGAATGTAGTAGACTTCGTTGATCAGAACCTAATATGTAAGGTGGTAAAAATGATAATTACCAGTAATCTCATGAATTGCCTAGTCGGCCCGTCGGTGAAAAAAATCTTTTTCTTGGGGTCCCACAAGAATCGGGCCCTGATGAACTCGTGCTCCTGCTGGTCGGTGAACTCAGCCAATGGGTCTGGGATCCACTGACGTTCACGTTTTGCGTCCTCCTTAGCCCACACAGGCCTCTTTCCCGTGTAACCACGACTTCCAAGGCGGTGGTTCCCCATGTTCTTTGCCTGCAGCTGCTTGCCTCTCTCTGACCTGGCCTTGGCAGCTTCTTCATTGCAAGTCTCCTTGAACGTTTCAAAGTCCTCTATTGTAATTTTCGGATTGTCTACAACAATCTCGGCATAGGTTTCATGGTCTACTTGAATCGCCCTTTTCACCCTAGTTTTCCAAGCGCTCAATGCGTTGCTAAACTTCACTAGGGCCTTGTTGTTGATTTTTTTTCATGCCCTCATCATCCCATGGGTCGACATCGTCATTCCGACCAGGGAACTAGAATCTTGCATGCAACCTAGTTAGAAGCAGCTTCTTCAAATGTTCATCCTTCCATATTTTTGTGCTGTTGATGTTAGCGGTATCCCGTAGATTGCATCCTAGTTGGTTGCCGTAACACGTTGCCGCTTCTCGCGGCTCTATTGGCTCGAACTCGCCAGGGTGCACCGTCGTGACCACCATTCTTCCGGTTCCGAGCTCATTTGGGCGTCGTGTCCTCTTTTCCTTCTGTCCCTCACTGGCTTGGGAGGTCCCACCTTCCGTGCTGCAGTTAGGAACATCATCAGCACCAGTCTTAGTGCCGGTGTCGTTGGTGGCATCAGTGTCGGCGCCGGCGCCACCACCGTCGTCATCCGTCATGACAAGGCGGTCTGGACACCCAGCTTCCTGTCTCTCTTGATCCGCCAGAAAGTCGAGGTAGGCGTGTGCTTGACCTAATTGGGACTGAGAACCTCCGGCCACATCAGTGTCGGTCATGTTTCCTAGGGTTCAATGTCGTAGTGGTTTAATTATCGAGCTTTATATAATAAAGTGAATAATGACAAAAAAGTGACCTTTGTTTTACCGGAAATGTCGTTTCATTCCAGAAGCCACAAATCTCGAGCACTCGATATGTCAAACTTTCTAGCACAAAGTCATGCCGAAATTCACGGAAAATTTTGGCATGACCTTTGCTAGAAAGTGCACATAAAGAGCGCCTGAAATTTGATGGAATGGAAATGAATCAACATTTCCGGCAAAACATAGGTCACTTTGTTGCTGCTGACATATACACAATCATGAACATTGCTGCCCAACATATACACAATCATGCATCATTATGAACACTTTAACAGCCACATTATGAACACTCCCCCTTGCATCATTATGTGCTGACATATGAAGAGGGAGGGAACAGGGGGTGGTGCACCTCGGGGTCAGGGTCGCCGGGGCAGAGGGG
>NC_041382.1:26319421-26324116 GCF_002162155.2 Triticum dicoccoides
GAAGAGGAAGGAAGAGGGGGCGGTGGGCATACCGGAGCGGGATGGGTTCGAGGCGAGGCGGGGCAGGGCTGGCGTCGGCGGCGGCGTGGGAGGGGCGGGGCGGGGCTGGCGTCGGCGGCGGCGTGGGAGGGGCGGGGCGGGGCTGGCGTCGGCGGTTAGCGTCAGAGGGGATCGACGAGCGGCGGCGCGAGTGAGAGAGACAGAAAGAGGGGGGCTAGCGGACCGGTGCTATAGCTAAATTAGCTATAGCGCTTGTTGGCAAAATGCGTTATAGCTAAGTTAGCTATAGCGCTTGTCCAAAAGAAACGCGCTACTACTAGTTTTTTTAATTTTTTTTCTTTTCTTAGCTATAGCGCTTCCCAAGATAAAACGTGCTACTGCTAACTTTTTTTATTTTTCTTTTTGTATTTTTCTTTTTATTTTTTATTTTTCTTGCATTTCATTTTCCACAACTTATTAGTTCCTTTTTCTTTTTCGTTTCATTTCATTTTGTAAAACTTCCTTTCTTTTTCTTTTTCTTTCATTTGCACTTTTCTTTTTCTTATCTTTCTTTTGCACTTTCCTTCCTTTAATTTAGTCTGTCGTTAGAGCAATACCACTGTTACCCTTTGAATAATAATTAGTATAGTATATATTACATGATTTGACCGCTAACACCGGTATACAAAAAAGACACACACAAACTTTGGGGATTAGTTTGTCAGCTTGGGCGACGACGACGCTTTAGACTGATCTTCTTCCCTCTTTTGTTCATTGTCGAATAATTGAGCCCATGGTCATGACTTTTCCTTCTCCAGGCATTACAATCTTTTGTAGGTAATGTAGTCTTCATTCTTCTTTTTACATATGTTTCGTTGTCATCAGCATCATCTTCCCTCATCGGATCACCATACTGGTCATAGTCTTCCTCGTTGGCGACTCCATCCATTCCGGCGATGCTCCTTTTGCTTCTCCTCACGACAACACGGCTGGGATTGATCGGATCAGTTATGAAGAAACATTGTGTCACGTGTTTAGCGTGTACCCATGGCTCATTTTTGGAGATGGCGTTGACGATACCGCTATCATCGGAGTCGGGTATACACATGGTAGTGAAATGTCGGTTTTCTCTGTGTACATTTTTAGCCCATTTGACACGGAACATCGCCGTGCTATGCAATCCAGAGTAGTTAAGCTCCCATATCTCTTCGACCCTTCCGTAATATCTTTCAATTACATTCCCGGTCATGGCTTCCATCGTCACCCCTGAGTTTTGGTCATCACTGTTTATATCTTTCTCCTCCATGTAGAACGTGTATCCGTTGATATCGTATGCTTGATAAGTCGCGAGGTTGGTCGAGGGGACATGTGCTAAGGGGTATATGAGTGTTCCATTCGGACAACCCTCTTCCGGGGGATTAGCCAGAACTCGCTCTTTGAACCAACGCACGAAAGTGGAGTTGTGCTCTCTAATAACTTCAGCATCTGTCGTGTGCACCCCACGGTCATGGTATTTCATTGCGATGGTCTCTTTGTGCAGTGTCACGAAATCTTCTAGCACATCTAGGTGTTGTAGCACTACTAAGTTTGCCCTGTCAATGTCGTTTTGTCGGCCCGAGCATAACACATTCAAATCCCTATGACCGTTGGTGTGACCTTCGCCTCCGAGCCTTCCACAGTGCTTGTTGACGGGCAAACCAACAACACGGTCTTTGGTCAGATAACTCTCACAGAAAGAGATGCACTCTTTGGTCAGATATCCCTGGGCTATGCTTCCATCTGGACGGGACATGTTACGAACGAATCCTTTGATGACCCCATTCATCCTCTCGGACGGCATCATGCTATGCAGGAATGTTGGCCCTAGGTCGATGATGTCGTCCACGATGTGGACACATAGATGCACCATGACATCAAAGAACGCGGGCGGGAAGTACATCTCTAGCTCATTCAGTATGACAACGATCTCTTCATGTAGCCTATGGAGTTGCTTCACACTGATCGACTTTCGAGAGATAGCATCAAAAAAGTGGCATAGGTCAGTAAGCGTGTCACGCACATGTGTGTCCATAATCCCTCTAAGTGCAACCGGGAGTAACTGCGTCATCATCACATGACAGTTGTGAGACTTCATCCCACTGAACCTTTTTTTCTTAGTGTCCAGATATCTGCTTATCTTCCCACAGTATTTGGAACTAACTTTGATTCCGGCAAGGCACTTGAACAATTGATCGACCTCCTTCGGATCTAAGGTGAAGCAAGAGGGGGGACAATATTGTTCTTCCTTCTTGTTTACTTTTTTGCCCCTATCTTCCATCTCCGTCTCCGTCTCGGTCTCCTCTGACGACCTTTTACCGGGCATTTGGAGATCTTTCCTGATTTTCAAAAATTCCAAGTCTTTTCTTGCCTTCGGCCCATCCTTGGTCCTCTCCGGCATGTTCATCAATGTTCCAAGCAAACTCTCAAGGATATTTTTTGTGATATGCATTTGATCAAGGCTATGAGGCGTGTCGAGTATGGACCAGTATTCCAAGTCCCAGAAAATAGATCTCGTCTTCCATACCTTCAGCAGGGGCTCCGGCGCCTTTTTCTTCGTCTTTCCCGATGACGGGCACTCTTTCCAGTTCTTCAATAACTCATATATTTCTGCACCGCTATGCTTACATGGAGGACCTCGATGCTCAGCCTTAGCATTGAATAGATCTCCACGCTTTCTCCATGGGTCATCCTTCTCGAGCCATCTTCGATGCCCCATGTACACAATTTTTGAAGACCCGCCGTCTTTTGATAGCTGCAGAGAAGTTGTATCATCCATGCACCTCGTGCATCCGCAATATTCGTGGCACACCTGGCCGGAGAGATAGCCGTAACCGAGATAGTCCTGTACCGTCGTGGTCAGCACGGCTCTCATGTAGAAATACTCTCCTTTGCTTGCATCCCATGTCTTGGCCGGCGTTGTCCATAAGGTTTGTAACTCCTCTTTCAGTAACCCGAGATACAGATTTATATCATTTCCCGGTTGTCTCGGCCCTTGAATAAGCATAGCCATGTGTATGTACTTTTCCTTCATGCACAACCAGGGGGGAGGTTGTACATCCATACAAACACGGGCCATATGCTATGATTGGTGTTCTGGTTGCCAAATGGATTCATGCCATCGCTACTAGCGCCAAGCACGATGTTCCTTGGATCATTTGCAAAAAAATTAAATTCAGCATTTAATGCTCTCCACTGGCTAGCATCTACGAGATGTCTCGGCTTCAGCTCATCTCCGTCATCTGGCTTCACCCTCTCCGCGTGCCAGCGCATAAGCTTTGCTTCCTTAGGATCAACGAAATACCGCTGTAGACGCGGAGTGATCGGAAAGTACCATACAACTTTCTGTGGAGCTTTCTTTCCGGCCTTTTTATATCATGAAGCATTGCACATTGGACAGATGGTTTTTTCAGCGTGCTCGTTCTGATATATGATGCAATCATTGATGCATGCGTGATATCTAATATGTGGCAGATCAAGAGGGCACACAATTTTCTTTGCCTCCTCGACACTAGTAGGACACAGGCTTCCCTCGGGAAGAACCTTCTTTAGGTACTTCAGAAGCTCATCTAGGCGTGTATCTGTCCATTTGTTTTTTGCCTTCATCTTTAGAAGTTCTAGTGTGAAACTCAAGCGGGTCACCTCAGGATTATTGCAACCATCATACAAAGGAGTCATCGAGTCTACCTCTAGTTGCGCCAGTTTGGCCTCCTCTCTAGAAGCAGCTCTGTCGCTAGTCGTCTTCTTGCGAAGTAGGTCTCGAACATGCGGGTCCCACATGGCTGAACTTAGTAGCAAGGAAGACGGTGGCGTGTCCGCGTCTCCTCCGCCTTGAACTGCCTCTTCGCCATCGACATTTCCGAGGCCGTCTTCCTCTTCGGGTACATAATCGGTCATCTCTTCGTCTGGTGGCCCCATGTCGTTATTTCCTTCCCCGTCGACGTCCTCATCATCATCATCATCATCTTCTTCACTTATCCACCAAGTATGGCCATGCATGAAACCATGCATGAGCAGGTGCGCCTTGAATGTGCCCCCTCAAAGGGGTCAAGCCTGGCAATTCCTTTGCATTTTCGACACGGACATAAAACATCCTTCAGTCTTTTTTCATACATGTCGTCCACAGCGGATTGCCAGTATCTTTCCACCATCCTTCCATTGACTTTCATGATCACCTGTGCGCGGAGCAAATATTATAACCACGTATATATGCATGCATGGATCAAATTCATACAAAAATTCAGCATGACCTTCCCTAAACATAGGACATATTGAGTTTGCCCGAAATTCGCCGAAACGGAATTGAATCGACATTTTGGCAAAACATAGGCAACTCATGTCACCCACATTATTTCATCAACACAATGTAGGAAACTCAAATTATGCCACACACAAATCGGTATATATATTCTCATATCGCCCATATATATATAGTTGCAATCCTATCAACACAAACACCTTTTTTTGCTCACCTATGTGTTGAGAGGGATATCAAGCACCTTTCTTCTTAATTACCTAGTAGCTCTAGATATATAGCTCTAACTAGCTAGCTAGCTAGCTAGGGAGAGAGAGCTAGATAGGGAGATAGTGGGAGAGGAGAGGGAAGGCATTAATGGAAGAGGGTGGAGGGCAAAGAAGAGGGGGAGGTAGGGCATTAATGGAGGGGTGGTGGTGGAGGGC
>NC_041382.1:26324574-26325514 GCF_002162155.2 Triticum dicoccoides
TAATGGAGGGGTGGTGGAGGGGGAGCATTGAATGGAACAAGCAGGGTGCAAGGAAAGGGGGAGAAAGGAAGGGGGAGAGGAAGAAGAAAGGGGAGGAAGGAGGGGAAAGGTGGTAGGTGGGTGGCCAAAGCACGCTACTGCTATGAGTGCCAGCCAAAATATCTGCTGGTACGTAAAACTAGCTATAGCGCTTGTACAAAAACAACGCTACTGGTATAAGTTTACCCATAGAAGAAATAGCAGTAGCGCGTCTAGGTGCACGGGCGCTACAGCTACTTTCTTAACAGTAGCGCTCCTTAGACAACAAACGCTGCTAATATTTTTTGGTCGGGTGGTGTGCTGTGGCAAACTTACCAGTAGTGTGGCCTACAAAAACCAACGCTGCTACTATGTTTTACCAGTAGCGCGCTTTATAATAGACGCTACTGGTAACTATCAGTAGCGTGGGGTCCATAATACACGCTACTGGTAAACTTCTATGTATAAGCCTTTTCCTAGTAGTGAATATGAGCATCCTGGTTCCGCCATTGGTTATTGACCAGAGATGTGTCTGGGTCATGTCTACATAGTTCTCGAACCCGTAGGGTCCGCACGCTTAACGTTCGATGACGATTTGTATTATGAGTTATGTGTTTTGATGACTGAAGTTTGTTCGGAGTCCCGGATGAGATCACGAATGTGATGAGGAGTCTCGAAATGGTCGAGACATAAAGACCGATATGTTGGACCATGTTATTCGGACACCGGAATTGTTCTGGATAGCTTCGGGTAAAAACAGAGTGTCGAGGGGTTGCCGGAACCCCCCGGGGGAACTAATGTGCTACCATGGGCCTTATTGGAGAGAGAGGAGGGCCGCCAGGGCAGGCCGCACCCTCCCCCCCCCCCCTAGCAGTCCGAATTGGATAAGGGAAGGGGGGCGGCGCCCCCTTTCATACTCCCT
>NC_041382.1:26325865-26347829 GCF_002162155.2 Triticum dicoccoides
TCCTTCCCCCTCTCTTCCTTGTGGAGGAATCCTACTAGGACTAGTAGTCCTAGTAGAACTCCCTCTCCTTGGGCGCGCCCCTAGGGCCGGTCGGCCTCCCCCTCCCTCCTTTATATACGGGGGCAAGGGGGCACCCTAGAACACACAAGTTTCTCTTAACCGTGTGCGGTGCCCCCCCCCCTCCACAGTTACACACCTCGATCATATCGCCGTAGTGCTTAGGCGAAGCCTCGCGCCGGTAACATCATCATCACCATTGCCACACCATCGTGCTGACGGAACTCACCCTCGTCCTCAATTGGATCAAGAGCACGAGGGACGTCATCGAGCTGAACGTGTGCTGAACGCGGAGGTGCCGTACGTTCGGTACCTGGATCGGTTGGATCGCGAAGAAGTTCGACTACATCAACCGCGTTACTAAACGCTTCCGCTTTCGGTCTACGAGGGTACGTGGACACACTCTCCCCTCTCGTTGCTATGCATCTCCTAGATAGATCTATCTTAATCGTAGGAATTTTTTTGAAATTACTGCATTACCCAAAAAATGGAGCAGCAACAGTAGGGGACCAAGAAACTGCAAGCAAGGCAATCTACACGTAAAGAACACTACAAAAAGCTCATACAACCACTAAAACCAGAGTAAAACTTGACCTACATTTGTACAGTTCAGCAAAACAACAACAGAGAACCAAGGGCTCATTCGGTTTGGAGGAAATCCAAACATAGGAATTAGGAGTAGTATAAGAATTTGATAAGATGGCACTTGACATCCTAAGGATTTGACTTGCCTCGTTCCTACGGGCAAAATGAGCTTTGAGTGGATGTGTAGTTTCCTCCAAAAACACAGGAAATGAATAATATTCCTATGAAATTCATGTACATATTTCCTACAAACTGAATGCATCTATGGGAAATTTTCCTCCGGAATCCTTGTTCCTATGTTCTTCCTATGTAAATCCTTCAAACCGAACGAGGCCCAAATGATACTATCTGATTCCTATACCCCAAGCGTTTGCATTCTCTACTCTTGCTCCTCCAAACTGCAAGCAATCAATGGTCATGGTTAAAGTTAAGCTACGAACACGTCTGAACGGGTATAGATTCAATCCTAAATAAAGATACTTCCTCCGATCCATATTAAGTGTCGCTGATTTAGTAGTTAATATGGATTGGAGGGAGTAAGATTATTTTAACCAAGGAATAAGATGGCAACAATAAAACGGGATGGTCTAAAACATATTTATTTCCGCCGAGGCCAACATGCTTTTATGCTCTTTCTATAAAGACCACAAATGACAAATCAAAATTGTCAGGAAAGAAGCTACAACTTTGCTACAGAAATTTAAAGAAAAATACATATCCAAAGGAGTAAAGCAACACACAGGAAATAAATATCTTGGACAATAATGTCAATGGAAAGAACGTATGTCACAAAATCATGAAGGGTGTGAGGCACAAACTGCATTGCTGCATATATATGCGGGTCATTCCAAATCCTACCATTCTCAGATTCTAATAATTTATCAAAGGATGAGTAACTAAGAAAGCAATAATCACTCCTAAAGGTTATGAAGGTATGCTAAAAAATAAAAATAAAACACTTCACCAAATACAGCGTCATTAAGTTCAAGGGTCACTGCACTGGGTTCTTTGATAGTTTTAGTTGAGCTAATTCTGTCAATCTATATGGTAAGAGAATGTCACTCCTAGCTAACGCATCCTCTTATGTAGTTTCTAGCGCTTCAACTAAAAAAACAATGTCACTCAAGAACTGCAAATATACTATTTTATTTTCACATATATGCAAAATACTAATTTTGATATACGTATTAGTTTGTACTACCTCTGTAAACTAATAAGACTTTTCAGATCACTACATTAGTGACACTCTTACCAAAAGATGGCCCATGCTGTTTGTTGGTTTAGTGAACATAAGTTCAGGTAGGTGTCAACTTACTCCTAGGAATTAACCACATATCTAGATGCTCTGTCATGTTTTCTGCATAACCTTGTCCAGTATTCAGAAAGGAATACTCTCACTAAGATGTAATAAACAATGACTTGATCAGCAAACACTGTCAATTTTAATTTCCATAATTTCATTGTTATCACAAGCACATGATCATATATAATTATATATAAGCACAGAATAGGCACAATACTTGATATAATCTACCAACAGAATAAAAAAGGGGGGCAATAAACATATAGATTGATTGCTTACAAAAACCTGCTGAATTTCTTTTGGCAACCAAATTGACATCCTTTATGATGTGGATCACCGATACGATGATTATTACCAAGTAATAACAGTAGAAAAATAGCTTGATAGGAAAATCTACGATGTAAGTCACATAATGAGGGTGTCTTGCTTTGCAGGAGCAAATAAAACTTTGTCCATACTTCATTATACCTTGACATGCTTTAAATCAGCATGTTACAATCAACCAAGAAATCTTCATGATGTTGTCATCAATTACATGTAAGATTTACCTATTGGGGTTTGAGGAATGGGGCTTGCATCAGGACAATTCTTTGGAGGAAATGATCAAATGTCAATATAAGTGTGTTATGTGAAGCTGAAGCACAACCAAGATATAATGTAATTGCTTGATAGCTAATTTTTTTATCTCAAACCTGAAGAACCAGAGAATAAACTAAAATAAAAAAAGACACCAACCACCAGATATGAATTGGAAATATGAACTTTCCTTTCCTATTTGTAAGTCCAATTAGTTAGAGCCAAGATCTGTTTAAACTGCAGAAAATAAAAGAACAATATCAATTAGTGTCTACAATAAAAATATGTGGAGGATTTTCTTATGTTGGTGGGTCCTCTCCCTGGCACGCCCCATATCATTAACTCTCCCAACGGTACTGGAAAGTGGAGGCCTAACGGCAACGGCATGACCTCATAGTTCAATGTATGTACACACAGCCGCAGGCTGCAGCACACACGCACCAAACACACAACACGCACGCCAGCCGCACGCACACACAAATTGGTCGCCTCCTCACACGGCTGGTTGCCCTCAGGACCTCGACGCCGTCGCGGCCGGGCCACAGCGCCACCAAATCCCCCGGGCCGTCGAGACACATAAGATGCAAGAGGAGAGAGGGACGGCTAGAGGGAGGAGGGAGATGGAAGGGCTCGCCGCACCGACAACAATGGATGGCACCGTCGCGGGTGGATTTCCCGGTTGATCTGGTGTCGGTAAGGGACGACCGCTGCTGCCGCCGATTTCAAATCGGGGAGGCGTCTTAGCGGCGAATGAAGTACATGGGCGACGGAGGTGGAGGTAGAGGATGCAGGCAAGGAGTTGGGACTTGGGGAGCGAGATGTGCAGGACGCCACAATCCAGATTTTACTCCGAGGCCCACCACCCGCTCACGCCGCAGTCGCTGACCCGGTCAAAATCGGGAACAGCCAGCCAAATTGTTTGCCTCGATCGTTCCTCGGCGATTTTGCCCAGGAGCTTAGTGTTATAGGAGATATATAGCATATTTACAATGCTTCCAACTTATTATGTAATTTCTTTGATGAATTTTGTTTGATTGCCAGCTACTATGCTTAATCCGAGAAATATAGATGAATTGTGCCAACTCCTTCTGCTCCATAACTTTCACGTCTATGTTAGTTCTCTCCTAAGCATTTATTAGTCTTTCTTCGACTGAAGCAAAACTCACCATACAAAATATCACACGCTAATAATTTCCTCACAATTAAATTTCTCCATTGGATTGATGTCACGTCATCGACATTGACCCTAGTCCTGGCTGGTGTACTGTAGACAGTTATCAATTGATCGAGAAAGGAACTGCTAGCTTGTGTTGGATATCCATTATCATATACTCCCTTCGTTCCTAAATAATTGTCTTTCTAAAGATTTCAACAAGTGACTACATACGGAGCAAAATGAATGAACCTACACTCTAAAATATGTCTACATACATCCGTATGTTGTAGTCCATTTAAGATGGCTAGAAAGACAATTATTTAGGAACGGAGGGAGTAGGTCATATTCAAACCTTTTTCTTTTTTTTTTCTTTTGGACAGATCATCATGTTCAAACCTCGTGCAAAACCAAGCTAGAAAAGCGTCCCAACAAAGTGTAGGATTTGGTAAGCTTTTCATGGAGAATACATAGCAAATTTATTTTCTTTTCATCTTATATTTTGGAACTGGGCATCATGCCCGGTTTGAATTATGCCACAGATAACTGAACCAGCACATAATTCGAAGAAAATCAAGAAACGAAAAGATGGCCGCTGGGGAGATACCCGTGCTTACGGAGCCTTAAAGAAAGTGTTGTTCATTCCTTTGCGTTTCATCATTCGTCTCGAGTCTTTTTCCGTGAGGAGTCTTTTACTCACTCCTCTCCAGGAAGGCAGCAAACATCACGTTGCCTCCAGATCACTGGCTGGCATCTTCTTTTTCTCTTCAACTGAATAGGGGATTTTGTTCATCAATAATTTTCAGGAGGAGAGAGCAGCCAAACAAAAAGCAGAGCATCAGCGAGGTGGGCTAATGGGCCTTTTTCGTGGCATCTGGTCTTGGCCAGATTACAGCCTAGCCGTAGATATAAATAATCTTCAAATCCCATAAAATTACCAAATCACTAGTTGAGGAGTACTCATTGCAAAGATCACTCCAACTTTCCTGGTTGCGATAAGTGGCGCACATGCAGTTTTCCTTTTTTTTCGTAGTTCCGTTTATTCAAAACGTTTTATCTCTCAAACCGTGTGTCCAAATCTCGAACCGCTTTCACCGTTGGATTCCTCGCGTCGAGATCTTCAAAACTAGATCCCATGTTGATAGGTTTTGACGAACTTTTTTTCACGAAAAAAACCGGACAAAAACACCGAACCGGGATCACGGGTTTTTTCCCTTTCCGAAAGAGGCACGGCTGTGACTCTCGCGAAAGCACAACCGTGCCTCTCGCGGATGCAAAACTGTGACTCTCGCGGAAGGAAAAAAGGAGGAAACGCGTTTTTTTCGTTTCCGGGGAGGCACGGCCATGACTCTCGCTAAAGCACAACCGTGCCTCTCGTGGAAACAAAATCGTGACTCTCGTGAAAGAAAAAAAACAGAAAACGCGTTTTTTTTGTTTCCTAGAGGCACAGCCATAACTCTCGCGAAAGCACAACCGTGGCTCTCGCGGAATAAAAACCGTGATTCTCGCGAAAGAAAAAAAATAAAAAACATGTTTTTTTTGTTTCCGAGAGGCACGACCATGACTCCCGTGGAAGCACATCCGTGCCTCTCGCGGAAGCAAAACCGTGACTCTCGCGAAAGGAAAAAACAGAAAACGCATTTTTTTTCATTTCCGAGAGGCACGGCCGTGCCTTTCGCGAAAGAAAAACCGTGCCTCTCGCATAAGCAAAACCGTGACTCTCGCGAAAGGAAAAAAACGCGTTTCGCGCAAATTTTATTTTTTTTAAAAAAAGAAAATTTTGATCGAAAAGCTAAGGAGGATCGGTGGAAAACCAAAACGTCGAAAAAAAACCCGGAAAAACCAGTTTAAAAAGCAGAAAACTCGTGTGGTAAAAAAATCCGGAGGGAGCGCCCAGAGCACGACACGTGGCGAATGGCTGAGAGAGCGCCAAGTGGCAATGATCGTTAACTAGTTGCTCTCGTAAAATTATGAGGCTTATCAGTAGTGTCAATTATATAGTATTTCATTGAATCCACCTTCGATAGATATACAGTGCATGTATCTAACTTATTACTGTCATATCTTGGATGAAAAAAAAAATTCATTTCATTGCCAAGTACTTACCCTGCCATAAGATTTCACCATAAACAATCACACACTAAAACTTGCCTTGCCATAAGATTTCTCCACTCGAGTTCTTGTCATTGGCCTTAACCCTGATCTTGGCTATGGTAGACACTTATTAGGCATCACCCCTTGTGGGAAACAGTCCTATATCTGATTGGACATCGTAGGATACGTCAATAGCATGCACTCGTATTCGGGACCGGCTATCGGGTGTAGGAGATATGCGCTAGACGCAATAATAAATGTTATTACTTATCTCCATGTTCACAACTATATTTATATTTCGTGCTAAAACTGCTATGGTTCTGGAGTCTGCAATAACCACGAGGCTTGGAGGAAAACTCACATGCACGTGTGGAACAATAAATCGTAAAAAGCATTCTTGGACAAGCCTCTAAGACTGGCTCAAGTGATTGCATGATGATTATTGTGGTACCCCAACTTAGAGAAACTGGAACGCCCCGTATTCCAGCCCAGAGACCAAGTCTTCTGGAATACGACACTGCTTGGCATAGAATAAATCAGCTCTTTATTACAGTCGATATGGATACAAGGGTTCTGAAGACCCCAAGGATTACATCGGCACAGCGACACTACGCCTGCTAAGGTAGTTCCATGCTAGGAGGGGAACAACTCGAAGCAGCGGAATAACTTTCGCCTGCTAAGTGTGGAAACTTTACACGTTAGGTTGCAACAACCCGTAATTTAATTATTATTAATTACCCTCATAATTAGAAACTAAGATGGTCATTTAACTGAAAAGTAGCACATCTCAGATTATACAACAAATACATTTGCTCAACTGAATACTTTGTTCATGCATCTTCAATGTGTACAATAGTGCCAACTGTATAACAAGACCACATCAAATAGAACCAACATAAGGTTTATATTAGGCTTGAACTACCTACAATCCGACACATATGAGACACAGGTTGACCACCACAGGGACTTGCACAATGGATTAGTAGTCAACTAGTTAAAAGTGGTTTAGACATGGGCTGGAACTCCTGGCCAACCTAAAGACTCCAAAAATCATTCACGGTGAAATAGACATCGATGGGCAGCCATAACCAACCAAGAGAAAGGGTTTTTACTTGTTAGGTATTAGACGGTGGGAGTAGAGCAATCAGGCTAAAGATCTACTCGTATCCACACTCTCCTCCCAAGTAGCTCGACCAGCTTGTCTTTCTCCTAGAGCATTCAGCTCTCTACCCACAAGCAGCACAGATCATAGAGCAATAAGTGTAGATTGTAACATGAAGCCATCATCACTGAACCTTATGGGCAGGTCGGAGCTGTTGGCCCGACCGGGACTTCATCGGCGATCGTGGGAGCATCCTCGGGGAGAGGAGCGAGGCAGGGGAGCGAGCAAGAGGAGTGGAAATATCTGGCTACTCACTGCTCGTGAGCGTTCCATTCATATCTATATGCAGTACAAAGGAATAAAGAAACTACCTACAGGGACTACCTGCTCCCTAACTATCATCAACTCCCTCATGCAGCAGGGAGAGAGATTCACCTACTACCTACTCTAGGTATGGGCAATCGATAATGCCACATACTAGAGACAAACAACATGTGCCTAGATAGGACATAGCACTATTAGGGAAAAGCCTAGTAGTAGCGCGGGTTAAACAGCTAGTAGTAGCGCGCGGCGATACAGCTAACTGTAGTAGTAGCACGGGCGCACCCACGCTACTACTATGTTTGTTAGTAGTAGCGTGGTTGCCACCCGCGCTACTACTATTAATTTCAAAAACAAAAAATTCTCGATCCCGTTCATGCTATCAATGGCAGCAATGGTTCGATCCAGCGACGACAGGGGCTGCCAGAGGTGCGGAAGGGCAGCGGCAGACCAGATCCAGCGACGGCTGCTGCAGAGGGCCCGGATCCATGGCCGAGCAAGGCAGTGGCGTGGGGCTCCTCTTCCCAGCAAAGGCAGCGAGCTCCTGGTCGTACATGGCGATGACCTACACGGGCAAGGACATGGGAGGGTGAGTCAAACCAGAGGGAGAGAGAGAAAAAGAAAACGAGGGAAAGAGGAAGGAGATGGAGGTAGCAGCAGGGTTGGTCGCCGGTGGTGAGGTGCTCCGACGTGGTGGAATGGAGATGCGGGGAAGACCGGTGAGCTCCGGGACGCCGGCGGCCTCTTTTGGCGCCATGGACGAGGAGGCGCGCATGGGTAGGAGGTCCATGTGAGAGCCTGGGGAGAGAGGGGGGAGAGTGATGGGGGAGAGGAAGGATTTGGGGGAGGAGATGGGGATTTCAGGGCTCTTAAAAAACCATGTACTTAGTAGTAGCGAGGGTATAAACCCACGCTACTACTATCAACTTAGTAGTAGCGCGGGTTTATACCCCTCGCTAGTACTATGGCATATCCCAGGGGGGCACGGTAGACACCACTAAGTAGTAGCGAGGGTTATAAACCCACGCTACTAGTATCAACTTAGTAGTAGTGAGGGGTTCAAACCGGCGCTACTAGTAAGTAGCAGTAACAAGGGGTATAAACCCGCGCTACTAGTAACCGTCTACCTATAAGATTTTCCCTAGTAGTGTAGGCCTACAGAGCAGGCCACCCCATGTGTGTGACAGGGTCAACACATGGGTCCTATGGGAGACAGGGTTAGACCCATAATTTTCTCCCTCAACCATGTCGAACGGGTTGGAAGTCGACGATCCAATCTTGTGGCGCAGCTCCTACAACCGATCACGTCTTCTACTTCTTGAGTTTGCGTTGGTTTTTCGCTTGAAGAGGAAAAGGTGATGCAGCAAAGTAGAGATAAGTATTTCCTTTAGTTTGAGAACCAAGATCTTAATCCAATAGGGGGAACACCCAAGTCTCCAAATATTGCACCTACACAAACAAACAAATACTTGCACCCAATGCGATAAAAGGGGTTGTTGCAAGGATGAGATCTGATATAGATAGGTATAAAAGATAAGTAAAAAATGCTAAATAAAGTAAAGGTAAATAGATTGCAGCAAGGTATTTTTGTATTTTTGGTTTTATAGATTTGAAAATAATATAATGGTAAATAGACCCGGGGGCCATAGGTTTCACTAGAGGCTTCTCTCTTGAAAGAACGCATATGGTGGGTAAAAAAATTACCGTTGAGCAATTGATAGAAAAGCGCATAGTTATGACGATATCTAAGGCAATGATCATGAATATAGGCATCACGTTCATGACAAGTAGACTGACTCCTGCATGCATCTACTACTATTACTCCACATATCGACCGTTATCCAGCATGCATCTAATGTATTAAGTTAACAAGAATGGAGTAACGCCTTAAGCAAGATGACATGATGTAGAGGAATAGATCCAAGCAATATGGTATGAACCTCATCTTTTTATCCTTAATGGCAACAATGAAAATATGTGCCTCGCTACCCCTACTGTCACTAGGTGAGGACACCGCAAGATTGAACCCATCACAAAGCACCTCTCCCATTGCAAGATAGATCAATCTAGTTGGCCAAACCAAATCAATAGATCGGAGATAAATACAAAGCTATCTTAATCATGCATAAAAGAGTTCAGAAAAGACTAAAATAATATTCATAGATAATCTGATCATGAATCCACAATTCATCGGATCTCAACAAACGCACTGCAAAAGAATAATACATCGGATAGAACTCCAAGAACATCGAGGAGAACATTGTATTGAAGATCAAAGAGAGAGAAGAAGCCATCTAGATACTAGCTATGGACCCATAGGTCTGTGGTAAGCTACTCACACATCATCGGAAGGGCAGCAAGGTTGGTGTAGAGACCCTCTATGATCGAATCCCCCTTTGACAGAGTGCCAGAAAAGGCTCCAAGATGGGATCTCACGAGAACAGAAGCTTGCGGCGGCGGAAAAGTATTTTTGTTGTGTCCTCTGCTGTAGGGGGAATATTTGAGTATTTATAGAGCTGAGATTAGGGTTAGGAGAGTCTCAGGGGGCCCACAAGCCCTGAGGGCGCCCCCCTAGGGTGTGGCCTCCAGGCTTGTGGCCACCTCGTGTCTCTTCCGGCCTCCTCCCGAAGTTCGTGGTTGTCTTCTAGTCCAAGAAAAATCCTCAAAAAGTTTCATTCCGTTTGAACTCCGTTTGATATTGATTTTCTATAAAAGACAAAAACAAGGAAAAAACAGCAACTGGCACTTGGCACTGGGTTAATAGGTTAGTCCCAAAAATGATATAAAATAGCACCAAAATACATATAAACATCCAAAATGGATAATATAATAGCATGGAACAATCAAAAATTATAGATACGTTGGAGACGTATCAACGTTCAGGGAGACTTTCTAAGGGTATCCGTCCTCTCCTCATCAGTCTTGATGAATACTATCACCACTGTGGACTACTCGACGCAATCACGTATGAAGTGATAGCGGAGATCAATGTGCTTGTTGCGGTCGTGAAGCACTCGGTTGCAAAGGGAAATCACCAATTTTTGTCAAGATGAGTGCATGTGTATTGTCTTGATTCAGCATCACGCCGAGAAGACGAGCCAGCCCTATCCTATTTCACGCCGCTGTACCTGCCAAAATGTACTCCGCCTCGCATGAAGAAGTGGCGACAATGTTTTGCATCATCGGTTGCCAGATAACTGGACAACTCCCGAGGAAGAACAACACGCCTGGGGTGCTCTTCCTGGAGTCCACGTCACCAGCATGGTCAGATTCGCTATAGCCCACCAGGTTCTCGCCGTCACCATGGGGATACACGCATCCATGCGTGAGCATGCCTATTATGTACTGTAGCAGGTGCTTGTGATACCCGCGAGATGATCACTGGTTGGAGCCTCCATGAACCTCCTCAAGAACCTGATGGCGTACAAGATGTCCGGCCGTGTGTGCATGAGATACTTCAGGCTTGATCACGCTAAAGTAGAATTTTGCGTCCACTGGTTCTTGGGGCTCTCCTTGCTGAGATTGCACCGTGCCTCGATCGAGGATTCCACGGCGTGGTAGTGCACCATGCATGCCCGCTCGACCAGCTTGCCTGTGTAGGCCACTTGAATGATTGTGGTGCGACCACGCTCCTGGTTCACCTCCAGCCTGAGGTAGTACCGGGGCATCACGAGATCGCTCATGCTGATGAGACGCTTCATCTCCTCCTTGAAGTGTTGCACATCGTACTCGGCGCCTGTGATAACTAGTTCATCGACATAGATGCCGACGATGAGCACTGTACTCATGGTCCCTCATGAGTACACACCGTGCCTAGAGGCGTTGTAGGAGAAGCCGAGCGATGCTAAGTTTGCATCCAACTTGGCATTCCATGCTCTCGGGGCTTGCCAGATACCATAGAGGGCCTTGTGTAGCTTGTACGCTACCTACTCATACTTGCTAGAGACGAAGCCTGGCTGCTAGGCAACACCTCCTCGTCGAGGTCGGCATTGAGGAATGCCGACTTGACATTCATGTGGTGGACCTCCCAACCCCGGTGAGCCGCCAGGGCAAGGATGAGTCGCATGGACTCAAGCCTTGCCATAGGAGCGAAGACCACCTCAAAGTGCAATCCCACGCGTTGCACATAACCTTTTGCGCTAAGGCGCACCTTGTGCTTAATAGTGGCCACGTGCTCGTCCTTTTCACCATGAACACCAACTTGAGCCCAATGGCTCGATGACTCGTAGGCAGCATCGTGAGTGTCCAAAGAGTCTTTTTGTTGATTGACGGTAGTTCATCCAGCATCGCCTGGCTTCAGTAGCCCTCTAGTTTGGCCTCCATGAACGTGGTTGGCTCCTTGCCGGCCATCCGATGCAATACCTCTTCGTTGTCGTGGTTCTCAGGCAGGTTCGTTAGTCCCGCGGGCTTGTCGAGAAGATCACAAAGGTGGCGGTACCAATGTGGGGAGACAATGCTATCATCGGCGTCAAACAGGGTTCGGCTGTGCCGGTGGCAAAGTTGCAGACTGACCGGGCATGACCTCGCCCATGAAAGGGATGCTCAGGGGCGCTGCACCAGTGGTCGATGTTCCTAGGGTCAAAGTTCCCGAGGTCACAATTCCCATGTTCACAGTTCTCGGGTCGTAGTGCCCGGGTTCACACTTCCTTGGGTCACCATTGCCTGGGACGCTATGCCGAATGTCAGACTGCCACGGGTCATTCTTCCTAGGGTCCTTGTGCCGGACATCGCACTTGTTGGGGTCGCTCTTCTCGGGGTCCTCGAGTACATCGGGTACTCCACGACGAAGGAGCTACTCGCTGGTGCCTTCCTCGGTTCCTCCTAGCACCAGCGTGCATCCTCGTTGATGACGACGTCGCACGAGACGTGCACGCGCTTTGAGATGGGGCCATACATCTCGTACGCCTTGGAGCCCATCTCGTAGCCGATGAACACCATTGGCGTGCTCCTATCGTCGTGCTTCTTCAGTTGTGGGTGTGTTGTCTTGACGTTCCCAACACAGCCAAAGGTTTGTAGGACGCGTACATCGGGCTTACTCCCTTTCGACGCCTCATAAGGCATCTTGTCGTTGCCGCTCCTTATGAAGGAGCGGTTGATGATGAAGAGGGCCATGAGCACCTCCCCCCAATACGTGCTCGACACCTACTTTGCCTTGAGCATGCAGTGTGCCATTCTAAGCACCATCTTGTTTCTCCGCTCGACAACACTGTTCTACTGCGACGAGTATGGGGTTGTAAGGTGATGCTGCCTCCTTGCATGGCGCAGTGATCGTAGATGGTGGCCGATGTGAACTCGGCGCCACGGCCGACGTGCAACACGGGTAGCTTGTGGACACACTCTACCTTTGTTGTTGGCTATTATATGACAATGGTCGCTCCGCCTCATCCTTGGAGGTGAGGAGCACCGCCCGCATGAACCTACTATAGTCGTCGACGAGTAGTAGGATGTAGCGATGACTGCCTGGCGTTGCCAGGGTGATCAGACCACAGAGGTCACCGTGGACCAGCTCCAGTGGCTTCTTTGCCCGATACCTTGCTTTCTCGGGGAAGGGCGGGTGGCAGTGCTTCCCGACAAGGCACGCATCGCACAGCTTGTCAGCGTGCTTGATGTGCGGCAACCCGCGCATGAGGTTGCCGTGTGCCATCTTTCGCAGCCCATCAAAGTGCTGGTGCCCGAGACAAGCATGCCAATGTCAAGCGTCGGAGACATGGCCCATGGTGAGGCACATGGCACTACTAGAAAAAGGGCTATAGCTAATATGAACATTAATGGCGCACCATGTATGTGGTGCGCCACTGCTAGCAGTGGCGCACCAGATACAGGTGCGCCATTATTGACATATTACTAATGGCGCACCTGGTGTGTGGTGTGTCATTACTAGTTTTGAAAAAAATTGTTAGCAGTGGCGCACCAGGGGATAATGCGCCATTACTAGTTGACATAGTAATGACGCACCTATACAAAGTGCGCCATTACTATGTGTATAACTGGGTCAAACCTTGGTCAAACTTAGTAATGGCGCACTTTGCATAGGTGCGCCACTACTATGTCAAACTTAGTAATGACGCACCTACACTAAGTTCAGAATCCCAAAAACCTAACAGAATAAAAGATACGGGGCTTTTAAGATCTAGAGGGGAAAAAATGAAAAAAAAAATCAAACTTAGTAGTGGGGCACCATTTGCTAGGTGCGCCACTAGTAACAGAAAAAAAATTGGTTTCGAATTTTTTTGGGGGGAAAAAATGTTCAAAATATGATACGTAATATGACCGGGAAGTTTGAAATATTTTTTCAAAATTTCATCGCACTCATGAATATGAACAAAGTCCTAGACATCAACAAGGTTTAATAAGATTGATATGATAGATATATCACAAGTGCCTGTTAAGTGAGCTCGTGCTGGGGTTGGATAGAAGTGCAAAGTTAAGTGTGTTCGGGCTGGAGTAGTGTGAGGATGGGTGACCTTTCAAGAAGTTTGACCACGGAGTGTGATTTGACTTGAGATTAAGCATATTTACCCGAGATTAAGCCATAGTGACATGAGATTAAGAAAAACAAAAAAAATGGAACTTTTTTTGAAAAAATATTTGAAAAAAAAATCTGAAAAAAAATTTGAAAAAAAATTGTTACTAATGGCGCACTTTTATGTGGTGCGCCATTACTAAGTCAGATAGTAATGGCGCACTTCTAGGCATAGTAATGGCGCATCAAATGTGCATCATTACTATTTGTTACTAGTGGCGTGATAATAGTGGTGCACCTATAGTGCGCCATTAATGGCAAAAATAGGTGCGCCACTAATTAGCCTTTTCCTAGTAGTGTGGGGTGGAAAGGGCGAAAGGAATGCTTGTGGAAGCGATTTGGTGCTCGGGTTACCCTGAAAAGCAATCGGCTACACTGGTCATGCATGGTGAGCATCCCACGGCGAATCACGATGTAATACCAGCACTCGTTGAGCAGGCCGACGCTCACGACGCTGCTCTTGAGCGCCGGGATGAAGAAGACATCTGTGAATGCCTTGTGGTCACCCCCATTGATGGTAAAGATGATGGCTTGGATTTCTACCACCGAGCCGTCAGCGAACCACACCTTCCGGAAGATCGAGCGGTTCAGCTCCGCGAACGTGTTGACCAAACTAGTCATGTGGTTTGTGGTGCCGGTGTCGAGGAACCAAACCACGCCATGCTTGTCACCTTTGTGCGTGGCTGTGCTTACAGTTCTCTCCTCATTGAGGAAGACGTGGCCGCACACGCACACCGTTGTTAGGGAGCCATCCCCGTGTACTCATTAGACCCTGAGCACACAGTGTCCGGCTGTGGACGACCTGAGTCGCCATGCGCTCCTACACGGACTCGATGGTCACGAGCATCATGGTCGATCGGGGGGTGGCTCACCAGAAGTGTCGTGTCCTCTTATACAGACTTGATGGGTCTCGACCATGTCAGGGCCGCGGTCAAAACGGCAAGCGTTGTCGGGGATGTGGTTGCCGGGGCGTGGCTATCCCATGGCCATCTCTTCATCGCCTCCCAGACGTTAGGCCTAGAGCACGTCATGGTCGGGGAGTGGCCTACCTTGGTCGGGGCGGGGCCTGCTGGAGAGGTCAGTGCCTCCTGCACGGACTCAATGGTTGCCAGCACCATGGTCGCTGGAGGCGCTATGCCCTCCTGCACGGTCTTGATGGTCACCGGCACCATGGTCGTTGAAGCCGTTGTGCCCTCCTGTACGGTCTCGACGCACGCCATCTTCATCTCAAGCCAGAATCATAAACCACCGGGATACACGCATCCGTGCGTGAGCATAACTATTATGTACTGTAGCAGGTGCTTGATAGCCGTGAGTTGATCGCTGGCTGGAGCCTCCATGAACCTGCTCAGCAACCCCGGCCGGGTGTGCACGAGAAACCTCAGGCTCCTGATCACGCTAGAGTAGAATGTTGCGTCCACCGGATTCTCGGGGCTCTCCTTGCTGAGATTGCACTGTGCCTCGATCGGGGAGTGCACGGCGTGGTAGTCCACCATGCATGCTCGCTCGAGCAGCTTGCCTATGTAGGCCGCTTGAATGATCATGCTGCGACCACGCTCCTAGTTCACCTCCAGCCTGAGGTAGTAGGAGAGCATCCCGGCATCGCTCATGTTGATGAGACGCTTCATCTCCTCATTGAAGTGTTGCACATTGTACTCGGCGCCTGTGATGACCAGGTCGTCGACACAGATGCCGACGATGAGCACTGTACTCATGGTCCCTCACGAGTACACACCGTGCTTAGAGGCATTGTAGGAGAAGCCGAGCAATGCTAAGCTTGCATCCAGCTTGCCATTCCATGCTCTCAGGGTTTGCCAGAGACCATAGAGGGGCTTGAGCTTGTGCACGCCCTACTCATACTTGCCGGAGACGAACCCTGGCGGCTAGGCAACACCTCCTCGTTGAGGTCGTCATTGAGGAACGCCGACTTTTTATCCATGTGGTGCACCTCCCAGCCCCGTTGAGCCGCCAGGGCAAGGATCAATCGCATGGACTCGAGCCTTGCCATAGGAGCGAAGACCTCCTCAAAGTCTAACCCCACGCGCTGCACATAGCCTTTTGGCGACAAGGCATTCCTTGTGCTTAACAATGGCACTGTGCTTGTCCTTTTCACCATGAACACCAACTTGAGCCCAATGGCTCGATGACCCGTAGGCAGCATGGTGAGTGTCCAAGAGTCTTTTTTGTTCATTGTCGATAGTTCATCCAGCATCGCCAGGCGTCAACAGTCCTCTAGTTCCGCCTCCTTGAACGTGGTTGGCTCCTCGCCGGCCATCCAATGCAATACCTCTTCGTTGTTGTGGTTCTCGGGCAGGTTCGTTGGTCCCGCAGGCTTGTCGAGAAGATCACAAAAGTGGCGGTAGCTGTGTGGGGCGCCAATGCTATCATCGGCATCAAACAGGGTTTGGCTGTGCGGGAATGACCTCGCTCGTGTGAGGGGTGCTCAAGGGCACTGCACCTGGGGTCAAAGTTTCGGGAGTCACAATTCCCGGGTTCGCAGTTCCCGGGGTCGTAGTGCCCGGGTTCACACTTCCTTGGGTCGCCATTGTCGGGAACGCTATGCCGGATGTCAGACTGCCCGTGGTCATTCTTCCTAGGGTCGTTCTGCCGGACATCGCACTTCTTGGGGTCGCTCTTCTCGGGGTCCTCAAGTACGCCGGGTACTCCATGACGAAGGAGCTGCTCGCTGGTGCCTTCTTCTGTTCCTCCTTGCACCAGTGTGCATCCTCGTTGATGACGATGAAGGAGCTGCTCACAGGGGCTTGTCATTTTTTCTCTAACGTCACTGTGCCCGAACATGCTGAATTGTTAGCTTGCAGGCGGGGAGTCCAATTAGCAACGGAGCTTGGTATCAAGAAGATGTACATTGAAAACAGAGTCCAATTAGCATCTGAGTATTGTTGGAAGGGAAAAAAACACGTCCTGAAAGAACTATAAATTTCCTGTTCAAAATTTTGTTAGTAAGTCTCAGCAATAAGTAGTTTTCTTGTTGGTATATACACCACTTAAATATATAATGTCTCCCAACGGGTGCGCATTTTACCTATAAAGGAAAATGAATCCAATTAAAGTCTTAACTGTCTGGAGATAACATGCCTTGCTCAGAGCGATCAAAAGAAATCGAATGGGCTATATGAAAGAAAGATACATATATACCTACCAGTATGGCAGCTCTGGCCTTTGCGCTTTATATGTGCATGAAGATTTGCATGTTGCCTGACGCCACATATTAGCAGGACTACATGCCCAGTTGCCGATGAATAGCACCATTACCATGTTGAGGAGCAGTAGTGCCAAGCCTTTGATCCTCCAACAACTGGTCGGTGACTACCGTGCAAGAAACCTTGTCAACAACACCTCCACCTCCGTCGGCAGGGACAATGGTCTCATCCATTGGCGGGATCAAAGATGCAGGCAATGCTGGGATCTGTTCCGCAACCACGCCGTGCTGCAGTTCGACCACATTTTGTTTGGTCACCAAAAAATAAAAGAAGTAGGAAAATACTTTCTAATGTGAATCTGCCACGTCCCATCCCGATCCCCTCCATTCGCTGCGTAACTCCGGACCACAGCCGCAGCCGGGCCGACCTAGTGGCACGCCACCTCACGAGCAGCATCATCCAGAGACGATTCCAAATAATAAGGTCCCCTGATTTGCAGCTGCATCTGTAAAAGTGGTTTTTGTGCACCCACGATCAAAAACTTAGTAAAACATTTCAAAAAATTCTGAAGCTTTGCGTATGTAATTATGACCAAATGTTTTAGGTGATCGCAAAATTTGGTGGCGAAATAACATCTGAGAAAATCTGTAAAAAAAACAAAGATTGTGCCGAAAACATGTGAACAGTAATGTCGGTGCACAGCATCATTTGTATTTCGTTTTGTATGGAGAACATTTAATGTTTTTTGGTGACCACCAAACTTTGCAAACTCCTAAAAATTTTGCTCATAATCACATCCATCAAGTTTCAGAATCTTTTGAATTTTTTTTTCATTTTTTCAAATTTACTGTTCACTGCGTGGATGAAGGTTTTGGATCCCAAGCGGTCCTTTTTTCTCGAGGGTCACCGGAATTTGCGGTTACCACGGTAACCGTGATATTCCGAAAAAAACTCGGGCGAAATTTAAAATCAAAATTTCAATTCAAATATTTTTAACATAGATATAGTAAGTATTTTACTCACAAATATATTTAACTGTTCCCTGGCGTAGTGGTTATTGGACCGCAGCAACAGCTTGCTTGTACGTCGCGAGTTCGACCCCTGGTCATTGCAGCATTTTTATTAAAACTTTTGCTTTTTTTCTAAAAAAATAAATCTGCGCGAGGACAGACTCGAACCCCCGACTAGCCGGTAAGGAGAGTACGCCTCTGCCCCTAGGCCACTACAAGTTCTGTTGGTCTGAAAGAGATGCGGCTTCTTTAACTGGACAGCGAGCGTTTGAATTCAAAAAATTTCAAAATATTCGAGATATTTTGCTCGGTATGAGTGTTTCTCGAAGGGCGACGGTAAACGCGGTAACCGCGTGAGATCGCGAAATTTGGCTCGGTACCCAAAACGCTGGCGTGGATGCACCTAAGGTGAGTGCAACCACTACTTTCTCTTACCACAAAACTGTTAGAGCCATCGCTCCAACAAGATGATGGTGTTTGATACCTTGGTTGAGACCATGCTTACCCTATTCACCATTTGCTTAGTTCGGGATTCAAGTTCGCGTACGGGAATGTGATAAGGGGTATACTTCTCCGATTCATGAATCAGGCATTGAGTTGGCGAATCGGTGTGTTAGGATTCAGAAATCGGAGTAGGACATAGACTCACATATACCAAGAAAATGACTATTCATTATGGTGATAAAATAAAATAGACAAGAAGGGAAATGTCTCATATGTTAATTGGGCCAGCCCAACTACCAATATTCATTGTGTATTCATAGTCTGCAAGTCACGTACCAGTGCTATCCTCAACCCTATGAAACCAAGCACTCGTCAAACCCCGCCACTACATGCTCCTATGGATTTCATCCCATCTATCCATTCCTATACTAATTAGGCACTCCCTAAAAATTGCCACGTTGATTAAAAATTACAGACCGTTAATATGGCGGGTCCGAGGTATTACGGTGTAGATTGACCCATATAATTCTCAGTTTTACAAAATAATAAATCTTCAAAAGGCCCACTATTATCCTTTTATGATTGTCAAATAGAAGTAGGCTCAATCGGACAAGCCATCCTTTTTTTTGGGAATGCCATCATGGCTACTTTATTGCATAGGTAACATAGTTAGATCGTTTGCAAGGCATTCAACCAGGAAGTCTGGGGGCACATCCTCCCATTTACAAGCTACATTATTATCAAAAGCATTCTTTGCTAAACTATGCGCCGCTACGTTGGCTTCCTCAAGCAATGTGAAAACTGAACTGAACCTATCATCCCAGCCATGATAAAACATTCCGCGTATATTGCTGAAGCTTCGTTCCAGATTCTGTCCTGACCTGAACATGCGTTAATGACCTCCACCAAATCTGACTCAATTTGGATTGAGTGTAGACCCATCTCATTTGCTAGTATAAGACCCTGTTTCATCACCAATGTTTATGATGTATAAGCATGAAGTATGTGGGGCAACAAGGAACATGCAGCCGCAATAAACACACCATAGCTAACTCAAATCACCACACCCGTGGAGCCGCTAAATGTTTCACCATGAAAAGAGGCGTGTGCATTCACCTTCTTTCACGGTTGTGGGAAAAGGCCTAAAGAGATCAGCAAGATAACCTGAAGCAATTAATCTTAAGCCTTTAGTTTAAAAAACAAAACGAAACTTACGCCATGGAATCTCAATTGTCCCTGTTCCATCTCCAAAGTAACCCCACGTCCCTCTCAAACCGAAAAAACAATTCACGCTGCCACCGTCAGTTTTCCTTCTCTTTTCCCCGCAAGTCGCCTACCTCCACAACTCTCCCAGGTATATGCAAACATGATGCTCACCTCTGTTCCACTGCAGGCGGATATCATGCATCTTGCGTCGTACCCGATCTATGACGCAATTGGGTCTATGCTCCACTAGGCGCACAGCCTGATGCTCACCTCTGTTCCATTGCAGGGGGATATCATGCATCTTGCATCGTACCCGATCTATGACGTGATTGGGTCTACGCTCAAGGCCACTGGGCACAGATCAAATAAACTAGAGGATCTAAAGTGAAAACATGGGGTAAAAAGTAATGAACCGAGAGAAATTTCAGGTCATGGTTAGGAGGAGGTCGTTGTGGCTGGAGCTGGTGGCTGGAAACTCAATGTTGTCGGTCATGTTGGTGTGTCATGGAGGAACAGGAGGAGGCGCAGCTACAAATGCAGGAGAAAGTTTCAGGAGTTTTTGAAATGTTTTACTAAGTTTTTTATCATGGGTGCACCGAGGGTGCAATGTGCGTGGCTGCACAAAAACCACTCTCTTGTCATAATACCAAATGAAGGTTTGCACGACTGAGGGCTGGTGCATATGAAAGATATGTGAGTCCACCCATTAACACATGTTGCAATGGTGGTATTTAAATGTGCGTCGGCTAGTCGGCTTCTACTGTGATGATGTAAACATCAGTTATGGAAGTGAAAAAATAACCCTTATTCCATGTCCAGATCAAGTAGAGCTCATGATATGGCAGAAGCCCACAATGCGGACCCTACTAATCTGTAGGTCATTTTTATGAAGCAACAGTAGAGAAGCATGTTGGCAGGTAACTGGATTGCTGACATTGGAAAATACCTCTTAGTAATTTGAGGAGATGGAGAAGTGGGCCATCACTAGGTTATTTTCATAAGGTTGGGGGCTAGGACACGCAAGGATGGTCCGATGACATAGCTCGCGGTAGGCAGCACCAGGACTAGCATCACCAAATACAAGCAGATGGTGATCTAACACATCCATATGTAACTTTTAGACAAGAATAAACAACCAAACATTACATCTAATATCGATGCAATTTCTCAAATTATTTAGAAAAATAATTACAATAATTAAAGTATGTTGCCCACGCAATTGGGCCAGTGGCTGTGCTAGTTTATTTACTAACAAGATCTTCAATTTTATTTTATTTCCTCAACAGTAAGATGGCCTTTGGAGGGCTTTTCCTCGCATTCCAGAAACGAAATATAGGATGGGACTATGTGGATTGAAATACCACAGACACTTAGAAATCTCCCTTTAGATAATATATAGAAGAGATAATATACAGAAGAGATAATTTCAGCTACATATCGAAATTGCATGTTGAATGAACTGTACATACTTACTAATTTTAGTTTTATTTAACCATTACCTGATTGCATCCTGAGAAACAACCAAAACGGGCGACACATTATGAATGAAGGAATATTTATAACTATTAGACTACAAGACTTTTTTTTTGAAAAATATAAGATTACGTGTTTATGCAAAGATCTGTATGGTCTCAAATAGTTCCTCCGGTTCTTTAAAGCAATTGTCTCGGCACAATCCAAATTTGACATCTTCTTTTCGATAATATATATTGAAGAGATACCTCCCCTGAACTAACACTTACAAAACAAACAGTAAAGACGAATAAAAATGCAGTGCAAACAACAGCATCCTTATTGACACACACCAGAAGAGCAAATGGATGTGTCACCCTAATATAAATCGTCAGAAGTAGCACTCGTAGAGCTTGATGTCCATCTGCAGACGGAAGTAGACTGCTCCCTCGGAGGCATCGAGTCGAAGCGTGGCGATGCCGCGCGCCATGAAGAAGTCGCCGGTGCCGCCAACGACGGAGAGGTCCCGCGTCTTGTCGTCCATGAGGTCCGCGCCGACGAGGTTCATGGTGCCCTTGTGCGCCGTGGAGTTGAAGACGATGGAGAAGCCAAACCAGGAGGTGTAAGACTCCTGCTTGTCGTAGAAGTAGAAGCCCTGGGCACGCGCCACGGGCTCCTCCCCTGCCACGGGTAGCGCCTTCCCCACCGTCAACGGGTCGTCGAACACCACCAGTGCACACTAGTGCAGAACCGGGCAATAGCACCGGTTCGTAAGGCCCTTTAGTGTCGGTTTAGGAACCGGCACTAATGTTACGGCACTAAAGCCCCCCCCCCCCCTTTAGTACCGGTTCAGCACGAACCGGTGCTAAAGGGGAACCACGTGGCACGAGCCAGCTCCGGGGGCCGGGAGCCCTTTAGTACCGGTTGGTAACACCAACCGGTACTAAAATGTTTGGGGTTTTTTTGGTTTTATGATT
>NC_041382.1:26348287-26350117 GCF_002162155.2 Triticum dicoccoides
CGTTTTAATTCTTTTTCGTTTGCTGGTATTTTACGATACTACACATTGTACACGTTATATATATATATATATATATATATATATATATATATATATATATATAGAATTTCTAGTAGAACCAATCATATATATATCATCAATCATGTCTCACAAACCACCATATTAATTCACACATACACACATGTATAGCTATATACAATTTCTCCTACATATGCATGTTGCCTTCGGAGCCAGTTGCATTAGCCTGATTGGTGCCTTCGGAGCACGATGACAATTGGAAGTGGTTCATGACTTGATCGATGGGGACGGTAGCGGGTAATAGTATTCTCCCTTCGGATTTATGACCTGGTCGAGCAAAAATCCCGCTATTTCCTCTTGAATTGCTTCTACGCGCTCCGTTTCTAGGAGCTTGTCCCGCACCTCTTTGAACTGTTAAGAAGGAGATCAATATGCATGTGTATTAGTTGTGTGACTAGATATCGATAATGGTGTAAAAATTGTGAATAGTGTTCTGACAAGCGTACCCATTCCTGTCTTTGAGATCTGCTCCTTTCGGACGCCATCATGCGAATGTTCTCGCAAACGCAGAATGCACACAGATCAGTCCCCTGCGCCTACTTCAGGGCCTTTATTACGAGAATGGAATTTAATTTGATCAGAGATAATAATTAATCAAGCATGATAATTAAAGAGATGGCAGCTAGCTAGCTAGTACTACTTAATTATTTACCTTGGCTCGAAACCATTTCAGCTTTGGTTTCCATTCGCCTTCCGTGACGCTAATGAACCTTGCCCAAGCCCTGCCCGCCGACAAAGAAAATGAATAAAGGGGTTATTAAATAGTTCATATCATGAAATGACGAACTAAATAGGCCGAGATATATAGTTAATAATGATTGAAATTACTTGTTGACTATCCCAAACAAGATGTTATAGTCACTATTTGCTTTGAGTAGCGAGTCCAGTATTTCAAATGTTCCGGCGTCAACTTTAATGATACACAAGATCCAGTGAAATCTGCATGCACACACGTTTGCATGTCTTAATTAAGCGGGCATATGTAAGCAAAAACATGTAGCTAGATAGTAGGCAAAAACAGAGAATCTATAGTACAAGAAAGTGTGACTCATTGGAAGTTGTAAGGAAGTAGTATATCTTCATTGTATTTGAGGCGCTTCAAGAACTCGAACATGCTGTCCTCTACCTTTTTTTCATGATGCTTGTTTATTTTCCATGTGTATTCATTAACGGTGTTTGGGTCAATGAACCCAATGCCATAGCGTCCACCTTTTCTCATTTCATACATCTTCATCCTGCATAATACCACAGAAAAGAATATAGTGAGGATAATTACACGTAATGATTGATCAAAAGGATCACTACAGCTAACTTGAGACTTAAATTACAGAAAGAAATCACTTACAGACAATAGCAACTGACGATAGATTTGTCGAGTGCGGCTTGATTGTATAACTGAAACAGTTCAGAATACTCAACGGCCACAGCTTTCTGATGGTAGTAATCATCCTTCTTGACATACACCATGAGGGACTCTCGGTCGGATCTCTTGATAATGTCCATGTACCATTGATGCAATGCATACATTCTCGTTGGGAGCTTATTGACATCTTCTGGCTTGACCAAAGGTTGGCCCTGGACAAATTTCCGTTTTATTTCCTCCTCTGTAATCAGAGGCATGTCCTCGATCTCGAGGAGTTGTCCAACAGTGATCTTGAGTTCTTCAGCCTGCATTATATGCTCCTGGGTTATTATCACATCGCCCACCTCGGGAACGTAAACTGTTTGGCCACAATAATATTGGGTGCGCGT
>NC_041382.1:26350407-26383350 GCF_002162155.2 Triticum dicoccoides
GAGCTCGCCTCCTTCTGTAGACGTTGTCGATGTAACTTCCTGATACTAAAGGCCTGTTGGAGAATGAAATTTTTCGAAGTGATGTATATATAGAAGGCACCTTTAGTACCGGTTGGAGCCACCAACCGGTACTAAAGGCCTGTTTTGGCCAGGCCAAGCGGCGGGAAGCGACCCCCTTTAGTATCGGTTGGTGGCTCCAACCGGTACTAAAGGGGGGTGCGCTGCCAGGCGAGGGGCGCAAAGTTTAGTCCCACCTCGCCTAGCGAAGGGCAGCCGCACTGGTTTATAAACCCAGCCGCGGCTGCTCCTTTGAGCTCCTCTCAAATGCAGGCCTTCTGGCCTACCTGTGCTGTGCTGCCCTGTGGGCCTACCGGGCCTTTGCGGGCCTGCATCCTGGCCCAACAACGGGTTGGGTTTCTAGTCGTATGCAGGCCGCTCTAGCCTAGTAGGCGGGCTTTTTTATTTTTTTTGCTTTATTTATTTTTGAGTTGTTTTTTTTGTGTATTTAGAGTTTCTTTGTGAATATTTTTGCTTTAGGTACAAAACATTACAAATTTTCTGTTAGTGCCCGTAGTTTTCAAATTTGAATAGTTTAAATTTTGAATTATTTAAAATTAGTGTGAATCACTAGTTTGTGAATAACTTGACTTTAAAAATTAGTAAAGGCATGAAAGAATTTGTTTGCACATAAAATTTCTTCGCGTTTCAAATGCCAAAACACATAATTAACTACCCTAACTATTACAGAGATTCCCTTCTGGGTGTGAAACACAGAAGAAAGTGATGATAGCTAGTGAAGCCGATCACATCCTAGATCTTTGGGTGTGAAACTTTTTCTTTGCGTGTGTCCCTTTGCACCGTAACCGTGGAAAATCTTCATCATTTAACGGGATGCTCGGGTCAATATTCACTGTGAATGGAGCAATTTCATCAAATTTTTCATAATCTTCTAACTTGTCTGTCTTGTCATCCACTCCCACGATGTTTCTCTTCTCAGAAAGAACTATGTGCCGCTTTAGCTCATCGTACGATGCATTCGCTTCCTTATCTTTTCTTTTTCTTGGCTTGGTAGACATGTCCTTCACATAGAAAACCTGTGCCACATCATTGGCTAGGACGAATGGTTCGTCTACATACGCAAGATTGTTGAGATCCACTGTTGTCATTCCGTACTGCGGGTCTTCCGTTACCCCGCCTCGTGTCATATTGACCCATTTGCACCGAAACAAAGGGACCTTCAAACCACGTCGATAGTCAAGTTCCATATGTTCTGTATATAACCATAATATGTTTCCTTTCCCGTCTTAGTTTCTGCATCAAAGCGGACACCACTGTTTTGGTTGGTGCTCTTCTTATCTTGGGCGATCGTGTAAAATGTATTACCATTTATCTGGTACCCTTTGAAAGTCATTATATTCGAAGATGGTAACTGGGACAACAAGTACAGGTCATCTTCAATAGAGGTGTCATGCATGGTACGTGCTTGCAACCAGCTGGCGAAACTCCTGGTTTGTTCACGTGTAATCCAGTCATCAGACCGCTCCGGGTGTTTGGAGCGTAGCAAATTCTTGTGTTCATCCATATACGGAGCCACCAAGGCGGAATTATGTAGAACTGTGTAGTGTGCTTTAGTGAGAGAATGTCCGTCCATACATATTATTTGTTCCCCTCCTAGCGTGCCTTTTCCATCCAGTCCGCCCTTATGCCGCGATTCAGGAACACCAATCGGCTTAAGGTCAGGAATAAAGTCAATAAAAACTCAATGACCTCCTCATTTTGACGGCCCTTGGAGATGCTTCCTTTTGGCCTAGCACGGTTATGAACATATTTCTTTAAGACTCCCATGAACCTCTCAAAGGGGAACATATTGTGTAGAAATACAAGACCCAAAATGTTAATCTCTTTGCATAGGTGAACTAGGACGTGCGTCATGATGTTGAAGAAGGATGGTGGGAACACCAACTCGAAACTGACAAGACATTGCACCAAATCATTCTGTAACCTTGGTATGATTTCTGGATCGATTACCTTCTGAGAGATTGCATTGAGAAATGCACATAGCTTCACAATGGCTAATCGAACATTTTCCGGTAGAAGCCCCCTCAATGCAACCGGAAGCAGTTGCGTCATAATCACGTGGCAGTCATGAGACTTTAGGTTCTGAAACTTTTTCTCTGCCATGTTTATTATTCCCTTTATATTCGACAAGAAGCCAGACAGTACCTTAATACTGAGCAGGCATTCAAAGAAGATTTCCTTCTCTTCTTTGGTAAGAGCGTAGCTTGCATGACCTGATGTATGCCGTCTTTTCCGTGCATACGTTGCTGGTCCTCCCGTGCCTCAGGTGTATCTTTTGTCTTCCCATACACGCCCAAGAAGCCAAGCAGGATCACACAAAGATTCTTCGTCACGTGCATCACATCGATTGCGGAGCGGACCTCTAGGTGTTTCCAATAGGGCAGGTCCCAAAATATAGATTTCTTCCTCCACATGGGTGCGCGTCCGTCAGCGTCATTCGGAACAGGTTGTCCACCAGGACCCTTTCCAAAGACCACCTTCAAATCCTTGACCATATCATGTACATCAGCACCAGTATGGTGGCCAGACTTCGTCCAGTGATCCGCCTCACCTTTGAAATGCTTGCCTTTCTTTCTTACGGGATGCCTGCTCGGAAGAAATCGACGATGTCCCAGGTACACATTCTTCTTACAATTAGCCAAATATATACTGTCGGTATCGTCCAAATAGTACGTGCATGCGCGGTATCCCTTGTTTGTCTGTCCTGAAAGGTTACTGAGAGCAGACCAATCATTGATGGTCACGAACAGCAACGCCTTTAGGTCAAATTCTTTCCCCATGTGCTCATCCCACGCACGTACACCTGTTCCATTCCACAGTTGTAAGAGTTCTTCAACTAATGGTCTTAGGTACACATCAATGTCGTTGCCGGGTTGCTTAGGGCCTTGGATGAGCACTGGCATTATAATGAACTTCCGCTTCATGCACAACCAAGGAGGAAGGTTATACAAACATAGAGTCACAGGCCAGGTGCTATGGTTGCTGCTCTGCTCCCCAAAAGGGTTAATGACATCTGCGCTTAGACCAAACCATACGCTCCTTGCGTCATCTGCAAACTCCTTCCCGTACTTTCTTTCGATTTTTCTCCACTGCGACCCATCAGCGGGTACTCTCAACTTTCCGTCTTTCTTACGGTCTTCTCTGTGCCATCGCATCGCCTTGGCATGCTCTTTATTTTGGAACAAACGTTTCAACCGTGGTATTATAGGAGCATACCACATCACCTTGGCAGGAATCTTCTTCCTGGGGCGCCGGCCCTCGACATCACCAGGGTCATCGAGGCTGATCTTATAGCACAATGCACCACATACCGGGCAAGCGTTCAAATCCTCGTACTCACCGCGGTAGAGGATGCAATCATTAGGGCATGCATGTATCTTCTGCACCTCTAACCCTAGAGGGCAGACAGCCTTCTTTGCTTCATACGTACTCTCGGGCAATTCGTTGTCCTTTGGAAGCATATCCTTTATCATTACCAGTAACTTTCCAAATCCCTTGTCAGATACACCATTCTCTGCCTTCCATTGCAGCAATTCCAGTGTGGTGCCCAGCTTTTTCTTGTCACCTACGCAATTCGGGTACAACAATTTTTTGTGATCCTCTAACATGCGCTACAACTTCTTCTTCTCCAAATCACTTGCGCAGTTTCTCTTTGCATCGGCAATGGCCCGACCTAGATCATCAACGGGCTCATCTGATGCCTCTTTTTCGGCTTCTTCCCGCATTGCCGGCTCAGCTTCTTCCCGCATTACCGGCTCAGCTTCTTCCCCCATTGTTGTATCATCGTATTCAGGAAACCCATGGCCAGGATAGCTGTCGTCGTCCTCTTCTTCTTCATTGTCTTGCATCATAACCCCTCTTTCTCCGTGCTTGGTCCAAACATTATAATGGGGCATGAAACCGGACTTAAACAGGTGGACGTGAATGGTTCTTGACGTAGAGTAATTGTGACCATTCTTACAGCGAGCACATGGACAAGGCATAAAACCATCCGCCCGCTTGTTTGCCTCAGCCGCAAGCAGAAAAGTATGCACGCCCTCAACGAACTGGAGAGAGCATCGGTCATCGTACATCCATTGCCGGCTCATCTTCATTACACAACACCGAATAGACCAAATTAATACAAGTTCATACATAAAGTTCATACAACACTTAAATGCAACAAACAAATAACTCTCTAGCTAAAGCATTTAAATGCAAGAACAAATACGATCAAGATCGCAACTAAGGTAATAATGGATCCAACAGCATAATGATACCAAGCCTCACTATCGATGGCATATTTTCTAATCTTTCTAATCTTCAAGCGCATTTTCTCCATCTTGATCTTGTGATCATCGACGACATCGGCAACATGCAACTCCAATTCCATCTTCTCCCCCTCAATTCTTTTCAACTTTTCTTTCAAGTACTCGTTTTCTCTTTCAACTAAATTTAACCTTTCGGCAATAGGGTCGGTTGGAATTTCCGGTTCACATACCTCCTAGAAAAAATTTCTATGTCAACTTGATGGGCATAATTTATCATAAACACGAAATGCAACTAGTTTTAAAAGAGAATATACATACCACATCCGAATCATAACAAGGACTAGGGCCGACGGGGACGGATATCAAAACCATGGCACTATATGTATAACAAACAACGTACGGGTAAGATAATTATACGAGTAACTATATATCCAAATCACACAAACATCAATTTTTATATAAAATTTCATGAACAAGAGGCTCACCACAAGGTGGTGCCGGCGACGGGACGGTGCGGGCGATCGACGGTGGCTACGATGGAGATTTAGAAGGCACTAAGTAAACCACACCTACATATGCAAACTAAGTGTTATTTTTGACCTCAAATTGCATATAAATCAAATACTAGCACATATATATATATCCTCCCAAATTACTAAACTCACAAATTAATCACTATATAAAGCATTGCAAGAGCTAATCTAGCAATGAGAGATGAAAGGGCAAAGTTGCTAACCTTTGTGATCATTTGAATGGACGGGGGCCTTCAAATCTTGACAAATTTTGGGCAAAATGTGTGATGAGCTCGAGAGGAAGAGGGGAAGAACAGAGAGGAGAGGGGAAAGGGAAAAACAGAGCGAGCTCGGGTGGACGAATGGTTTATGTAGGACGACCTTTAATACCGGTTTGTGCCAAGAACCGGTATTAAAGGGGCTGGAGGGGCCCCATTCTGACAACATCCTGCCACCACTCTCATTAGTACCGGTTCGTGGCACGAACCGGTGCTAAAGGTTCGCCACGAACCGGTACTAATGAAAGCGGCCCGGCTAGCCATTGGAACCGGCACTAATGTATACATTAGTGCCGGCTCAAATACAAACCGGCACTAATGTGCTTCACGTTTGACCCTTTTTCTACTAGTGAGCATGCCGAAGTAGGTGCCGTTCTTCCAGTGGGTCGTGCTCAGTGCCGTGGGCTTGGTGGCCGCCACGGACGTCGCATTCCGCGTGTTGTTGACGCCGTTGTAGAGGATGTCGTGGTAGTAGAGCGTCATCTCGTTGCACGGCTCGTCGGAGCTGCTGGAGACGACCCTCCTCAGGCCGTGGGCAGCGGCCGCCGATGAGCCCAAGAGAAACACGACATCCTGAAAGATGTCGTGGGGCCTTGCATTGTTGACACTAGAACTGTTTACTGAGCGTAAGCTGCGAAAGATCGACTAGCTGTGATGTAGTAGGGCACTGCTAAGCTCTCTTGTTGTTGTGTGTTAAGAGCTTGACTTGTGCATGCTATTTATACTTTATAGAGGTGCATGCATGGAACTGTGGGGCATGCATGCTGGTAGAACTAAAGTATGAGTTTAGTAACTTAATTTAGTTTACATCATAATCTGTCTTGTACTCCAAGTCCCCAACGAAAGTGACCAATTTTGTTTGGAATTGATGATGATTCGGTTGCGGTGGGTAGCTCCAACACAAGTACTCCCTCCGGTCCTTTTTAGTCTGCATATACGTTTTGTCCGAAGTCAAAATATTACTACTTTGACTAAACTTATCGAATAAAGTATCAACATCTACAATGTCAAATCAATATTGTTAGATTTATCATGAAATGTAGTTTCATGGTATATATATTTGGTATTGTAGATGTTAATATTTTTTAATATAAATTTGGTCAAACTTTATAAAGTTTGACTTGAGACAATTATTCATTTTGTGCTATTGGGCAGTCATGAGTATGTAAGCATGCATGCACCAGCGACTCATGTTAGGTGGGCTTCCCAAAGCCACACACACGCACTGACTATGTTTCTTAATTTGGAGCAGAATGTTCGCTGCATAAATTAGTTGGTTCAGTCAAATGGACGCAAAGGTCAGAAGGGATCGTTGGGACGTCAGATTATAATGCCATGTACTTATATGGATTGTTTTTCTTTCCTCTCCAACCGGTTAAGGCAGTGCATGGCACCGCTTTTGCCTTTTTCGCTAGCACGTCCACATGCCAACCATGGCGGGAGCTCCAGCATTTGACAAGGGGTCAAAGAAAACATGCAGGACAGAAGCTATACTGTTTCCATTCTATTATACCGTTGGGATTTCGCTCTCAGTTTCCATAACATCAAAAACGACAAACACACACGCACAAAAATCTTATATCCAAGGGCCCGTATAGTTACTTTTGTTTTCTTTTGACGAGAAAGGGTCTCCCCCGCTTTAGATTATAAAGAAACAACCAACCGATACAACCAGCTTGCTGGCGCCGCAGCACAAACAAGCCCAAAAAAAGGAAGAAAAAGAAAAGAAAAAAGAAACAAATGCCGATGCCGGCAGCTCAACTAAGCGAAGATGGCCGACACCCGATGCACCCTCCGAAGAAGTACCACGGCACGCCAAGCACTCCGAAGCCTCGCGTACTAAGCAACACCTTCATGAAGGAAAGCCACGACGACGCCGCTGCTTCCCGGACAAGTCCTAGGGTTTCCCCCGGTACGCGGATGGCAGTGGGGAAGGGGTATCACCGACGCTCCTCGGGAGGGTCCGGCGACGCCCATGGGCACAGTCGCGCCGGTGGCGAACGAGCCGCCAGAGATGTCTCCCGCCCCGAAAACACTACGGTCACCCCAGACAATCGAAAGCGCACCGCCCAACATACCGCCCACCAGCCTGTGCCACCACGGACACCGCACCATCTTCACCGTCTCACAAAGGCCACCAACACGAGACCTGGAGGTAGGACGACAGGAGGGGACAACCTCCACGGCTGCGCAGAGCCGACCGGACGTAGCGACACGGACCTGCCAGGCCACCAGGCTCGGTCGGACCCCCAACGGGTCCGGACAGCCCCTGCAGCCCCGCTGCAGCACGCCGGCCAGTGGAGCCATCACCACTGCAGCCACAGCCGCCTCGCCACACCACCAGGGAGCCACGCCACCGCGCCCCGAACTGCTGGGCCGAGTTGGCGCCGCCGGCCAGCCGCCCCGCAGCCAACGGCCATGCCGCTGCGTCGAGGGCCCCCAAGGCCCGCAGAACTCCACCGCAGAGCCCCACCGCTGCCGGGCAGGAGGGAGCCCCGACTCCCCCTCCAAGCGTGCGGGGAAGGGACATCCGCCGCCTCCGGCGGCACCCGAACACGCCGGTGGCCGCTGCCGGTGGCGGCGAAGGGGAAGGAGGAGCGAGACGGGAGGAGGGGAGGGGGCGCTCCGCCGCCTCGGTGGACGACGGGAGCGCAAGGGGAGGGGGTGGATGAGGGGGGAGGGAGGCGGGCCGGGGCATGCGTGACCGGCGGCCAGCACCGGCGGGAGGGAGCGAGGGTGACCGCCGGCGGCGGGGGGACCAAGGGAGGAACCCTAGCCTCGGGTCCGAGTCTCTGATTTCTTTTCAATGCCCTCGGTTACGATTGACGCACCCTTGCTCGTGTACACACACACACGACCGAAACAAGCTATCGAACCGCCTCAAACTAATCCTACCACGGACACTAACTCCTGATGCAACACGACAAGCTGCCAACCAACCTTTCCTAGTCACTGGCTACACTGATCGCTATTACCCTGAGCCTATTCGCATACAACTAGTACTCCCGAAAGCTGGAGTAGTATGCTAACCGTACCACTAGACCATAGAGACACATATGGTAACTCTTCTAAAACTTAACTTGATCACTAGTACTACTTAAATTAAATCAATATTTGACAACTACTATTCGATAATTAGATGTCTTTCATTTAAATTCTCGTATTATCAATCAAAACGTTAATGCTTTATGCATACAAATTTCATTGAGAAATATTGCACCCAATTGCGCGGCAATACGCAGGGTACCATCTAGTTCATTCTATCTAGCGCTGCATATAGCGTCTAACATATTTGCATTAAAAACAGAGCTGTTATTAACAGATACTAATTCTAAAAAGAAAAAATATCTAATTATAAATTTGATGCTGATTTTAAACAAATCAAGTGAAGTGTGTGGAATTTGTATACAAATAAGTGTCATCACTAGAAAAGACCTTCCGTTGATCGTCTTCCACTGAGAGAACAGCTCACACCCATAACCAGGTGAGTGGACTTATAACAACACATCATGAGTGATAGACTGGAGGCCACCTGATGGACCCTCTATTGATGGGCCTGGAGTGGCCCGCCGATAGCGGGGAAACAAGAGGCCAATTTTTTCATCTATTGATGGAGCCACTCCACTCACGAACAAAGCCATCTCGCCGGTCAAAGATGAAGCCATCACCATCGACGGGCGTGGTGTGGTCTGTCAGTGTAATTGGCCCCCACTGTCAAGCATCTCCATTGACAAGTGCTTAACCACGGCTCATTAGTTTGCTCCAGCTCTTCGGGAAGGACAAGCCACCATTGACAAGCAGATAAACCTTGTCCATTAGTGGTTACTATGCCTATATAATAGCGTGGCACTCACCAAGCTGGCATGTGCTCACGCACCTACATAGACTAGATGTGGGTGAACTTGTCACCTTTGCGACCTGCTGCTACATCCCTAGGTGGTATCCTGTCTCTCCGAAGCCCGTAGCTTGATCCCTCGATCAATAACTCCTTCCTCACCCAATGTCTATACCCCCCCCCCCCTTCTCTCCCAGAACATCGATACATTTCTCCCCCACAAGTACGAAATCCTCCTCCCACAAAGGCTCTCTCCCCCGACCTCTCTCCCCTGAGGCAGTGGCGCCGCGCCGCCCCCGGGGAGTCCCGTCCACACGATCGAGATGCGATGAGATCTGATCTGGGCCCGAGGGGTTTAGATCGAGATCAACTGCGGCTACGCCTCGTCTCGACAACGGCAATAGGAGATCCCCTCTGGGTAATCTTCGTGGCACGAGGATGTTCGGGTCTCTTGGCCCGGGCATGGTGGTGGTGGTTGCCTTCTCCACCGAAGGCAGTTGGCCAGGCTGGTAGTGACGGATCTTGGATCCTGCTATTAGTACCAGCAGCGAGTTGGGGAGACATAGTCGCCGGTGAAATACGAGTCGACTCCGGTCATGGCGGCGTCTACGTCGTTACCCTGATGAAGGCATCGTCAAGCAACTATTATGAACCTGCTCGTGCCGCTCCAGGAGAAATCCTAAGATCACCGGATCGGACGATGGCGGCGCTGCGGTGTCGTGTTCCCTATTGGGTGCATCGTTTGTGGAGCGGCGCCGGATGGAAGAGGCGTGAGGTGGTGTGGCGTGCCTTCTCTCACGTCGACGACAGCGGGTCTCGGCGGCATGGAGCAGCGTGGTCTCGCCGGTGGGTGTGTGATGATGGACGAGCGCATGATAGTGGCGTTGTCTGGGCAAGGTAGACCGGGCAAGGTAGATACAGCAGTACATCACTGAAGATGGACTGGTGGCAGGTGGCTGCGGCGACCTCATACCCGGCAGACGTCCTGGTTGAGGAGTGTGCCGGACTGGTGGGTGCCCCATACCCGGCAGGCGTCCTGGTTGGGACCTCAGGTTTAGATGTTAGGTTTGGTTGTGAGGTCTGTTTGGTATTAGGCCCAGACTATCAGCATCCCTACATCAAATGGATAGGAGTAGCTACATATGTTGCCTAGACGGTGGCTTTAGTCTTACTGTTGTATGACTTTGTAAGGTCTCGTGTGAATAATTAATAAAGTGTCTGCATGCATCGTCCAGATGCAGAGGCTGGGGGTCCTCCTCCTTTCCTAAAAAAACAAAGGCTATCAGTACTCCTCTCCTCCCTGCAGGCATGCGGAGTCTCGCTGATTGGTAGTACTTCATTTTTTACATGTTTTTGTGGAGAATGGGAGAGAAACAACAACTAATTTTTGTTTTTATTTGAACTAATTTGATTCTTGTGCCAGAGATTATTGGATCGAGGTTGGATATATGGGGACATCATAACACTAAGTTTCGTCGATGCTTTGAATGGGTATCCTTAAGTCGTTTGGGAAGATATTATGAGAAAGGATAGCATGATGATGTCTTTTTTGTGTCACATATGTGGTTACATGCTAATATTCAAGTTGAGAGAGGTGTTATAGCTACACTTGCTAACTAAGAGTTTCATGCAAGGTTATACACCTTAGACATGTCATAGTGAGTAGGCACTGATTGTTGTGAGCCAAGTGTTATAACAAGTGTCAGACATGAATAGACCAAAGAAGACGAAGGAAAGACATTAGGAGCAATATAGCCAAATTGCTCATGTTTAGGTTCTTCACAGGCCTCATTTATGAACATCTATGTGAGGGTTTGTCCTACCATGTGAGGTTATAACCGAGCTGGTAGTTGCGACAGGAAGGTAAATATTTAAGTTCCTTCTTGGCTATATGCAATTAATGTTGTATGCTCTCTAGAAAGATATGATAAAGTGCACTATATTAATATCAAGATTATACTAAGCATTGACCAAAGAGGGTACAACCTCCACTGAAGTCGCCACGGTGCGAACATGTGGAGGACATTGTCAATCCCTACGAGAGCTCCTTACATAGCCCAGAGTCGGGAACATCCTGTTGGCCTCCCGAGTTTCAAGACATCACTTTGTATTAGTCGTAGATCCACTAGGAATGTCTTCCACCACCACTTGTAGAACCAGTCCTAAAATCGTTAAGTATCAAGAATTCCCCGCCATCGGGGTGGCCCATCCATCACTATGATCAAAATTTGTTTGCACGACAACCTCCATTCTTATTTGGGTGATGTAAACTATATTAATCAGACATGAGTTTTCGGATTAGACCTTCCTTGGTAATAGTTGCGCATAATTGCAAGTTCACCCTTGAAGCACGAACATATACCAATGTGCAATCAGTATTTTAGGTTGCACACGAGCACTTTGTGCTTCTTGCAAAGGAAAAATAGCATATGCATCGTGACTTAACCCAAGGCAATGGACTGAAAGCAAAATGGTAAAAAGTGCAACAATTTTATAGAAGTGAGCATCTATTCCTGGCAACGTAGCATACGACTCTATATACTTAAATATGGAGCGAAAAAATCTGGTTCATATAAAAAAACTCAACCAACAAGGCACTAACACCCAATATCATCACTCGAAGTAAGAATGGTCAAAAACCAATCACTCCTAGGCATTTATATAGAATAGATACTTTGAGGCACATCAAACTAGAATTTCCCTCGGGTTAATTGAAAGAAGTAGTGCATTTCTATGGCCGCACGAAATAATGCATTTCATCATCATCTCCTAGCATCTGCCAGTCACCCTAATCTTCCCCGTCCACTGGTGCTAACAAAAGTGCGATATGCATTAGCTTTTTGGCGCCCATGATGAGGATACAATAGTCAACTATGCATTGCACATTAGAAGACAGTCTTGAGTTTCATCAATACAGAACATGGTACACCCTAGAAGGTTAGTGTCAGTAGAGCCCAATCAAATTTAGTTGTAGACAGTGACAAAACTTGTGTTCTGACAAGGGGTGCCCACTACTATGTGGCCGGGTTGCAGATATAGTTGGTGACGATGACCATGCTGTCACATGAGGCATGTACGTTGAATTTAGCTAAAGAGTTCATATAACCCAATGATTAGCCAGAACTGAACCGATCTGTGAAATCTGAACAAAACTTGGCGCTCCTGAGTTGGACGACTTGAACACTGAGGATGTGGCCTTCAATGCCATGGGTAGTTTGGTACGACCTGATTAAGGGCAACTCCTGCTAGATTTGATGATGGTTGAGGAGAAACACGGGGTGAAGGCAAGTAGGCACCAGGACACCAACAGATACTGTGGCAGTAGAGCACATACTTGGATGGGAGATTGGGCAATATGTGTGTTGTGAGTTATATCTTTGTTCTTGACAAAAAGACAGAAGTAGACGGTTCCCTCGAAGGCGTTGAGGAGTCGACGTAGCAGGTGTGAGGGACGGTGATGTGATGTTGTTGCATGCATGATCTTGAACTATGAAAGCATCCACCATATGTTACAATCGTCGATGGTCAAACTACAACCAGCGCTGACCGTGTTCCGACTGTCGACAATGGAGCTGCAACCAGCAACGACCGTGCTGTGACTATGGACGGCAGAACTGCAAACCAGCTGCAATGCTGTCCACGAGATACAACCGTGAAAAACGGGACGACGAGATGGCGAGCTGGTGAAATGAGAGGGAAGGGGCGCCGTGTGTGTTTCTCTCTCTTGCATACGCATGTTTGGTCTTGGAGGGACACGATCCAATGGCTGCACGTGGATATCGGACGGCGCAGGAGGTAACCGATGGGAGTCGACAAACGCCTAAGCGTAGAAACGAAAAAAAAAACTCTCCCGAGTCCCGACCTCCTCCCTGACCTCTCGGGGCTCCCCGGAGAAACACTCTGTCCCCACTTCCTCCGGGCGGCGGCGAGATCCGTTCCCCAGTCGACGGATCACGCCTACGCCCGCCTCGGGGAAGCTCGTTCCCGCCACCGCGCCGCGGCCTCCGCATCGCAGGTTCGTCCCTCCCTCGATTTTCTCTCAGATCGAGCAAAGCAGAGAAGCCTGGGGGAGGGAGAGATGGCGCCGCCGGGCGGTAGATTCAGGGGGTGGCGCGGCCGCCGGGGATGCACACGGGGAGGCGCTCCAAGGCAGTAGCTCCTGCGCTGGGGAGAGAGCGGAGCGGGATGGGCATGTGTTCGTCGTCGCCGTGGGCATGATGGCGCCGCTGCTGAAGGGGACGACGATGGCGGTCGATTCGGGCCGTGGGAGAGAGGGCGTGGGGGGTCGTCGCCGGCCTGGGCTTGCTGGGCGCCGCTGCTCAAGGGGAAGAGAGAGATGCGGGGAAACAGAGCAGATCAGCAGAGAGATGAGATATGCTTCCGGTGATAGAGATTCAGAGAGAGATGGGAGAGGCTTCGGCTGGCACGAGTGAGAGATTGCTATTTACTACTTCTGTTGGAGATAGATTGAGAGAGAGCGTTGCTGATTTGAGAGAATGCTTGCTGCTGCTGTGCCGCTGCTATTTGTGCTTGCTGATTGAGATGCTGATATTTGTGCTGTGATTCAGATGCTGCTATTTGTGCTGGTTGATATTATTGTTGCTGTATCAACATTTATATAGCTGAAATGTGCATCTTCAGAAAAACTTGATTCTACTTTGGTCCAGATCTAATTATTTGTGTAAAGTTGGTGGTAAAGATGGATCTGGATGTGGGAGAACGAAAGACCAAAGGAACCCTTCCTTCTCATCCCTCTACGTCATACATCCATATTTTCACATCTTATCATCTAAATGTAGTTTCCTATATATATAGCTTTCCTATCTGAATGAGCGTGTAATCTGTGAATGGAGTGGAAATTGCTGAATATTCTCTCACTTGTGCTTCGCCATACTCACAAATATGCGTAATTTTTACTTCTAACATTTGTGATAGAACATTCTCTATCGTTCTTTTGCGTCTTATAGTTACAATTGACATTGTTTTGTCTGCAGGTATATCTGCCCCTGCTGTCAAAACAATGTTATTCAGTTTACTTTTACTGTCACATGAGCATTGGTGTATCATCTAAATTGTTGAAAAAGATAATAGCCAAAATGTGCATCTCAAGGAAACACGATCGGACTTTGGTGGAATTTTTGCATTTAGGTGTTTTACTGTTTGTGAGGTGGCCTGTTTCCTGTTATTCTACTAGTAATATAATACATACTAACGTTTGCATCTTTTTAGTTGATCATCAGATGGAGCAGCGGCAATCAATCACCATGTCGAAGCTAGACAGTAGCGGTGTGACCGTCCTCGACGACTTGCCAGAGTCCATCATTGTTGGGGAGATACTCATCAGGTTGCCGGCGGAGGACATCCTTCGCTGCCGTGCTGTGTGCAAGTTGTGGTGCCATGCCACCTCTGCCCACGACTTCCTTCTCGCTCACCACCGTCGCCAGCCCTCGCTCCTTCTCATCGATTGCCTCAACCGTGACAACAGATTCTGTGACGGCCATCTCTGCGTCTTCTGCGGCGACCATGCTGGGTCTACCGGCCGCAAGCTTTGCCGGCCCATCCTCTGGTATGCTGACCACACGCAGGATGTAGACAGCCTCACTATCCATGCTGCCTGTGATGGCCTCCTCATCGTCTCGTACGAAGATCATGACACACGCTTCGATATCTGCAATCCAACGACTCGCCAACGTGCTCCCCTGTTGCTGCTTCCTGGACCAAGATGCCGTGCTTCAGTTAAAAGCATTCACATAGCAGGATTCTATCAGCATTGCCCGTCCAGAGAATACCGTGTGCTCTACTCAATCTGGACAAGGAATGAGAATGGTTTCTCTTTCACGGCTGATTTCTATGTCCTCTCGGTGGGATCTGATGAGCCTAAGCCCATAGGACATCCACCTATGGAACAAGACCTACTGGATGGACATCCACCTATGGAACAGTGCCTACTGGATGGACTGACCTGTTCGTCTAATATATCTGTTCTCCACCGCGGCAGCCTGCATTGGGGACTAGAACGGTACCACTCTGACGTCCGCAAAATTCTAGTGTTTGACACTGCTGATGAGACATTTAGGTGGATGAGCCGTCCCACCGGGATGAGCTTTTGGACACTGTTGTTGGAGATTGACAGTGTGCTTGCTATGTGCACCAGTCACAATGGCATTGTTGTAGATATACACATGATGCAGGACTATGAGGCTGAGGTCTGGGCCTTCAAGTACCGGATTGACCTGTCGGCGCTGAAGGCGTCCCTACCGCTTGATCTAAGGGTGAGATGTTTGCGCAAGATTGCTGTGCTGGACAAGCATGAGTTGCTCATTGAGCTTGATGCTGGGCATCTTGTGCACTGTGATATTGATGGCGAGTTTCTGGGACACGTGAAATGCAGTGAGTGTGAGGAAAGCCATGTGCACATTAAACCTTATCGCTTCCAGGAGAATATCATTCCACTTCCGTTCTTGGAGATGCAAGATGATTATGTGATACCAGAAGCAGAAGATGATGATGAGATCCATTACTTCATCTGGCCATATCCATAGAAAGCATTTATGTAATATCCTGAAATCCTGGTCCAGGTTTGCTGTGCCCTTGCAGTACTTCTGCTATGCTATCTAGTAGGTTCCATTTAACTGGGAATTTTGACTGGTAATGGTAACATCTTTGCTATGAGCTATCTACACATGATAAATGTCGTGAACTATTGATAGTCTATTCTATAGAAATGTTGCACTTGTTCATTCTGGCCTATGGCCAATTTTACCTATCTTAATTACTGTCTGGTTGCTTTGTTGATGTCTGTAATTTGGTTTTTGAAATTGACTTGTTAAGTTTGTTTGTTGTAGCATGCTAGATTAAGTAGAGAGTTTCTGAATGCCCCGTCGGTTGGAGGAAAACCCGAAACTCAATGACGTATTAGCTTAAATAAGACAACATGGTAAGTGTGCTGTAGAGAAAAAATCGGATAGCATGGTGTATTTTTCCTTTGAAAAATGTGCCTGAGACTCACCTGATCAACATAATTTATCTTTCTACTTACAGTTTTCTGCTTGAGCTGACAACAATGAATTGAAGCCACAACTATTATAAAATCCACAAGCAGCCGTTTTGGAAACCTCATGATCTATCCATGTTAGAGTGGTGGCAATATATATTGTTGAGTCTGCTAATTGTTTGAATTATTGTTTTGTCTAAACATTCTTTCTCACCCTTCTGTTTTCATACATATCCTGTGGTCATGACGATCTGCCACCCAAAAGGACTGAGCTCTTGCTTGTGACAGCAGAGCTTCAGATCAAAAGTTAGAATAAGTTGGAAGGACTGCATGATTTTGAAAATGAGCATGTCACCATGATCTTTTGTTTCTCCAAGAAGTGTCTTCTTTATAACTTTCCTCGTGTACCTTTGATCGTTTTGTTTCATGATCTTCAGTTAGAATTCTGATAGTTTTGTGGACTCGTGCTGATAGAGGCAACATGAGCTGGACAAGTGAACGTTTTCGCCCATGCATCGATCACATCAAAATCACGCGAACACACGCACACGAAAACTGCCTCGTAGTTTTAATTTCTTTTCGATGCTCATGGTATCTGCACCTACATAATCATGAATGATCACCAGCGTGTTGCCGGCGACTGCCCATCCCCACCATCTTTCTTCGCCGAATGATGATAACCTGCAGATCCATAAAACTACAAGGCACATACATATTGCTCAAGGTCCATTATAAATCATGAGACTTACTTACAAAAATTATGCATCTTGTAATCTAAACCAGGTCCTGTTTCATACATAGTGATGAATAACACATCATAATGCAAAGCAGGTAATAAAACCATAGCATTCGATCTAAATCAGGTCCTATTCCGGGATCCCTTGCATAATGCAAACGCACATCCTAACATCATGGATAGACAATATTCTGGCAGACAGTCCCGGGATCATGCTAACATCACGCAAACCATGGATCTAATACACAAAATATTCTCAAAATGTCACCATCAGATGCTGGATTCTACCTTCTGGCGTTTCGATTGGGACCGCTTCAACCAATCGATGCAATCATCCATGGTTCCTTCCGGATGCGCAAGCCGCCACTTGAACACACGTTCTTTCTGTGAAAAGGAATACTAGCTGTGTTAATATTTTCTAAGATACAATTGATGTGATCACTTACAAGCGGGCAGGGCATACCCATTCTCCAATCAGTCGACCTCCTGACTTGACCTGCAGAACTCCCATTATGGTGTTGCCATTGACCAATTGCTTCTGCTTCCACTCGCACTCCCACACCCCGTCAAGACCTGAAGTGTTAAAATGTGATACAGATATCTCTACGCTTGTGGTGATGGGAAAAATGTAAATTCAACAACCGCCATTTACTTTACCTAGATCACTTATGGAACGCTCAACTTTGATGTACTTCTCTTTCCTCCGACTCAGCTCATCCTGCTGGCTGAGGGTGTCACCAGCTTCTGGATAGGAGAGAATGGATATAAGAAGTGCCACCCGCCACAAGTCCTTTATTTCATCAAGTATGATACCTGAACGTTCAGTGTCAAATGTTATGGTCCAAAATACTCCCACCGTAAAGAAATATAAGAGCGTTTATAGATCACTAAAGTACGGAGGGAGTACAACTTAATTTTCCACTGTAGTACGAAGGCATGCATCAGATCAGGACAGGGCATGACAGTTTTGAGAAACTAGCATGCTAAAACTGACCTGCTTTTACACGCTTCAACATGTCTGTTGGTATATCGAGATATGCATCTTCGGGCTTCTCCTTGAGAGCTCCCAAAGCGACGTTTGATTCAAAGAGGGGAACTAATTCAGCAAACTCTCTGCTGGCAGCATGTATGTTGACAACCTTTAGGCACACAATATATTATGACGAGTTAATTAATTTGTTACCACACTAAACAAAACTAGGAGTCACAATAGCAAATGCTACTCGATGGGAGCAACTCAACAGAACGTACCGATTTAGCAACATATGCGTCAAGCCTTAATGACTCCTTAATAATATAGCTAGTGACAGGAATCTGCAGGCGACACAATAGAAGAAAAAGACTTGAGACAGTAGCAGATGGATTTACAAATGTTTGGATGATGGATAAGTTAGATGTTACCTCCTTAGATTTGTTGTCCAAGCAGGACATCTTTCGGAGGGGAAAAGAGTGCACTATAGAGGTAAAGCTGTTGCTGTTCAACCTAATAAACACCATAAAAGATCCAATGTTAAGGGAAGGCAAGAGAGAACAGAGATTCTTCCATAATAGCATCGAGGAACTGAGACAGGGCATATTATCAATATCACATCACAGGTGCTCTGAATATTAACAGAACAATACTATGATAAATCATTGCAGACAAAAAAAGACAATGGTAGCCTTATTTATGCTCTCCTCCAGGTTCAATTTTTGATATACATTTTTCTGTAAATGGCTCAAGTAGTTCGCCCCTGTAGGGTCGTTAAGCTCTCACTATGAAACATTTTAAACAGAGGTGATAAGATGTTATGCGAGTGAAAAAGAAAACAGACCGACAGCATGGGATGAGAAACGCCATCATGCACAGAAATGGCAAGGTTCCAAGCTGCTTCAATGTGTGAAACGCAACACCTGCACCAGTACAGGATAACCATGGGTGCTAATGTAAATAAAAAGATAAATGCACATAGGTATCTTCTACTATTCCAATTCCTATAAGTATAGTAAATGGAAATAAACCTGTGTACAAACAGTTCCCTGGATCTGAAACACAACATAACTAGATGTCAGGACAAGGACACACCGATCATAGTTGTCAAAACCTCGCGGGTCAGATGTTTCAGGGAAAGAAAATACAACGTAAAATAGGCCCAAATTACGGACGTGAGACATTGCTTCAGCTGGGTGTTTGCCTGACATCATAAGATTAATCTGCACAATATACATGCAAGAGATTTATCACTAGGGTTGTTTTCTGAGTTCATCTAGAGCTTTATTATTCACAAAAGCAGGAAACAAATAATCAAAAAGCTGTCAGATGATACGTAGTGTAGACATCAAACCTCATTGCCAATACGTTCTCTGCTAATCTTGCAACCAAGTTCCAATTTCACCTTTTCATCCGAAGCAGCTTCCTTCAACTCATCGGATAATGTAAAGTTGAATCTAGCAGCTGCAAAAGATAAAGATGAGCTTACACAAAGAAATAGGATGTTTCAATTAAGTGTTGGAGCATGTCTAACCGACACCTTATAATTTAGAGGAGCAAATGATAGAGTATGAGTATCTGTTACTACTTAAACTTTTACTCCTCTAACGGTGGCCGGATCTAAGTCTAACAGAACCATCAAATTTAACTCCTCAAACAAACTGACCCCACATGGAAGTCTCTGTTCATCTTCTTCTTCCTTCCGACGAGCCCAGACGAAGCAGCACCTCGACCGCACACAGGAACGACATGTCGCCCAGCCCTGATTCCGCCGCCTCGCCACGGTCTTACCCACCACGGTGAGGTCCAACGCGCCTGCGCCCATGCTACCTAGCTAAAGGTTTGGTGATGCTCGCCATCGAACACGACAGCGTCCTACCAGGTGAGTGTGCCTGTGCGTGTGTGGTGTGTGGTATTCCTGTGCGTGCACAACAGGCTAGAAGGCCTTGGCCGGTAGCAGTGCATGCGTTGCTGGACGCCACCCGAGCTCCAGTACATGGTAGCCATTGTAGGACGCCACGGAGTCGAGCACACACAGCCGGCGCCGTACAGCCGCACAAGCATGATTTTATGAAGTTCCTCGCCGCCGGCGAGATTCCGGCACTGGCGAGGTTCCCTGGAGTTGCAGAGCGTTGGTGGTTTCCATTTTGCAGTCAGCAGGGCGGCCGACAGTCTGCTGCGTGGATTCCGGCAGCGGCAGACAGGAGGAAGGGAAGGGAATTTTTTTTAAGGAGCGGTGTCACGGAGGAGTAAAAATAGGAGAGTTGTGAGTTGGAGTAAACTTAATAACTCCTTCAAATTATCCTCCTCTAACGGTTTGAGGGTTTGGTTAGGTGCACTTAGAGTAGTAAAATAGGGAGATGTAGGTTTTTAGGGGATTGGTTAGATGTGCTATTACATTCTTACAGTTGCAGCCCCTATACCCGTTTGGGAATTATGAAGCTGTGGGAGAGGGCTATCGAATCTAGTATTGCCCGAGAAGAACTACAAGCAATACCATCAACTAGTTTTAATTTTATATGTCTAGAAGGTCAACCACGATGGTGATTTTCCTAACAAGCTATAGAGCCATAGAGGGGAGCAGAAGAAAGAACTACACATGATTTTTTTTATTGGAGAATGTCAAATCAAAAAAAATTATTAGAGAACTACACGTTCATTAGAAGGGGCAACGTCCCAAAATACGAAATATTGGAATGTCACATTTACATAACATCGTGATCTGAATTATTTGATCAAATAGTTGGAGCCACATTTATCTATATATGGAGCATAAGTAATTTCTTAAGTTCTGAACTAAAATTACACTGGTTACATGTATCCGTTATCTACACATCATTGGAAGTAACTTTCATGAATAGTTCTGTAATATGAAAATTGGCATATAGAAATGTTAAGATCAACTAGGAGATGTTTAAACTTACCAAATCGAATTGCTCGAAGAACTCTAAGTGGGTCATCCAAGAAGGTAGCTTTGGCAGGTAAAGGAGTGGCAATAAGGCCCTTTTTGAGGTCATCAATACCTTCACAATGACATATCAGCATGTGTATTGTAAGACAGCCCCATCAATTTAGAATAAAATGCATATAGGAAGTCCTCTAACTTCTCAGAGAGTATCATCCATGTCCACGGAGTTTGAAAATGTGGTTCTGGGTCCTCAAACTTGTTAAGTTGTTTACAGCAGGTCTTAACCATCCAAGCTAGCATCTTGGTACCTATGTCACATTGTAAGACGACATCACATGTGTGGTTTGTTAGGTAGAGGGGAATAATGGCCATGGCCATGCGTGTCAGATGAGCAAGAAAAGAAGGAAGGTGAGTTTCACAACACATGTCCAGTTTTACGAGAGAATAGATATGTTAAATTGGCTGGGCTCACCTTAAAAGAGTGTAGGTGAGTCAAAATGCCACAAGGCACCAAGATGACGACCGGCCTGGTTTGGACTAGTAGTGAACATAAGTTGAAGATTCGAAAGCACACTTTCAAAGTTCATGGACATGGATGATACTTTCTGAGAATTTAGAGGACGACACTTACATTTCACTCATGACGTCGACAGGTTAAGGACGACACTTACATTTCACTCATGAGAATTTATTATGCCGTGCCATATAAGTACTGCAAACTTACCTCTTAGAGTAAAATCTTCCACAGAGTTATTGTTGATGTTGAAGAATAAACTGTCAAATTTATTTTGAAAAAGATAAATTCAGTGATTCTAAAGAATAACTTGTGTTGTAGTTTTGATTTTAAACTCGTATCAACATTGTAGTGATCAAAGAAAAGCTCCAGACAAAACACAAGCACGTCTATAAATGGAATATCATTGTGTTACCTATTCATTGTTAGGTCCCTACGGTATGCATCTTCTTCCGCTGTGCCAAACTTCTGCAAGTTGAAAACATGATACGGCCATAAGCAGGTTGTAAAGTATCTCACAATGATAAAAAAATTACTCGTATATGTATTGTGTACACCGAGCTCAATAAAACGAGTATGTAAAGGGACACTAGATAAGTACACACCATGGTAGGGATACGGCTGCTCCCAACATATTTTTCAGACCTCAAGTTAACAAAATCAATAACTTTTAGGAAAAATTTCGTCTTAGCAGTTTCCAAGTGCTTTGATTGATCAGGGTTGCTGCAAACAAAAACTAATAAACGTTATCACTCAAGTTAATTAATAAACATATAGCTATGGTATTTGATGGGGACTATTCCTTTTTGACCAAGCATGTGTAATCTGGCATAACAGTAATAAGTTACTCATGAGGATTAGCATAAAGAGAATTGCACACCGTGGTATAATATGGATTCCTTCCTCCTCCTCCTGTCCCACCTTTGCGTACTTATTTATGTACCCGCAAAAATCCTTGCCCGTCATATTATCAAGAGCAATGTCAATGTCAACAGGTTCGTTCCCTAATAGCTGTTAAGGTAACAATGAAGTCACAAAACTAGCCAACAATTATTTCATATAGAAATTGCAAGCAGACGATGCTGATTAGTGTCAAACAGGCAGAATCAGTGGCGGAGAGAGGGGGACCAGCTAGGGGCCTGGACCTCCCAAACATTGTGGATTTGTTTCATTTTTTAATGAAGAGTGCAAAATTAGTGATGATTTGCTGTTAAAAACACTTTTTAAGAGCACTTGGCCCCCTTGATAGAAGATTTACATATAGAACACATCACCGTTCGTAAACCTCAGTACAAAAGGACTGATTTTATGCGAATTCAACAATCTGTTACCCAAACATTATAAAAGGGTAATCAGGGCATCTGCAATGCTAGCCCCAAACCGAACACCGCAAATGTCCTTTTTCACGTCCGGACATGGTCCGCGGACATTATGAGAGAGAGAGTCATCCAATGCTTATTCACAAATTAACCTCAATTGTCCGGTTGGAGGGAGAGAGACGAGAGGGAGACCATGCATGTGGTTGCTTTTGGTTGCACCGGAGTTTTGATTTTCAGCCTTTTTTTTGGATTTCAGCCATCTCGGCCTAGGGTGAAAAAATCTCTTTCGGGCAAATAATTTGGGACCAGTCAAATTTTGTTCAAAAAATCAAATTTCAGTTCTGCAATTTCATCAGAGATTTGGAAGAAATTTTTGTAATGACAGAAATTCGGCCATCTTAGCCTGGGGCAAGAAAAATGCAAAAAAAATAAATTCAAAACTATGGGTTGGATATGTGTGTGTGGTGTACGGTTTGGAGGAGAGAGGGGAAAGAGAGAAAAAGAGGAAGACCACGTGGTTGCTTTTTGTTAGTCAAGTGGATGTTCCAACTCCTGCATAGCTCCCCCAAGTGCTTCCGGTTTAGACCGATAGGATCCCACTGAAAAACAAAAGTGGACAAAAATAATCCGAACACCCCAATTCAGACATATACGACAGGCTTTGCGCGTCTCCTTCAGAGACGCCCTCATCAAAGCAAAAACTACAACAAAGTTATAGAAGCTTCCCCGCTCAGTGTGTCTGCCGCGAGCACAGAAGAAAGGAAGAACTCATATTGCCTAATAAACCATAAAAAGAGAGTGAAAAGATCAATCACCTTATCCCGAACCCAACCACCGGCAACGCGAAGCTCAGTGCTGAGTTTGAAGTGACGGACGACATCTAGAAGCCGTTGGAAGATCTTCTTCTCTCGCTCCGTCAGCTCTAAGGTCTCCAATACCTTCACGCCTCGTGGCAACTGCTCCGGCGAACCCGCCGCCATGCTGGAGTTGCCGGTGAAGGCACGTATGCAGGAAAAGAAGGCTGTAGGGAGGCCCGCCGGAGAAGTGTGCACCGTAGAGCGGCGATGGAGATGGGGAAGGAGGAGGACGTAGGCGATGTCGCCGCCGTGCTTCGCCCGTACCCTAGGGCACGGTATGCGTTTGAGAGCGGTAAGAATCGATCCCCTGCCTGTTGGATGGCAGGCCAGGCCCGTTTGTTTGGGTGCCGCGCGCTTGGACTTCTCTTCTTATGGACCGTGGAAAGTGGATCTTTTTCCATGGAAAAAAAATACAGCCGACAAAGAAAAAAAATCAGGCGCTACAGCAAAATAGCGCTGGCCTCAGAATATGCTATTAGCATGCTATATTACGCTATAGCATGCTATTAGCAAGACGTTATACACTGATTTATTTAGAGAGACAATTTTAAGGCCCCGTTCGGCAGCTCTCCAGCTCCGTAAAATACGGCAGCCGACGGAGCGCCCCTTTGACAGCTCCACAAAAATACACTGTAGGCCGCTCTGCTCCGGCCGGGAGCTGCGGAGCGGAGAGCTGCCGAACAGGGCCTAAATACGCTACAGTGCTTTATTTTTTTCAGTGAGCCAAAGTCATTAATGTTCCCATTGTAGCGCAGTGCTGCTCCTAACATCGGCACTGCCTGTAAGACCAGCAGAGACTTCCAGAGTCAGTAGGTTACGCTGCTAACAACAATAAATATCTGAAAAAGCCTAAGGCATCAACTGAACAAGAGCCTCACATGAAGTTAATCCATCAGAGTTGTCAGTGAACATGCTGATTTCAGCATACTGAAAAAGGGTTTCGCCCTGTTTTATATGTAAAGCAACAATTATTTATTATACTGAAACCTACAAGAGCTTGTACTATACTGTCTAAAACAAGAGCTTGTATTTTTAGTCCTTCCCTAAAACCAAGAGCTTGTATTATACTGTCTTATTGCGGAAGCCCGGGACTTGGAGCAGCCATGTACGATTAACAACATAATCATATCACCTTGCTTGCGCAATGAGATATTTGATCATCCCTAAGAACAACTCAATGCAACTGTGTGCCATTTCCTGCCGAACAAGCATAGGCATAATCAGATCATCCCCATCTTAAGCACTCAGAAAGTAAATTCCAAGGTGGGCACAATAGTTTTATTGTTCATCCTCCGAAAAAAGAAGGGTGCGAGAGCATACCACACAAGCTGGTCGATTCAAGAATGGAGAACCATAAGACTTACCAATGAGTCGTCACTAGCTTTGCAACAGCCATGAGTTACCTTTTTGCATTCTCTTTTTTTACCCTTGTTGCTTATCATTTCTTAGTATCATGACATGTTACATATAGTACTGACTGTACATATGTATACAATTATTACTCTCATATTTCACCTACTATCACCTTAATTTACACCACCCACTACTTGTCTGACAAACAGATCCTTAATTTACACCACCCACTATAATTTCCTCAGAACGTGATATTTACAATGTGTACTCTTTTTCTCACTTCTTTGCATCCTTTTATATAAACGCCGGAAGTGTGAAGCAGTGGTATGGATAATTGTGTGTGCATAGATCTATGACTAGTCTGTGCAGTAATGGGTGCAACGGGTGCAACTCTAATTGTTGTCGTGAGGATGGGAGGTGTTAGGAAGAAGATGCGTGCTACTCTCGTTGCTCCTAGAGTTGAAGTGTGCCATGGTGTTCTCAATCTCTTTGTGCAGCTTCACAAAAGTTATTTCTCAACCATTCTATGAGAATCTTACCACAACTAGTCCTTTAGCCAACAGTACGCGTGCCTCCTGTAGCACTGCCAAAGTCTGTGTTATCTTAAAACAGTGGCTACTCCCGCTAATAATTTGCCCAACATACCTATGTTCTATTGTTATGGCAAAGTGAGCTCCCAGCACAGAATTTAAAGCTAAAACTTGAATCATCAGAATGTTATGGAGCTATCTAACTATTTGCTGCAACAGACGGGGTCATTATTTTGTTTCTAAAATCTATTAGAAGTTACATATATGTGGCGATATGTAAACTCAAAGTTTCAAGTGTTTTTCTTTCAACAATGTGGCTGCTATTCTGCTAATGTTTTTAGACTTCAAAAATCGTACTTGTACACATACAAGTTATACTCCCTCTGTTTCATAATGTAGTGCTTTGTGAAAAGTCAAACCACCCAAACTTTGACCAAGTTTGTGAAGAAAAACATTTACACCTAGAATGCCAAAAGTATAACATAAGATTCATCATAAGATGTAGGTTCTAGTAGATATAATAGTTTTCTCTATAAATTTGGTCAAAGTTTGACTTTTGAAATAATCTATACGCACTATATTATGGAACAGAGGAAGTATATGATAATGGTACCCCATATTAGTCATCAAGATGGGGTGGGACCGTGGGAGTACCAAAAAAATCCAACCTATATTTCTTAGGGGAACATAGACATTTCATATCCGTACAGTATTGTGTTTTCTCCACAATCTCTCCCACATGAACGTCGACTTCACCATCAGCTACAACGTGCCATGATCACGCAACTTCATCATAATCTACTCATCCATTTTAATGTTTAAGAGTACCAGCATGATCTCCTATGCACAGCTTGCACTAAAACATAAGCGATTTCTTTGGCAACAGTTTGGGGGGCCACATTGTCTAATAACTACTAGATTTTTATTTATTTTTGAATTGAGAGGGGTTGCCCCCCTGCCCCAACTTTTATTAAAAAGCGAAGGCAAAACCACACCATACTGTTAACAGCTCTCGGCTCCAGCCAGAAAGTAGTTGCAGCAGAATTATTACAAGGAGAGATTTACTGAAGAAGTTCAACATCTCTCTCAGAGGATCTTATCAAGTCTGAGCCAAAGGGAAGAAAAGCAACAGAGCTATTTGAGAACATTTCAGCACATCAAAACACTAGCTTACTACCTAACTACCCCAGAGTCACCCACACGCCGGGCAATTCTAAGCAGTTCCTATTGTAGCGCCTATACCTTACATATACATGACACAACGGGTGACAAACATAAATATTAATGTTCCCATTGTAGCGCAGTACTGCTCCTAACATCGGCACTGACTCAAGTAGAATTACACTGCCGGAAAGAACATCGGAGACATCCAGAGTCAGTAGGTTAAACATATTACATAATGAGGCTTCAAATAAGCCCCGTAAGCATGCAGCAGAAGGAAATTTATGTAACGCTGCTAATAGCAATAAATATCTGAAAAAAAGATGCGGCATCAACTGAACACAGGAGCCTCACATGAAGTTAATCCATCAGAGTTGTCAGTGAACATGCTGATTTCAGCATAGTGTCTGCACTAAACAGTAACATAGTCGATACTAGTTTTGAAATTCTGACTGCGCAAATATAATAGGATATATTTCTTCTTAACGGAGAAGTGCCTCTAATCAAACCATCTTCGCTTAGCGGAGAACCAATCACAAAGGCGGTATCCCAGGATGTGCTGGACCCAAGCGACATGATGATGCCTTGATGGCAGAGGCACCACATAGGCAGCGACAAACCAAACACTGAGGAATGCCAATATACTTATTGATTAACTTCAAATGATAACTATGGACGTTATTATGTGATGGTGGTAGAACCTAAGAATAGAATGAAAAAAAAAAGATGGTCCCTAGAAGAACAGATAATGGATTCCTCCAGTATTCAACATGGCCAAAGTCATCTTCCAACCTCAGGAAGCACGTGGACAAAGTACTAACAAGTTTTGAATGAAATTCTCAATGTGCAAAACTTAGCTATATGGTGTTTTGTTTTAATAACTCGGTGTGCAAAACTGAGTTATGGTGCTGCCCAATCGCTCAGTTCTAGAACAGGTTCTCTGATTGAAGATAATTGTATTTTTGTTTCAAAATTATGGGAGGTTGAATAAGGAGAATCCAAGAACAACTTACTCAAGAGGCACAAAATGAGATATCTGGAAGAGTCGACAGGAATCACTTGTTCGTCTTCTCGGAAAAATGTATGCTGAATAAAACTCTCTTTAAGGCTGTGAGGAAGAACCACCGGCAGGTCCTCATCAAACTGGAAGTTTTTTTAGGGTATCATCAAACGGGAAGTTGGCTACCAAATTTCCTTTCTGGTCACAGTGCAACAACTGGCCATAACAGCTGACAAGAACGTCTCCCTCATCGGAAACAACCTTCCGCACCAATCCCGCTGATCATTGAAACGCCTGGTACCCATCACTGGCAGCATGAACCAGGACTGAAGCGCCCAAACGTCATGCTGATGGTCCTGAAGTGTGAAGATGCTCGTCCCTCCATTGCCTCCGGCTCTGACCCCAACAAACTTGTGGAGATATCAAAGACACACGCCTTCCTCTGGTTTAAAGGAACCAAATGTGAGGATGATAAACAACCTGCTAGTGGTTGCCTAGTCTCCAACCCACTTGCCAGCAGAACGTGGCCATTGTTGACCTCTTCCACTGAGAGCTGAGGTTGAACTATTGGGTTTGTAGGAAGGTTAGGATAGGATGAAATAAATTTGTAGCTCATTTTTTGATGAGAAAGTACCACTTCATAGACTAGGAACCACACATGTTTGGGTGCCAAGAAATTATTGTTGCAAACATTATCAAGGATATTTGCTTCACAGCTAATTTCCCAATATCTCTCAATCCGAGTTACATATTACTTCTCATGGAAAGAAAGATTTATTCTGTGCTTGCCGCCAACATTGGTTATTTGCATTGTGGTCTTGTTCCAGAAAGAAGATACTTATAAGGATATGGTGTGTGTGATCCACCTCATCACTCACCATCTACCGAGATACTGCAACGTTAATTAATGATTGAATGACACTAGTGAAAAGCCATAGTACTATGATATATGCTTACCGAACCTATAAAGATAGGCGAAGATACAATGCCCAAGAAAAACCTGTTGTACCAACTACTTATTACAAACCACATGCTACACCAATTGAGGAAGATACTCAAAGATTTGATAGTAAAATGATGGAAAAAGCCATTCCTTTACCTAGAAAGTATACAATAACTGAAGAAGGGGGGGGGGGATAACCATGGAACCAAAAGAGCATAGACATTGCTCGGTTTATCGAACCAAGGGTCACATGCAAGTCAACAGTAAAATTAGCATGCTTAAAAATTGTTTTCATCTTACCAGCTACAACAGAGGATCTGTGAGTCTGAAATCAAAAATATACATGTTGTGTTTCATCTCTTGTGCCACGTCACTCGAGCAATCAAGAAAAAATCTACCGCAAATAGAATGGTAAATCAAGGAACATTGAAAACAAGGCAGTGTTGCATGTATTTTGTAATGGTCATGGTGGCGTTGATTCTTGGATACATTCTCTAAACCAATCTCCGATGGTTATTGACCTTGAGTTACCATAGGCACGATCAACCTGAACAAAGAGGTTCGAGTTTCTCCCATCAGCTTGATCCTTGTTGGTGGGCACTGCAAGCTTGCCACCCATGTCAAACAAGCGCATAACATGCCCAGGGTTCACTGGTGGTGGGCGCATGTGCCGGAATGACTCTGCCACCATGTCGAACACCACGATCCCGTGGTGGCAGGGTGCGGAGTCTGCCTTCAAGTGCATGCGTAGGCTTTCATGAAGAAGGACCGGCACGCCAAGGACAGTGGCGGAGCTAGATGCAGATTACGCCTAGGGCTGTAATATGTTGAGTGATAAACTTCTATGATTTTCTATGTTTTGCATGAAGAAATTACAAAGGAAGTTGTTTCTAGGCCTGGGGCTATAGCCCTAGCTGCCCCAGGCCTGTCTCCGCCACTGGCCAAGGATGCATGGTGGAGACCAGATCTTAGCGTAGTGTAGTGTTGGGGTGGAGGATGAATCAAGCTGGAGGCGGAGGAGAGGCTCAAACGACGGCCTATGGCAGAGTCATTCCTGCATGAAAGTGAACAACTTACATATTGGATGTCACACATAAGAGTTGCCTGAACTCAACATCACCGCTCCTTTCTTGACAGCCTGTCTGAAACTTGAAGGAATTTCACCATTGCTTGTAGTCATCCCGAGTCAAATTCGCAGTTGTCTCACCACATGTATGACCACCAGACCCTTGCCCGTCTCCATGTCCCGTGCATACCGCACGCCTCGCCGCTATTACCGCGTCGAGCCTTTGCTGTCCCGGTCGAGTCTTAAGGGTCGCGAACCCATACCACTCAACCCCACTGCAGAGTAACACCGATCATCACCGACCGATGACGAGTTTCACGCTTTCATCAGACCACTGGGCTCCAGTCTGGACTACATGTCACTCGCTTTTCCTCCTTGCTGAATAGGCTTCAATTCCCTGGATCCTTACACCATAGCCCCTCAATCCAGCTCCACCTTCAACATGACTTCATGATAGATGATCAGTCCACCCTCGCGCCCCGTCGACTTCAAGCTCCATGTGCACACCACCTTGAATCAACCCCGCGCCATAGTCCTGTCGAAGCCACACAAACCCTCAGGCCTGCACCACGTGTTTCCACGCCCCAGAAGTTGGCCACCATCAGCATCACGCTCCTATGTCGTCGTCGCTGAAATCACCGCCATCTTATGCTTTGACCAACATCCATGTCGATCCATCAGACAATCCAGTCCGACCCAGTCGAAATTATCCGACTGCAACCATGCTCCACCCTGCGTCGTGTCCGCCCCGCACATCTCCGTGCATTGCTTGAACGCCCTGTGTATGCATGATCCGCACGACACACTGTCCTCGTCTTCACATATTTTTCGAGCCCTCTTCGCAAACTTGACAGAAAAAATTCCATGCAAACCTGACCCAAAGAATTCTTTGCACAATTATTTTTCCTTATCACTATTTGCTAGTGCATGTCCGTGTACCCTTAGCAGCAAAGATCATCTATCTGCCAATGACACACACGCACACTCGTATCATGTGAAACCTGGACGTCGTGCCTCTTCTTTTCGTGCAAACAAATCTCATGACATGATCCTGAACTTCAGCCCCCAATTGTGTCAGCCCGTGTAGCATAGCAGCCCAACTGTATGGGCCACCTCCTGCCTAAGGCTCCCCTGGGCCGCTGCCTGTAGCTTGCTGCTGCACCGGCCACACGCCCACGCTCGGGACTCCTATTGCCGCACGCTACACCTGGACGTGATCCAATCTGGTCTTGCCGAGTCCTCCGAAACACACGCCGCCGCCATTCTCCCAATATGCATCGATCCGACCGGCGCGCCGAGACTTTGCTTCCGATTGCTTCTTCCCGATCTTGTCTGATCACAGCGACTCGACGACTTCCACGAAAGAATTCCCAATTAATTTCGATACTGAATTCTTTGCATATCGTTTTCGCACGATCTGACAACGGTCCATCCTCTAGATCAACAATCCAGCAACCACCCGACAACCTAGCTCATGATACCACTCGTTAGAATAAATCCGAGGCATTCCGTCGATCATCCAAGGACCAAGCAATCACACGAGCACGACACCGAGATTTGTTAACGAGGTTCACCGATATAGCTACATATTCGGGGTTTGACTACGGGCGCTCTTCCCCGTGACACCGTCACAATACCGCACCCGGTTGCCTTGGACGCCGGCACACGCCGCCGGCTTCCCCTGCGTTCCGGTGCTATTATGTTGGCATAGGTTACATCGTGTGTCTAGCCCCGCTATATATGAGAAGCCTAGGATACAAGTGTCCTACTAGGACACGACTCCATATCCTATCTAAACACAATACAACTACAGAGTCCAACTGTAATCTAACTTGTACACAACATTCAACACAACTCTAACAAGGGTGAACCATGGGTTCAAGTTCCAAGATTTACAACGAGGCACCGATGCACGAGGAGAGGTACTGACGCCATGGCATAGTGTTTGCCTTTTGACTAGGTTCTTTAAACAGATGAGTCCACAACGGGCATCATAAAGAATGTTCCCGATGATAGTGAGGTTGGGGAGTGACTTGTCGCGGAAAACCATCGGGTTCCTCCAGGCCTGAGTTTTCAAGAAGATGGTGAGGAGCACATTGGGCCGGACGGATTGGTCGAACCCATCCAGTGTGCGGATGTCCCAATCCTGAAGTAGGGTGTCCGACCTTGTGTGGAACCGAGCCTCGCCCAAATCTGGCAAGCATCAGGGCATGGAGGAAAAGGTAGAGTGCATCTTCCGAAGGATCATCACAATACATTTGCGTACAATGTTGTAATGAACCTTGCTATGAATAATAGGAATGCAGAAAAAAAAACACTTTAGGGCCTTGGGCATCCCAATATGCGTCGTGTTGGGGTCTATGTATGTCGTACGTGGACATGAGCTGAGCATATGTCATGTCGTGCCATCTTGAAGGAGAAGGGCAAACCGTGGATGGTGAATCTTTTGTCTGGTTGGTCCTCTAGGCGAAAGTCCTGCAACAAAAAAAGCTCCTTAACCAGTTCTACGGCAGAGACATTAGTAAACGATTCCAAGGTTAGAGAGTAGCCCGTCTTGCATGACAATCAAGATTGAAATGTTTTTTTTTGCGACTGAAATGTTTTTATTGATGGAGTGGGAGAATAGGTTAGAAAAAAGGTTCTATGAGGCAGTTAGTAGCGACACAGGTGCTGGACTAGAAGAAGCTGTTGGAGCCATTATGCCGAAAAAGGGTTTCCTCCCGCTTTGTATACAAAGCAACCAACCGAATCATACATGGATAGGTGCTGGGGCGGAAGCAGCACAGTCACGCCCAAAAGAAACAACAGAGAAAGCAAAAGAAACAAATGCCAACAACGGCGGATCAACAAAAACGAAGAAGCCTCGCGATCGCTAGGCCCACCGGGCTCATCCACTAGGCTCCAAGACTCCGAAGCGCCGGCACCAATCAACACCTCCAAGAAGGATCGCGACGATGACGACGCTGCTGCCAAGGGTTACCCCCGGTACACGACGAGGCGAGAGGAAGAGTAGCCCCCGACGCCCTCCCGGAAGGTCAGGCGGCACCCACAGGCGCCACCACGCCGGAGTCGGCCACGCCGACAGGGGTTTCCCCCGATCCCAACCCGCACCTCGGGCGCTCCGGATTCCGCCACCAAACCAACCACCACCCTGCGCCAACGCGGTCATGAGGCCTCCACGCCGTCTCACCACGGCACCGCGAGATGAGGACAGCACGACGAAGAATCAGAGCCGGGACTAGGGCATCAGCACCATCGGCACGCGGGAGGGCCCCACCTCCACCGTCAGCGACAGTAGCCGTCCGGACGCAATAGCAGGAGCACACCAGGCCCGTAGGCCCACAGGCCCGGCCGAGCCCCCGTGGGCCCGTAAAGCTCCCGCCTTCGCGCTGCTGCCGGCACGCCATCGGCGCCGACGCCCCAAGTCCGAGCCGCTCCTTCTCCTCACCGCGCCGCAGACAACGAGACCATGCCGGGGGGCCGGCCCCCAGGGGCCCAGATGGGGCCCGACGTGCCCGGATCTGGGCCGGGGGCGCGTCGACGGCCACCCAGCACCACCACGCCGCCCCGCCGCCAAGGAGCGGCGCCGTCACCACGCCGGCCGCCGGCGGCCACCGCAGGGCCGCCGGACCGCAGCCA
>NC_041382.1:26383589-26415436 GCF_002162155.2 Triticum dicoccoides
CCCCGGGAAGGGAGCACGCGCGCGCGGGGACTGGAAGGCCCGCCGCCGCCGGCATCACCCGGGCCAGCGCCGGGGGCGCCCGCCGACGGCGGCGGGGGGAGATGGGGAGGGCGGGGTCCCGCGGGCGAGGGGCGCGAGCTCCGCCCCGGCCACCTCCCGAGGAGGCGGCGCGAGGCGACCTAGACGGAGGAGGGGCAGGGCGGAAGGGGAGCGGAGGCGGGGGGCGGGGCCGACGGCCGGCGGCGGCGGGAGGGGCGGCGGCGGCGGGAGGGGAGCGGGGGAACCCTCGGAGAGTCTTAGTGGCGATATCTTATTTGTGGAGCCATTATAAGTGAGAGCAAAGGCAATTTCCTGAACAGCGTAAAGTTCTGCGATTGCTGTTTTCCAAAGAAAGGAACATCGTAAGGGATTATTTGACAGTGGTACGGATGCTGAGCAAAGAACCACTTAACCCAAGGGAGGCCAGGTGATTGTTGCAGCTTGAGATAAACTGCTAGTACTTACTATAATCTATATCTATACTTCTATAATCTATATCTATACTTCTATATCTATCTATACTTCTATATCTATATCTATATCTATCTATCTATATCTATACTTATACTTATACTTACTTGCTTGCTTACTTCTACTAATCATGGACTCCCTAGAAATTCCTACGTTAATTAGAAATTATGAGCCGTTTATTTTAGTGGGGCCGAATTATAACGGTGTAGATCTTTTGATAACTCCCAGAGAATTCCCACGTTGAAAAAAAATCCCTAGAAATTATGAGTCGTCGGATGAAGTAGCATATCTGAAGATGGGAACCTGCCCTTTGCCTCTCCTGCAATCTCTCACGACTCAATATCCTCTCGCTAAGCCAGATAGAAAAATCTCCTGTTCTCAAACGATAGGCAACGGTGCCCCTCTCCCTTTATCTCACGACTCTTCTCTTCCTCTAGGTCAGCAAAAGAAAAACCCCATCTCACAATGATATATAGGCATGCATGCGTATTCCAGGGAACCTATAGATTGTTTTTGACGAAGCGCAGGTGAGCTGCGATTGCATTATGAGAGGAAGACGGCGGAAGAGCGCCAACTGTACAAACACGCTGGGTGCACTGACATATTGATGAGCGAGCTGTTACCTCACAAAGTGGACTGCTGAGGATTAGAGGCTAATCATGCTTGATCTTTTTGCCGGAGAGTAATCACCGGTGGCAGCTCCATGAGTACTTGCCTTTGAGTAGGGTCGTACTTTTCTCCACGTACAAGAAAATTAAGGTAGTTGAATCCGATGGATTTGTTCTGCTATTGCAGTTATGTGAGAGAATTTGTCCTTCAATTTAGTCGCTTCCTTCATCACACATATCGCTGATGTATGCAGACTGGCCGTCTGATCGACCGAGGCATCGGGGCTGCGTGCAGCTCTGTATGGTGGATGAACGGACGGCCAGATTGCATCCCCCGTACGCACTGCCGGGCGAACGAGTTCAGATCAATTGTTCCTCATCGCCTTCTTTTGTCAAATCCTTTTCCTCCATCATATCCGCCGCTCGCTCATGCAGCAACCATGCATCAGTCAATCCCATGCCGCCGGCCATCCTCCAGCTCTTATTGCCAATTGATTACTTTCCAACTTCTCACTTGATTGATCTTCTAGCGAGATGTGCAAGTGCAAAAAGCTTGCTTGATGGATCCTTTCAAAGCGATGGAACAACATCAGCTGTTGCAGGCAGACTACACGTCGCATCTCAATCTCGCACGCACATACGGACATACGCGTATATGCTGCCTTCTGTCAATTACTTCCTGGCAAGATGCATATACGTGAGCTAAACACTTGATTGATCTTCTGCAAGTTGTGCAAGTGCACAATGCTAGCTTAACCGATTCTACACGGTTGCAGGAGCACACACGTGAGAACAGCTGAAAGGTATGCAATCAATTGGTTTACACAGTGGTACATGCATGTTGAGGCATCTAATCAATTCGTCTCTATATTGATATTACCGTAACCGTTGTCTATACTATATGCCTGGATCGATACATACCCATTGCTCTTAATGTTACGCCTGTATTCATGTGTGTGTACATGCAGCAGGTACCAGGTACAAATTTGCCATGTCATTGTCTGGAGGATTCTGCTGTCCGCAACAAAATAAACGGAACAACAAGCTTCACAATCGACCAAATTGAGAGTGAGAACCGGTATTATTAAAAAAACGGGACCTGATCTTTATGTCCCCAAAATAGACTTTTATAACTTCTTATGCCATTCAAGAGATGACTATGAGAAAACCTATATTGCGAATATTTTACTTGAGCAAATTTAATCAGATAATATCTTTGTATGCAATCAATTGGAATCTTTTTTTCTTAATTAGTTCTGAAAGATAGAGAAGTATATAATACTACTCTTTCCAAAATGTTTTATATTTAACAACCGCTGTGTTCAAAACTTGCTGCGATACATAAGGTTGTATATAGCACAAGGAGAGCAAAAGTTAATTTTGGCATGCAAGGCAAATGTTTGTAAGATGATCCATGCCCTACCGAAGCATATAGCACCCCTGTAAGCTAGCATGTGAGCAACCAGCTCAATATTTATATTAACTATTCTATTTTCAATTTTCCATCTTTTGAAGTTGTGTATATTAAATGATCCAACTATACGCAAGCTGATTGTCCTTGATTTGTTCATGCAGTAGTAGCTGCAAGTATCCAACAAGGAACCTACAGTGTTTTGTAGTATCTTTTTATACACGTGAGAGTTTTGTGTGCTATCCAACACAAATTAATATAATAAATAGGTCTAGGTGCTGACAAGTACAGTGGTATAAAATATACGCAAAATATTCTAATACAGTATCCAATACTTACGCATATTACCAAATTATAGAAAGACAACATTTGGATTAACATGGGTCATCGATCAGTAATCTGCCAACCCGATTCATGCTAATAAAATTACATTGTGTTGGTTATTAAAGCTATGGTGCACTGTGCTACTTACCTAACGTGATATATAATTATTGACTTAATATTTGTAAGTGTCGACCATTATTTTTAAAATATTCTAATCCAATATCCAGTATTTCCCTTACTTCATCTGTTTCTGAAAAGAATATACTGACATAGATTATACAAAGATAAACTTTGGGTCCATATGGTCATCAATCAGTAACAATGCAATGGTTAGCCAATAAATTTCTATTGTGTTAGTTGTATATGGAGCAATGTTTTACACACATTCCCTAATATAATCTTCATTCATTTAAGCTTAAGCTATTTCTGTAAGACTAAGTCATTATTCATTTTTAATATATTTTACGTGGAATAATGTGGAATATTACAAGTATTATAATATCGCCCGTTCCAATGTTTCGTATTTTACAACGGCTGTGTTCATATCTTGCTGCAATACATAAGGTTGTACAAGCGAACCAACATGTGGTTGAGATGGTTAGGTGGACAGTGGTATCCTCAACCCACCAGGGTTCAAATCCTGGTGCTCATAGGGGTAGGGTGTGCGTGTGTGCGTTCATAAGGATGAGTGTATGCGCGTGTATATGAGCGCTTATGTCTGTACTGATACTCAAAAAAAATACATAAGATTGTACAAAGCACAAGGAGAGCAAAAGTTAGTTTTGGCATGCAAGGCACATGTTTGTAAGATGATCCATGCCCAACCGTGGCATATATGTAGGTGCAGATTGAGGTAAGTATAGTCACCACCGTAAGCTAGCATGTGAGTAGTCAGCTCAATATTTATATTAACTATTCTATTTTCAACAGTCCATCTTTTCAAGTTGTGTATATTAAATGATCCAACTATACTCAAGCTGATTGTCCTTCATTTGTTCATGCAGTAGTAGTTGCAAGTATCCAACAAGGAACATAGAGTGTTTTGTAGAATCCTTTTATGCACGTGAGAGTTTTGTATGCTATCCAACACAAATTAATATCATAAACAGGTCTACGTGCTGACAAGTACAGTGGTATAAAATATACCAAAATATTCTAAAACAGTATCCAATATTTATGCATATTACCAAATTATACAAAGACAACATTTGGATTAACATGGATCATCGATCAGTAATCTGCCAACTATTCATGCTAATAAAATTATATTGTGTTGGTTATTAAAGTTATGATGTATTTTGCTACTTACCTAATGTGATCCCTAATCATGCAGGATTAATTGACTTAATATTTGTAAGTATCATCGTTATTTTAAAATATTCTAATCCAATATCCAATATTTCCCATTATTGTAAAGTCGTTATTAATTGTTAATATATTTCATGGGCAATGTGGAATATTTTAAGTATTATAATATCGATTGCCCGTGAAAATGCACGGGTTGGCGACTAGTATTATTTAATTATTATTGTCTAACCAACGATGAAAAGAAGTAATTAGAAGAACTCCTAGTTTTTTTAAAAAAAAGGAGGTTGAACCTCGACATCTGTATCAATCGATGCATGCAGCCAATTTTATTAATTATTCCACAAAGGTCTGACAAGAACATACATCAAATCACCCGAAGCCAGCACTCACACCTACAAATTCGATAATGAGTGCTCTCACTTTCCATATCTACAACCAGTGTCGTCGTCGATCCATCCACATACCATATTCGGACTAACGGCCGGTGCAACAGACCTAAAGCGCACACTACATGCACACGTTTTAAAAGCCTCCATCTTCATCGGACCACTGACCCATCTTCAGGAGATAGATCCGCATCATTCTTACCAGTCCGGACATCCATCGATGCCACCATGGCGTCCAACGGCGCCACCGCCCTGCGCTCGTCCGTCCAGATGTGAAGACTCTGGAAAATCTGTCGTGCGTAACACCTGCCAACTAGGCATGACTCAGCGTGGCACCTGTCGGCCAGGCATGACTTGACATCTCCACCGAAGCTCCGTGCAAGACGGAGCCGCTCTACCTCCTGCCTGTGTCTTCTAGCGCTGGTCCACAAACGATGCTCCAAGAAGAGAAACGGCACCGCAATACCGCCATTGTCCGATCTGGAGAACCAGATCCTAGGGTTTCCCCCGAAGCAGTGCCCACCACCAGCAACCGTCAAGGACCCACACAATGCCCACCACCACTCGGCCCTCAAGGCGACGCCTTCAGGAAGGTCATAGCGTCAAGGACGCCACCGCCGCCCACCGGAGTTAGGGTTTTCACCCGAGAGGCAGAGAGCAGGAAATGAAGGAGCAGACATAGACCGACATCTCCAAGAAGAAAAGCGGTGCCCTTGAGCGTCATCGTCGGTGCGGCCGACCGAGGCCGACCAAGGGGTTTCCCCCAATCTGGATCTCCTCCACCAGCTTCACCCGCGGCCAGGGTCCCGGCAACCACGCCGGCACCGTCAGGAACCCGCAGGAGAGAAGCCCACCGATCAGGGCCGGATGACTACGGCCAGATCTGGCGCTAGAACCCACCGCCCGCACGCACCGGCAGCCGAACAAGCCGACCCCGACAACGCCGGCCGCATATCTGGCCACACCCAGATTCGACGTGTCCGCCGCGCCGATGACCACCTCCACTCGCCAAAGTGGAGAACCAGCCCGGACGTGCAGCCAAGCGCCGGCGACACCACGGGCCGCCACCACCCACAGCAGGACGAATTTGGGCAGGGGGCGCCCAGATCCACCGCCACTGCGTGCCATGGCTGACCACCACGCTGCCCCGACAGCTATGGAGGCGCAGCCCCGCCGAAAAGCCCTGGAGCGGCCGCTCCAGCTTCCTATCTCCGCCGCCACGCATGAAGCCTAGGTTCGCCGTCACGCGCAGCCCGAGTCCGGCCCCAGGATGAAGGGCGAGCCCGCCACCGCCGTCCACTAGACGAGCTTTGCTCGCCGACTTCCTCCGCCGGCGGCGAGGGAGGGTGGGTCAGGGTGGGTTGGGGGCGGCGGCGGATAGGGTTCGCTAGAGCCGCCCCCCTGGGGGCAGCGCGAGTGCGTTTGTTTTCTTTGGCACAAACTCAACACCAGAACCCTGCATGGGATGTTTTGTAGTAATGATTTTCTTCTAACGATCAACTCAGATATGAGCAGGTCCCCGATGATACTGGTACGAAATGTTTGTCAATGAGGAAGAACCGAACAGTGTGACGAAGACCATGCATGGACGATGGCGTTCCGTGCCTAGGGAGACGGCACAATGAATACCGTACCACGTAAACGGCGGAGTGGACTGCGTGCCATGGCGCTACGGCCCGAAGGGGTAATGCAGGGGTAGCGTGTGTCGGTGCAACGACGGGGAAGACCTTAGGGCGGCGGCATGAACCGCAATGCCGTGATGCTACGGCCCAAGGGGCGACGCCGCAGCAGCGCGCTTCGGTGCAATGGCAGGAAAGACCTTGGGGCGACGACGTAACGGCAGCCCGTTACTCAATCGATGTTGAGATGCGCAAATTCGGGGACAATCTTCACAGGGACCTACGGAGACGCACACAACCTACAGATCAAGTCGATCGTGCAGCATGGATGAAGTGGATGCGGGTGGTCAGATGATTAATCCAAACCTCGGGCGAGCGAAGCAACAGGAGCAGCCTTGCGAGCACGCGCGAACATATATGCAGCGGACACACCAAGATCACGAGTTGGACATGATGCTGATTCATACGCATAATACGCAGGAACAGCCAACATGTGCACGTCAGCCGCAGCCAACGCTTTTATGTACAGAAATATCTGTACCAAATATAAGACATTTTTGGTACAGAGATAGTATAAGGGAAACATAAAATAGACAGAAAGTGACGGTTCTTACTCGCTTTTATGTACATGTATGTTCACATGTTCCTATCAATAAGCAATACATTTACAACACCATTTACCACCTTATATTATTACTCGGTATGTTTGTGACATCTATAAATATCATATGTGTCTTCTCCTTCTCGTTCTTCATATTGTAGCTGTAACATAACATAGACGTCCAATAGTGATGGAAATGCCTACGAAGTAGCTGTGTGATAAGCTCAACATATGATTTTTTTTTTGGAAATGCAATATATTCTAGATTTTTTTTGTGTGTTTATAAAAGTAGTCCTTTTATACAATTTATGTTGAGCATGGGAGGTGTCGGGAGTTTGAAATCCTATCTCCTAAAGATATCTGGTACATATTGGGCAGCATGGACTCTTGTTGAAACTAGAGGATACTATGCACGATGTTGCGGGAATTGGTTGATGAAAAATTGAGTTGATAACATGAGAATCAAAATTGAAAATACATGTGAATTATTTTAGGTATCTCTCCTATCTAAAAAAAGAAGTAATATTCCTTGTTCCGCTTTCATTTCATCAAGCCCTCCCACATCTTCTTCCCATCTCCCACGCTTGGTTTTTCCTATCCATTTTTCCCTAACCTCCTTGCCATAGAGCCCCTCCCCCCCTCCACGCATGATCTCACCCAAACCATCCGTGCAGTTGACACACGCCCACCGTCCGTCGTCTTCTATAGCTACACGATTTCGCCATCCATACAAAGCGCATCACCTCACTGCTCATGGCTGCTTGAAGCCCCGACACTTCCAACCACCGCTGCAGGTCACCATCTTTGTCCCTTCAAAGCGCAGCACCTCCCCCTGATCGCCGCCGATGGATGATGAGGAGGAGGTCGTGTGCAATATCGATATGGGGTTTTTGGGTGGCGAGCACCTAACCATGTCGCCTCGGCCGCGGGTAGATCATGCTCCTTATGCTAGTTAGTCATCTGTCTGTGGACTTTCATTCAATTTTTCTCTAGTTAACCGGGTAACTCAAGTTTCTTATAGACGGCGCGGGTAGATCATGGTTGCACCGAACAGTGTGACGAAGATCATGCATGGACGATGGTGTTCCGTGCATAGGGAGACGGCGCGGTTAGCATACCATGTAGACATCAACGCACGGGGACGGCGGAGTGGACTACGTGACATGGCGCTACGGCCCGAAGGGGTAATGCAGGGGTAGCGTGTGCCGGTGCAACGACGGGGAAGACCTTAGGGCGGTGGCATGAACCGCAATGCCGCGATGCTACGGCCCAAGGGGCGACGCCACAGCAGCGCGCTTCGGTGCAATGGCAGGAAAGACCTTGGGGCGATGATGTAACGGCAGCCGGTTACTCAATCGATTTTGAGATGCGCAAATTCGGGGACAATCTTCCACAGGGACCTACGGAGGCGCACACAACCTACAGATCAAGTCGATCGTGCAGCATGGATGAAGTGGATGCGGATGGTCAGATGATGAATCCAACCTCGGGCGAGCGAAGCAACAGGAGCAGCCTTGCGAGCACGCGCGAACATATATGCAGCGGACACACCAAGATCACGAGTTGGACATGAGGCTGATTCATACGCATAATACGCAGGAACAGCCAACATGTGCACGTCAGCCGCAGCCAACGCTGCCGCGTGACGCTGGAGCAGAGATGCACACAGCGCGGCGGCCAGCGCAACGCAAGCCGTGCAAGTCAGGGCGCGAGGCGTGCCATCTTGCATGAAGTGGATGGAGGCGGTTGATGGAGGAGTCCCGATCAGATTAGGTGACGACAGTCGGCGCAGAATAATGTGCGGATGACGGCCGTTCTGGGCCGGCGCCTGTCGCGCGAGGTCGCCTAGTCAAAGAAGAGGCCGGTGCAGTCGATGCCGAAGTCGAAGTAGTGGAGCGCGAGGGTCGCCGAGGGGCGGGCGACGTAAACCGATCTTAGATCGTAAAACAAACAAAAAAGACACCGATCCAAAAACGATCGACGAGAGACAAAAATCGGATCAATGGATCGGGGAAAACGACTCTGAATAGCCGATCAACGCGACCGGCGGACGAATCGTAGCTAGAGGATGCTTAGCCCCCGATAGAGATCATGAAGGTCGACGTCTCGAGGGCTACGTGGCGCTAAAATGATGATAAAGCTAGGTCTATAAACTTGCGGCCGATACCATGTAAAAGGATTAGGGAGGAGAGAATTAACGTAATCGTGAACTTGCCTCAGCCGCGACAGATGATGCTCCTTATGCTAGTTAGCCAATCTGTTGTCGTGTGGCCTTTAATTCAGTTTTTCTCTTGTTAACCAGATGACTCAGTTTTCTTATACAAGCATAACCACACATTTATGTGTGCCTATCAACTTCAGAATTGCAATTATCATCAGTTATGGTTTAGTTACTTTGCTATAGATAAAGATGCGGGAGATGGTTCGATGAATAGCGATAGTCTATCTATTGAACTTGAACAGTGCATTTATACGCAGTGGGCTAGTGGCTTTGTATACTGCTTCCTTACCAAATATAAGACATTTTTAGAGTAGTTTAACCTACAGAAATATATGTACCAAATATAAGACATTTTTGGTACAGAGATAGTATAAGGGAAACATAAAATAGACAGAAAGTGACGGTTCTTACTCGCTTTTATGTACATGTATGTTCACATGTTCCTATCAATAAACAATACATTTACAACATCATTTACCACCTTATATTATTACTCGGTGTGTTTGTGACATCTATAAATACCATATGTGTCTTCTCCTTCTCGTTCTTCATATTGTAGCTGTAACATAACATAGACGTCCAATAGTGATGGAAATGCCTACGAAGTAGCTGTGTGATAAGCTCAACATATGAAATTTTTTGGCAATGCAATATATTCTAGATTTTTTTGTGTGTTTAGAAAAGTAGTCCTTTTATACAATTTATGTTGAGCATGGGAGGTGTCGGGAGTTTGAAATCCTAGCTCCTAAAGATATCTGGTACATATTGGGTGGCATAGACTCTTGTTCAAAAATAGAGGATACTACGCACGATGTTGCGGGAATTGGTTGATAAAACATTGAGTTGATAACATGAGAATCAAAATTAAAAATACATGTGAATTATTTTAGGTATCTCTCCTATCTAAAAAAAGAAGTAAGATTCCTTGTGCCGCTTTCATTTCATCAAGCCCTCCCACATCTTCTTCCCATCTCCCACGCTTGGTTTTTCCTATCCATTTTTCCCTAACCTCCTTGACATAGAGCCCCTCCCCCCTCCACGCATGATCTCACCCAAACCATCTGTGCAGTTGACACACGCCCACCGTTCGTCGTCTTCTATAGCTACACGATGTCGCCATCCATACAAAGCGCATCACCTCACTGCTCATGGCTGCCTCAAGCCCCGACACTTCCAACCACCACTGCAGGTCACCATCTTTGTCCCTTCAAAGCGCAGCACCTCCCCCTGATCGCTGCCGATGGGTGATGACGAGGAGGTCGTGTGCAATATCGATATGGGGTTTTTGGGTGGCGAGCACCTAACCATGTCGCCTCGGCCGCGGGTAGATCATGCTCCTTATGCTAGTTACTCATCTGCCTGTGGGCTTTCATTCAGTTTTTCTCTAGTTAACCGGGTAACTCAAGTTTCTTATACTGCAAAGGCAAATCTCCCTCCTTGCTTCATCGGTTAGGCAAAAAATATTGACGATTCAAGTGATTTTGTCGGTCCAAAATAATTCGGAGGAAAACGTAAGCCAAGCCAATAATGTATACAATTTTCCCCTATTTCCCTCTAACCACAATGTCTATCCAACTTCCACGGCTAATAATTTCTCACTCTCAAAGCGAATAGAAAAATCCTTCCAGCATTACTTGAAAACGCAACATTAAGCTCAACAAATGCAAATTTTACCAATAAACAAATTAGCATCGCTATAAAATGTGACATTATATTGGTCTAGTACTCCATCCACGACCCTAGCTACTACCTCAACATGGACTGAAAAACAAAACAGTGGGAACCATACGAGGGTGTGGGGAGAAGCAGCTAGGCGGTATGCAATGCATGCATGCGTATATGGTTGGATCGTGCCCACTGTTTTACATCCATGCATGCATGCCTAATCAAGGGGCACGACAGAGGCATGTGGGGTTAGTGCTGGTGTGTTAATCAAGTCCTAAGAAAATGCGCACACACACAAAAAAAAAAATGGGACAACGAGGCATGCATGTGATGGTGTTATACAATTAGCGACGTATCACGTGAAGCCATGTGGACAGGCAGTTTCGTCCCGGCCGGCTGCAGATCTGCAGTGCAGATGCTTCTCGGTCTCTCAGGTGCGTTGCTAGCTGAGCTGACTCATGCGTGGAAGATATCTAGCTAGAGGCCAGTTTTTTTAGGCGATTCTCCCATGATCGTCCTCCTCCCTAGCTTATTTTAGGAGTATTTTTTTTATAATCCTAGCTAATTAGACCTTAACTAGATAGGATTGTAAAAAATATATATAGTGACAATTCTGGGAGAAGCTCAGGAGGGAGGCGATTTTTGGAGAATCACCCAAAAGAACTGGCCCTAGGTGAGCTGCCGGCCGGTAGTGGTATTGGAGTTTGTCTGCATGGATGGGTTAAGTTTGCCAGACGATGCTCCAGTAGATGCACATAAGTTGGGCATAATCTGCAGAGATCGATACTAGTATATGATTATACTCCCTCCGTTTCATATTACTCGTCGCTGATTTAGTACAGTATTAACTAGGCAGCTAGCCGTCTGAGGCAGCAAATATGCTTGGATCCATTGAACATGGCTGTAAGTATATGCACTATCGGCCGATCGACCTATGGCATCACCATCCTAATTATCCAGATGCAAATTCTTCTTCTTTTTGTGGCCAAGAGAACCTGGATATAGCTAGATGGATACCTGAACGAAGAAGGCTCAAGATCCGACCTTTCCCCTACCCCGTGGTTCATATATTACGTCCGTCCACCCGTCTCTAGTGACCACTGATCCACCATTGCAATGCCTGGCGCACGACGACCGAACAGTCACCGTACGTGCATACATACTAGGACCTCTCTCTCGTTTGGAACCTGCCTGCAGAATCAAAAGAGAACCCCATCGTAGCCGCAAAGGGCACTTGATTCCTGGCCGGCGTCCTTTCCTTTGATACACGGCTAATCAAACTGTCGACAGAAAATGAACATCTCCAGGATTCAATCTGATCCAGATAAGGGCATCTCCCCCTCAAACCACATGTAACCGTCCGAACCGCGTCGTCCGAACGTGTTTTGCCATTCAACGCAGGTCTGTATCCATCTACAGGCCAGTCCGGACATGCTTTTTCCCGTAAACCAAAGACAAAATGGGAGGCTTTACGGATGTCTGTACCGCTGTCACGTCTGCTACCCTAACCCACCAAAAACCCCTCCCGTGCCCGTCCGATTTCCCGCCCGAAGCCAGCTGCCCACCAAAAACCCCCGTCCAGCGGCCGTTCAGTGTGAGCGAGCGGCGAGGAACGTGCCGAAAATATATACTACTCCTTCCGATCTAAATACTCCTATATATTACTTCCTCCGATCCATGTTAGTTAGCGCTTGGTTAGTAGTACAGCTTTTCGTTTAATCCGTGTGGCCGCCACCACGGAATCCCCCAAGAGCAGAGCAGTCACATTGCCGTCGTGTATAAACACCCACGCCCCCCTCTCCCTCCTTCATTCTTCTCCTCACACTTTACTATCTCCCTCTTCCTCTCGGCTCGCTCGTTCCCTCTTTGTATTGCTCGGCCCATCGGCCATTGCCGCTAAGCAAACTTGAGGGCAGCGATGAGGAACTCGGTGTCCGACCAGAGCTTCGTCATGGAGAGCGACGACGAGGAGCACCGGCTGGGCGGCAGCGAGGAGGAGGAGGAGGAGTCGGACGGGTCGTCGTCGTGCGGGAGCCCGCGGGTGGTCGAGGCCGCCGGCGGTGGCCACCCCAGCTCCTACGCCAGCCAGCAATGGCCGCAGAGCTACAGGTGCGTACGCGGCGGTTGCTCGCGGCAGGATGCAGGCCACAAGCTGCATCATGCAGAGCTGCTTCTCATTTTACACCTGCTGATAACATTTCCTTGTCAATCACTAGTGCTATTTTTGCATGCATCTCAAACATTCCTGACCATGTATAAAATATGTAGTACTTATAAAAATCTCACCAATCAGCATTATGCTAACATTTTATGTTTAGCAGTTTTTACGTACTGTACTGTTGCGGCGAACATATGAATTTGACACATCAAAATAACGAGATGTTTGAAATCTTAGCCTTTTTTGAGCAAATTGAAATGTTATTAGCCTTAATTAGGATTCCAAACACAACTCTATGCACGCCCACGAGCAGACGAACCTGCGGATGGCGTGTGCGAGTGTAGGGGGAGGGAGACATTGACTTGTGGGCCACGTTTTGTTCCTCTACCAGATGTCTCTGTGCACATGGGTCCATGGTTGATAGGTCTGCTGACGTGGCAATTTCAGTTGGTCTCATCATCTGACTACTTGTAGAGAAGATCAAAATGGGTTCAAACCGGAACCAAGAGATAATCTAGCAAGAGATCAGAACGAAGAGATAATACTAGCATTTTTGTTTGTTTCTTTTTATAAGAACTGATCGAGTTAACTCAGATTTTTCATATCGATTCATCTGCTCTGCATAAAATTTACTAAGAGTACTTAGTTCTCGATCTCACTGCACAATCTCCGTGCATGATTCCAACTGAAACCATGCATGGAGATGTTCTGCGGCATTCAGTTGCAACAGCTGTGATCTCCTTTGATTTGATTTTTTGTTGCAGGCAGTCGATGGACATATATAGCAGCGTGCAGTCGCCGAGTCTGAGCGGGTTCCTAGGCACGCCCACTCTCAGCAGGCTCTCCAGCTCCTTCCTCGCCACCTCCTTCCGCGGGAAGCCGCCGCCGGAGATCCTCAAGCCGCTCCTGCCCACCGCCGTCCCTTCCACTGACAGTGATGACGATCATGTCGTCGATGCCCGGAAGAGCTCCCACCAGTACCTGCCGCCGTCGAGGAAGGCGTCGTCCCTGTTCAAGATCCCCGAGGACCAGAAGCCTGCTGGTGGTGGGGGTGGCCATGAGGTGGGGCCCTACCGTCAGTGCTCCTACACCCAGGGTGTCATGAATGGTACGCACCTATGTTCTTTTACACACACAAAAAAGACCTCACACAAGAGAAGGCACATTGTGAGATTTAGAGTTGCAGAGAAATGCAGGTTGCAAATTAATGAAACGGTTCTACGTGGTCTTTCATGACGTGTAACTAGTCAGTTTCAGTTTGATAGAAATCAAAGTATCCTTTTTTTCGTGAATGTGAGGGGGAAATATACTCGCAAGAAAAATACAAATGTATATATATGTCGATTATAAAATGGTTTGGAATTTAGTTTGGGAGAGCCAGTAATAAAAATAAATAAAAATTTGTCACTGACTCACCAATGAAAATACATCAAAAAGAAAATACTCCCTCCGTTCCTAAATATTTGTCTTTCTAGACATTTCAACACATGACTACATACGAAGCAAAATAAGTGAACCTACACTCTAAAATATGTCTACATACATCCGTATGTGGTAGTCATTTGAAATGTTTAGAAAGACAAATATTTAGGAACGGAGGGAGTATGATTGAACACCAGATGGTCATGCTAACATGGAAGGATACAGTAGATAAGTCAACTTAAGGGATCCCATCTGCAACCTAGGATGCTCACATTGGATAACATGCGTGCCATGACAAAAAGATGCCATGCTTGCTGAACCTGGACGCACACCCCCACATGCTGACACCCAGGTGCAATGTTCAGATTCTGTCCAAGAACGAGTTTCCACAGCTGTAGTGTTAATGTAACACCTAGAATTGCCGATTAGCCCATCGGATTCTGGTCAATTCCCTGTGATGTAGACGTGCACCACATGGCTGATGGGCCAGGACAGCAGTGTCATGTGAGCCGGGAACATGGTCATGATCAATAAAATGATTAACTGGACCATGATTGCAGCCCAGGCATGCTGATTGAGATCTGTCAGGAGAAAGAGGAACCTTGTCCTAATCAAAGCATGCAATTTACTAATGACATTCTTAAAACCATTATTTCCCTGCATCTATCTGGTCATGTGGTCACTGTCAGTGTCATGTGAGCTAAGAACATGGTCATGATCAATAAATGATTAATTAGACTATGATTGCAGTGCAGGCATGTCGATTAAGATCTGTCAGGAGAAAGAGGAACCTTGTCCTAATCAAAGCATGCAATTTACTAATCTGTTCATGTGGATATCGAACTCTCACTGTCAGTGACAGTGTCAGTGTCAAGACCATTATTTCACAAGACGTCTCTGTCTGCCATTTGTTTGGGACTTGTTTCTTTCCATTAGCATGGTATCAGTGCCATTTTTGTGAGTAAGACAGCTACTGCCTTCGATTAGCAACTAAAACTGGATGGCACAAAATATATGTTAATACTCCGACTTGTAAGTTGGAATCAAAACCAAGATGATTCTGTCACCCACTCTTGTCTGAACTTCTAACAAAAAAAGTTTGTCACTGAACATTTTATATGTCTGGTATTAGCTGATTTAAAGCTTAATTGTTTTTCAAGTTGAAAGTTTCACCTGTAACCTGTAAGTAGTTGGAACATTAGAATTACGAAGTTTGGAATCTGAAAGTTTCGATTTTATGAATATTCCAACTGAAATTGTTTCAAATTCGAAGTCAAAGCTAAGTCTTGTTTTCATCACTACATAGTTTGTACACCAAGCTTACTGTTTTCATCCTGCACCGTTTAGAACTTCTGGATCTCAAATCATTGTGTGTCACTTGCAGGAGTGAATGTCTTGTGTGGCGTGGGGATCCTGTCAACACCTTATGCCGTCAGGCAGGGTGGCTGGCTTGGGCTGGTGATACTGGCCGTGCTCGCCGTGCTGGCGTGGTACACCGGAGTGCTACTCCGGCGCTGCCTCGACAGCAAGGAAGGCCTCGAGACCTACCCGGACATCGGCCACGCCGCATTCGGCACGCCTGGTCGCATTGTCATCTCGGTATAACTTCTGCCAAAATCTGATGACCAGCTCACTTTTATTTTGATTTCAGTATAACAGAGTACAGTAGAGGATGGTCTTGTGCTAACTCTTGATTCCTTTGTTTTTGCCACCTGCAGATAATATTGTACATGGAACTGTATGTAAGTACTTCTCATGAAACATTGACTTGCTTGTTTAGAAATATTATTACTTTGACAGAGTACGTTACTAGATGCTCTGTTTTTATGGTGAGCATAATACAGTGAAGTGAGTCTAACAGTCTGACAGAGTACATTACTAGATGCTCTGTTCAAAAGGCATGTTTTTTTCTTATACATTATCATTGTTTATAAGCATATCAATGGCTCCTAATTTTTCCCTGCAGGCCTGTTGCATTGAGTATCTGATACTGGAGAGTGACAATCTATCAAAGTTGTTCCCCAATGCACACCTGACTATATGGGGCCTCAGCCTGGATGCCCATGTGTTATTCGCAATCCTTACGACGCTTGTTGTCATGCCGACAACTTGGCTTCGTGACCTCAGTTGTCTGAGCTTCATTTCAGGTATCAATTCATTCACCTGCAGCTCATGTGTTTCATCATCTGACCAAATATGTGATATCATCTACTGATTCCTAATTTTGTAGCTGGAGGAGTCGTCGCGTCGATTGTCATCGTTGCCTGCCTCTTTTGGGCAGGGCTTGTTGATCATGTTGGTGTCAACAAGAGCGAAGGGACGGCACTGAACCTCCCTGGGATCCCCATTGCCATTGGCTTGTATGGGTACTGCTACTCAGGGCATGGGGTGTTCCCAAACATCTACTCTTCCCTGAAGAAGAGCAACCAATTCAACGCTGTTCTTTTCACATGGTAAACACACCAAAACCACTGTATGTAAACAACAACATTGTTTGAGCAATCCGTGATCTCAGGAGGGGTTTTGTTTGTTATCAGTATCGCGCTATCTACTGTTTTGTTCGCCGGTGCCGCGGTCATGGGGTACATAATGTTTGGCGAAACCACGGAGTCTCAGTTCACACTGAACATGCCCCCAAATCTTATGTCTTCCAAGATTGCAGTCTGGACTACGGTATATTTTCTTGACTACTACATTAATAAATTATAAGTTCATATGGTTCATTTCTTGATAGTGTACAATCTTGTTCTGTTATGAAATGGCTCTTTGCTTCAGTGTAATGTGAGGTTTCTTTCTCCTCTAGCATGATTTACAGAACATATTAAATACACAGGGTTCCTTTTTGTGAGACAAAAAGCACATCATGCTGACAGTATCTTTCAGGTGACAAATCCAATAACCAAATATGCACTTACCATGACTCCTCTTGCCCTGAGTTTGGAAGAGCTGCTACCTTCGAATAGACAGACGTACGGGAACATAATTATGCTCAGATCAGCACTAGTGTTGTCCTCCCTTGTTGTTGCTCTATCTGTTCCATTTTTTGGTAAATACTTTCATCACTAGTAATCATTTCAATAAAAAATGTTTTTTGAGTTAAACCTTGCTGGATTTTCCTAATTTTCTGATTTAATTGATTTTACCGCGCCTTTATAGGACTTGTGATGTCCCTAGTTGGGTCTCTTCTCACCATGTTTGTGGTAAGTTCTTCTTCTGAATTTTAGTGTCGTCTGTTTGTTGTTGGTCTTGACATAGCTAACTGCGGCAGTGCCATTTGTTTGTTGATTATTGTGGCTAACACATGACACTTTTTAGGCGTATATTCTACCTTGTGCATGCTTTTTGGCCATCCTAAGGAGTACAGTGACTTGGGATCAGGTAAAAATTTGTTCCTTAGTTTGAACACTTATCAGAAGTCCTCTTAAATATATTATTAGACCATAACATTATTAAACATGATTTCTGATGAAAAGGAGAAGTGGTACGTGTATGGGAGAATTGAGGATTGAAATACATTTATAATGCATAGTTGGTTCATAAATTTTCAACTTTGGTCAATTAAGCATTTCTTTTGTATCACAGTATTTTATATATTTTATTCACTAAAATAAGCACTGAATCTCTCACCAGGAACACATTAGCCTCCATTCTCTACAAATTCAAAAGTTTCACAAAATTATATAATTGTGTTCTTGATCAGGCATATTAGCAGAATGGACTCAAAGCTCAAATATCTGAAGACACCATTTAATTAAAAAATCATTATTTCTTTGCAGATAGTACTATGTGTGTTCATCATTGTCGTCGGTCTCTGTTGTGCGGGTGTTGGCACATACTCCTCCCTTTCTAAGATCATCCAAAATTATCAGTAAATCTTTGTGAAGCACGGTGATTTGTATGTACCATGTTTACTTGTTTACTAGTGCTCTTTTTGCAAGACTTTAACAAAAACATGTCTTGATAGATAGGATGTACCATGAAAAGACAATCAGTTTGAGGTTGCTCTCCTGGCCGGAGTACCCTGAAAGTGACTTCCACCTCCTTCCTCTTAGTGCATCAATTTTTGTTAGTAATGATGAGGTTTGCATCTTCAATTGTGATCCTCATTTTCCCGTCTCTTTAATTTGTGGCCTTCAATGCAACATTCAGTGATTGTGAGGTTGACATACGCAATTGTGATCATGCCTACCAGATTTACGAAAAAGGGTTTCCCCCCGCTTTATATTATAAAGCACCACCGATTACAACCGCGAGCCGATACAAACACACACCACACACCCAAGGCTAGATACAAGGGTGCCGGGCACCAACCCACCACTCCAACGACTACAAAGCACCAAAAAGATGAACAAAGAAGCGTCGCTTAGAGCCGACGGAGATCACCATGAGCAATCCACCGAGGAGAAATGAGACGGCCAACGGCGGAGTGAGGACTCCAAAACGATGCCTCCAACAAGGGAACGACCAAAGCCGCCACCGTCCAATCCGGCGGATCAAGTTTTCACCCGGAGTAACCTGAAGGGAGAGGGAGCACCGCGACGGAGCCTGCAGGGAGGGTACGATGTCCACGGATGCCGCCACCGTCGGCCAGTACAGAGACTAGACAAGTGATGTACCCCGGTGTACCAATCCCTCCAACACAACCTCACTCCGCCAACCACCCGCATCCATGCCACCCGAGCAGCCATGTCTGCCCGCCCGCACCCGAGCCGCGCAATCCGCCCAAGATCAACATGCCTCCCACCGCCAGGGTCGCCGCCCTGCATCCAGACCGTCTTGGAATCATCAAAGGAGCAAGCTTTGGCCAGTGCAAACCCCAACCATCGCCGAAAACTGCAACGACCGTCCCGCCTCAGAACACCGAGTCAGCAACCAACAAGCACCAGGTTGGGGAAGTGGGAAGGAAGGAGCGGCCCACGGCCCCGACCGGCGACGGACGGCTCGACCTCGTCGAAGCCCCCATCCTACCGGCCTTCCCAACCGAAGCACTCTGCTTCGCCCCACCACGGCGATTGGCACCAACTAGCGAGAGGCCACTGACGGCGCGCGTCCGTCGAAGAAGGGGAGAGAACCGCCGCCACCGCATCCAAGGAAGAGCCACAAACATCCTGCCCGCGCCGCACGCCCAAGCCGGGAAGGAGACCCGGCCGGACCCCAGGACGCACACGCCCCGCCACCGCCACAACCACGCCACCAGCACTGCCACCCCTAAGCACGGCAACGCCGGCCGCCCGCGGCTCCTGCTGACCCCAGCCCTCGCCGCTGGAAGGAACCCTAGCGCCAGATCCCGCGGGATCCAACCGGGGCCATCCCGCGCGATCCGCCCGACGCAGCCACCCCATGGATGAGCAGCTCCACCACGCCAGGGGCCGGCCCAGCCAAGCCGGCAGCCACCCCCAGCCCGCGTCGCCGTAGTCCTCGTCGTCGGCCACCGGATCTGACAAAGCAGCCACTGCTGCCCCACCGCCCCCAAGCCAGCACGCCCCGCCACCAGCTCCACACAGTCGCCGCCGCGTCGTCGACCCGCTACACCCGTCGCACAGCAGCCCGGGGCGCCGACACGCCGCCCTGCGCCAGCGCCGCGCACCTCGCCTGACCCATGTGTCTCGCGCCACAGGGCCCCAGGGGAGGTGGGAGAGGAACCCCGCCGCCACCAACGCCAGCCGGGCTTCGCCCGGTGGCAACCTCTGGCGGCGGCGGGGAGGGGGAGAGGCGGGGAGGGGGAGCTGGCGGGCGGCGGCTAGGTTTTCGCCCTGCCACCCGCGAGAGCGGCTCGGGCGAGCAGAGCATGAGCTTCTCTAAGGAATCCTACCAGATTTACTACATATCCATTTTTCTAGCTTGCATGTTTTTTCAGGAAGGTACTAGGTAACTTCTTGTATTAAACGATGCAATATACATATGTGTTTCTTCTTATTATGCATAAATTTTTTTATCAAAGGCCAATAAAATCTCACCCATCAAGCCTTTGAAAACACAAGCAAACCTCACCCTTCCCCTTTTCATTTCCAAAACAATGCACTTGTGACAACCCCTAGTGCACCTGAAGGAAATATGCCCTAGAGGCAATAATAAAGTTATTATTTATTTCCTTATATCATGATAAATGTTTATTATTCATGCTAGAATTGTATTAACCGGAAACATAATACATGTGTGAATACATAGACAAACAAAGTGTCACTAGTATGCCTCTACTTGACTAGCTCGTTAATCGAAGATGGTTATGTTTCCTAACCATGAACAAAAGAGTTGTTATTTGATTAACGGAATCACATCATTAGAAGAATGATGTGATTGACATGACCCATTCCATTAGCTTAGCACCCGATCGTTTAGTATGTTGCTATTGCTTTATTCATGACTTATACATGTTCCTATGACTATGAGATTATGCAACTCCCATTTGCCGGAGGAACACTTTGTGTGCTACCAAACGTCACAACGTAACTGGGTGATTATAGAGGAGCTCTATAGGTGTCTCCAAAGGTACATGTTGGGTTGGCGTATTTCGAGATTAGGATTTGTCACTCTGATTGTCAGAGAGGTATCTCTGGGCCCTCTCGGTAATGCACATCACATAAGCCTTGCAAGCATTGCAACTAATGAGTTAGTTGTGAGATGATGTATTACGGAACGAGTAAAGAGACTTGCCGGTAGCGAGATTGAACTAGGTATTGAGATACCGACGATCGAATCTCAGGCAAGTAATATACCGATGACAAAGGGAACACCGTATGTTGTTATGCGGTCTGACTGATAAAGATCTTCGTAGAATATGTGGGAGCCAATATGAGCATCCAGGTTCCGCTATTGGTTATTGACCGGAGACGTGTCTCGGTCATGTCTACATTGTTCTCGAACCCGTAGGGTCCGCACGCTTAAGGTTTCGATGACAGTTATATTATGAGTTTATGAGTTTTGATGTACCGAAGGAGTTCGGAGTCTCGGATGAGATCGGGGACATGATGAGGAGTCTCGAAATGGTCGAGACGTAAAGATTGATATATTGGACGACTATATTCGGACATCGGAAAGGTTCCGAGTGATTCGGGTATTTTCGGAGGTATGGGGAGTTACGAGAATACGAGGAAGAAGCAATGGGCCTTAAATGGGCCTTAGTGGGAAGGACCAGGAGGTGGCGCGCGCCCCTCCCAAGCCCAGTCCGAATTGGACAAGGGGTTTGGGGCACGGCCCCTCTCTCCCTTCCTTCCCCTCTTCCCCCCTTTCCCTCATTCTCCTAGTTGGACTAGGAAAGGAGGAAACCTACTCCAACTAGGAGTAGGAATCCTACTCCCCTGGCGCGCCCCTCCTAGCGCCGGCCTCCTCCCCCTTGCTCCTTTATATACGGGGGCAGGGGGCACCCAAAAGACACACAAGTTGATCCGCGTGATCGTTTTCTTACCCGTGTGCGGTGCCCCCTTCCACCGTACTCCTCGATAATATTATAGCAGTGCTTAGGCGAATCCCTGTGATGGTAGAACATCAAGATCGTCACCACGCCGTCGTGCTGACGGAACTTTTCCCCGACACTTTGCTGGATCGGAGTCCGGGGATCGTCATCGAGCTGAACGTGTGCTAGAACTCGGAGGTGCCGTAGTTTCGGTACTTGATCGGTCGAACCGTGAAGACGTACGACTACATCAACCGCGTTGTCATAACGCTTCCGCTGTCGGTCTACGAGGGTACGTAGATTACACTCTCCCCGCTCATTGCTATGCATCACCATGATCTTGCGTGTGCGTAGGGAAATTTTTGAAATTACTACATTCCCCAACAGTGGTATCAGAGCTTAGGTTTTATGCGTTGATGTTGTGCACAAGTAGAACACAAAGTGAGTTGTGGGCGATATAAGTCATACTGCTTACCAGCATGTCATACTTTGGTTCGGCGGTATTGTTAGATGAAGCGGCCCGAACCGACATTACGCGTACGCTTACGCGAGACTGGTTCTACCGACGTGCTTTGCACACAGGTAGCTGGCGGGTGTCAGTTTCTCCTGAAGGAAATATGCCCTAGAGGCAATAATAAAGTTATTATTTATTTCCTTATATCATGATAAAAGTTTATTATTCATGCTAGAATTGTATTAACCGGAAACATAATACATGTGTGAATACATAGACAAACAGAGTGTCACTAGTATGCCTCTACTTGACTAGCTCATTAATCAAAAATGGTTATGTTTCCTAACCATGAACAAAGAGTTGTTATTTGATTAACGGGATCACATCATTAGGTGAATGATCTGATTGACATGACCCATTCCATTAGCTTAGCACCCGATCTTTTAGTATGTTGCTATTGCTTTCTTCATGACTTATACATGTTCCTATGACTATGAGATTATGCAACTCCCGTTTACCGGAGGAACACTTTGGGTGCTACCAAACGTCACAACGTAACTGGGTGATTATAAAGGAGCTCTACAGGTGTCTCCAAAGGTACATGTTGGGTTGGCGTATTTCGAGATTAGGATTTGTCACTCTGATTGTCGGAGAGGTATCTTTAGGCCCTCTCGGTAATGCACATAACTTAAGCCTTGCAAGCATTGCAACTAATGAGTTAGTTGCGGGATGATGTATTACGGAACGAGTAAAGAGACTTGCCGGTAACGAGATTGAACTAGGTATTGGATACCGACGATCGAATCTCGGGCAAGTAACATACCGATGACAAAAGGAACAACGTATGTTGTTATGCGGTCTGACCGATAAAGATCTTCGTAGAATATGTAGGAGCCAATATGGGCATCCAGGTCCCGCTATTGGTTATTGACCGGAGACACGTCTCGGTCATGTCTACATTGTTCTCGAACCCGTAGGGTCCGCACGCTTAAGGTTTCGATGACAGTTATATTATGAGTTTATACGTTTTTGATGTACCGAAGGATGTTCGGAGTCCCGGATGAGATCACGGACGTGACGAGGAGTCTCGAAATGTTCGAGACATAAAGATTGATATATTGGAAGCCTATGTTTGGATATCGGAAGTGTTCCGGGTGAAATCGGGATTTTACCGGAGTACCGGGAGGTTACGGAACCCCCGGGGAGATATATGGGCCTTAGTGGGCCTTAGTGGAAAAGAGAAGAGGCAACCAGAGATGGGTCGCGCGCCCCTCCCCTCCCTTGGTCCGAATAGGACAAGGAGAGGGGGCCGGCCCCCCTTCCTCTTTTCCCCCCTCCGCGAATCCTATTCCAACTAGGAAAGGGGGGGAATCCTACTCCCGGAGGGAGTAGGACTCCTCCTGGCGCGCCACCTCTAGGCCGGCCGCACCCCCCCTTTGAACCTTTATATACGGAGGCAGGGGCACCCCAGAGGAACACAAGTTGATCCACGTGATCATATTCTTAGCCGTCTGCGGCGCCCCCTGCCACCATAGTCCTCGATAATATTGTAGCGGTGCTTAGGCGAAGCCCTGCGAGAGTAGTGCATCAAGATCGTCACCACACCGTCATGCTGACGGAACTCTTCCCCGACACTTTGCTGGATCGGAGTCCGGGGATCGTCATCGAGCTGAACGTGTGCTAGAACTCGGAGGTGCCGTAGTTTCGGTGCTTGATCGGTCGGGCCGTGGAGACGTACGACTACATCAACCAAACGCTTTCGTTGTCGATCTATAAGGGTACGTAGATCACACTCTCCCCTCTCGTTGCTATGCATCACCATGATCTTGCGTGTGCATAGGAAATTTTTTGAAATTACTACGTTCCCCAATAGTGGCATCCGAGCCAGGTTTTATGTGTTGATGTTATATGCACGAGTAGAACACAAGTGAGTTGTGTGCGATATAAGTCATACTGCTTACCAGCATGTCATACTTTGGTTCGGCGGTATTGTTGGACGAAGCGGTCCGGACCGACATTACGCGTACGCTTACGCGAGACCGGTTCTCCCGACGTGCTTTGCACATAGGTGGCTTGCGGGTGACAGTTTCTCCAACTTTAGTTGAACCAAGTGTGGCTACGCCCGGTCCTTGCGAAGGTTAAAACAGCACCAACTTGACAAACTATTGTTGTGGTTTTGATGCGTAGGGTAAGATTGGTTCTTGCTTAAGCCCGTAGCAGCCACGTAAAACTTGCAACAACAAAGTAGAGGACGTCTAACTTGTTTTTGCAGGGCATGTTGTGATGTGATATGGTCAAGATATGATGCTGAATTTTATTGTATGAGATGATCATGTTTTGTAACCGAGTTATCGGCAACTGGTAGGAGCCATATGGTTGTCGCTTTATTGTATGCAATGCAATTGCGCTGTAATGCTTTACTTTATCACTAAGCGGTAGCGATAGTCGTGGAAGCATAAGATTGGCGAGACGACAATGATGCTACGATGGAGATCATGGTGTCATGCCGGTGACGATAGAGATCATGACAATACTTTGGAGATGGATATCAAAGGCGCAAGATGATGATGGCCATATCATGTCACATATTTTGATTGCATATGATGTTTATCTTTTATACATCTTATTTTGCTTAGTTTGACAGTAGCATTTTAAGATGATCTCTCACTAATTATCAAGAAGTGTTCTCCCTGAGTATGCACCGTTGTGAAAGTTCTTCGTGCTGAGACAGCACGTGATGATCGGGTGTGATAGGCTCTACGTTCAAATACAACGGGTGCAAAATAGTTGCACACGCGGAATACTCAGGTTATACTTGACGAGCCAAGCATATACAGATATGGCCTCGGAACACGGAGACCGAAAGGTCGAGCGTGAATCATATAGTAGATATGATCAACATAGTGATGTTCACCAATGAAACTACCCCATCTCACGTGATGATCAGACATGGTTTAGTTGGTTTGGATCACGTGATCACTTAGAGGATTATAGGGATGTCTATCTAAGTGGGAGTTCTTAAGTAATATGATTAATTGAACTTTAATTTATCATGAACTTAGTCATGCTGGTATTAGCATATCTATGTTGTAGATCAATAGCTCGCGTTGTTGCTTTCATATGTTTATTTTGATATGTTCCTAGAGAAAATTGTGTTGAAAGATGTTAGTAGCAATGATGCGGATTGGATCCGTGATCTGAGGTTTATCCTCATTGCTGCACAAAAGAATTATGTCCTTGATGCACCGCTAGGTGATAGACCTATTGCAGGAGCAGATGTAGACGTTATGAACGTTTGGCTAGCTCAATATGATGACTACTTGATAGTTTAGTGCACCATGCTTAACGGCTTACAATCGGGACTTCAAAGACGTTTTGAACATCATGGACCATATGAGATGTTCCAGGAGTTGAAGTTAATATTTCAAGCAAATACCCGAGTTGAGAGATATGTAGTCTCCAACAAGTTCTATAGCTAAAAGATGGAGGAGAATCGCTCAGCTAGTGAGCATGTGCTCAGATTGTCTGGGTACTACAATCGCTTGAATCAAATGGGAGTTAATCTTCCAGATAAAATAGTGATTGACAGAATTCTCTAGTCACCATCACCAAGTTAGTAGAACTTCGTGATGAACTATGATATGCAAGGGATAACGGAAACAATTCCCAAGCTCTTCGTAATGCTGAAATTGACGAAGGTAGAAATCAAGAAAAACATCAAGTGTTGATGGTAGACAAGACCACTAGTTTCAAGAAAAGGGCAAAAGGAAGAAGAGGAACTTCAAGAAGAACGGCAAGCAAGTTGCTGCTCAAGTGAAGAAGCCCAAGTCTGGTCCTAAGCCTGAGACTAAGTGCTTATACTACAAATGGACTGGTCACTGGAAGCGGAACTACCCCAAGTGATTGGCGGATAAGAAGGATGGCAAAGTGAACATAAGTATATTTGATATACATGTTATTGATGTGTGCTTTACTAGTGTTTATAGCAACCCCTCGGTATTTGATACTAGTTCAGTTGCTAAAATTAGTAACTCGAAACGGGAGTTGCAGAATAAACAGAGACTAGTTAAGGGTGAAGTGACGATGTGTGTTGGAAGTGGTTCCAAGATTGATATGATCATCATCGCACACTCCCTATACTTTCGGGATTAGTGTTGAACCTAAATAAGTGTTATTTGGTGTTTGCGTTGAGCATGAATATGATTTGATCATGTTTATTGTAATACGGCTATTCATTTAAGTAAGAGAATAAATTGTTGTTCTGTTTACATGAATAAAACCTTATATGGTTACACACCCAATGAAAATAGTTCGTTGGATCTCGATCGTAGTGATACACATAATCATAATATTGAAACTAAAAGATGCAAAGTTAATAATGATAGTGCAACTTATTTGTGGCACTGCCGTTTAGGTCATATTGGTGTAAAGCGCATGAAGAAACTCCATGTTGATGGGCTTTTGGAATCACTTGATGCTTGCGAACCATGCCTCATGGGCAAGATGACTAAGACTCCGTTCTTCAGAACAATGGAGCGAGCAACAGATTTGTTGGAAATCATACATACTGATGTATGTGGTCCGATGAATATTGAGGCTCGCGACAGGTCTCATTATTTTCTGATCTTCATAGATGATTTGAGCAGATATGGGTATATCTACTTGATGAAACTGAAACATTTCAAAAGTTCAAAGAATTTTAGATTGAAGTGGAAAACCATCGTAAAAAGAAAAATATGGTTTCTACGATCTGATCGCAGAGACAAATATTTGAGTTACGAGTTTGGTCTTCAATTAAAACTATGTGGAATAGTTTCACAAATTCGTGCCACCTAGAACACCAAAGCATAATGGTGTGTCCGAACATCATAACCGTACTTTGTTGGATATAGTGCAATCTATGATGTTTCTTACAGATTTACCAACATCGTTTTGGGGTTATGCATTAAAGACAGTTGCATTCACATTTAAAAGGGCACCATCTAAGTCACCATCTAAGTCCGTTGAGACGACACAATCTGAACTGTGGTTTGGCAAGAAACCAAAGTTGTCGTTTCTTAAAGTTTGGGGCTGCGATGCTTATGTGAAAAAGCTTCAACCTGATAAGCTCGAACCCAAATCGGAGAAATGTGTCTTCATAGGATACTCAAAGGAAACTGTTGGGTACACCTTCTATCACAGATCCGAAAGCAAGACATTCGTTGCTAAAAATGGATCCTTTTTAGAGAAGGAGTTTCTCTCGAAAGAAGTGAGTGGGAGGAAAGTAGAACTTGATGAGGTAATTGTACCTGCTCCCTTATTGGAAAGTAGTTCATCACAGAAATCTGTTCCTGTGACTACTAGACCGATTAGTGAGGAAGCTAATGATGATAATCATGTAACTTCAGATCAAGTTACTACCGAACCTCGTAGGTAAGCCAGAGTGAGATCCGCACCGGAGTGGTACGGTAATCCAGTTCTGGAGGTCATGTTACTTGACCATGACGAGCCTACGAACTATGAGGAAGCGATGATGAGCCCAGATTCCGCGAAATGGCTTGAGGCCATGAAATCTGAGATAAGATCCATGTATGAGAACAAAGTATGGACTTTGATTGACTTGCCCAATGATCGGCGAGCCGTTGAGATTAAATGGATCTTCAAGAGGAAGACGGACGCTGATAATAGTGTTACTATCTACAAAGCTAGAATTGTCGCAAAAAGGTTTTTGACAAGTTTAAGGTGTTGACTACGATGAGAGTTTCTCACTCGTATCTATGCTTAAGTCTGTCCGAATCATGTTAGCAATTGCCGCATTTTATGAAATCCGGCAAATGGATAAACAAAACTGCATTCCTTAATGGATTTATTAAAGAAGAGTTGTATATGATACAACCAGAAGGTTTTGTTAATCCTAAAGGTGCTAACAAAATGTGCAAGCTCCAGCGATCCATCTATGGACTGGTGCAAGCATCTCGGAGTTGGAATATACGCTTTGATAAGTTGATCAAAGCATATAGTTTTATACAGACTTGCGGTGAAGCCTGTATTTACAAGAAAGTGAGTGGGAGCACTACATCATTTCTGATAAGTATATGTGAAAGACATATTGTTGATCGGAGATAATGTAGAATTATTCTGCAAAGCATAAAGGAACGTTTGAAAGGAGTTTTTCAAAGAAAGACCTCGGTGAAGCTCCTTACATATTGAGCATCAAGATCTATCGAGATAGATCAAGACGCTTGATAAATTTTTTAATGAGTACATACCTTAACAAGATTTTGAAGTAGTTCAAAATGGAACAGTGAAAGAAGGAGTTCTTGCCTGTGTTACAAGGTGTGAAGTTGAGTAAGACTCAAATCCCGACCATGGCATAAGATAGAAAGAGAATTAAAGTCATTCCCTATGCCTCAGCCATAGGTTCTATAAAGTATGCCATGTTGTGTACCAGATCTATTATATACCCTACACTGTGTTAAGCAAGGGAGTACAATAGTGATCTAAGAGTAGATCACTGGACAGTGGTCAAAATTATCCTTCGTGGAATAAGGAAATATTTCTCAATTATGGAGGTGACAAAAGGTTCGTCGTAAAAAGTTACGTCGATGCAAGTTTTGACACAGATCTGGATGACTCTAAGTCTCGATCTAGATACATATTGAAAGTGGGAGAAATTAGCTAGAGTAGCTCCGTGCAGAGCATTGTAGACATAGAATTTGCAAATTACTTACGGATCTGTATGTGACAGACCCGTTGACTAAAATTATCTCACAAGCAAAACATGATCACACCTTAGTACTCTTTGGGTGTTAATCACATAAACGATGTGAACTAGATTACTGACTCTAGTAAACCCTTTGGGTATAGGTCACATGACGATGTGAACTATGGGTGTTAATCACATGGTGATGTTAACTATTAGTGTTGAATCACATGGCGATGTGAACTAGATTATTGCCTCTAGTGCAAGTGGGAGACTGAAGGAAATATGCCCTAGAGGCAATAATAAAGTTATTATTTATTTCCTTATATCATGATAAATGTTTATTATTCATGCTAGAATTGTATTAACCGGAAACATAATACATGTGTGAATACATAGACAAACTTAGTGTCACTAGTATGCCTCTACTTGACTAGCTCATTAATCAAAGATGGTTATGTTTCCTAACCATGAACAAAGAGTTGTTATTTGATTAACGGGATCACATCATTAGGTGAATGATCTGATTGACATGACCCATTCCATTAGCTTAGCACCCGATCGTTTAGTATGTCGCTATTGCTTTCTTCATGACTTATACATGTTCCTATGACTATGAGATTATGCAACTCCCGTTTACCAGAGGAACACTTTGTGTGCTACAAAACGTCATAACGTAACTGGGTGATTATAAAGGAGCTCTACAGGTGTCTCCAAAGGCACATGTTGGGTTGGCGTATTTCGAGATTAGGATTTGTCACTCCGATTGTCGGAGAGGTATCTCTGGGCCCTCTCGGTAATGCACATCACATAAGCCTTGCAAGCATTGCAACTAATGAGTTAGTTGTGAGATGATGTATTACGGAACGAGTAAAGAGACTTGCCGGTAACGAGATTGAACTAGGTATTGAGATACCTACGATCGAATCTCGGGCAAGTAACATACCGATGACAAAGGGAACAACGTATGTTGTTATGCGGTCTGACCGATAAAGATCTTCGTAGAATATGTAGGAGCCAATATGGGCATCCAAGTCCCACTATTGGTTATTGACCGGAGATTTTTCTCAGTCATGTCTACATTGTTCTCGAACCGTAGGGTCCGCACGCTTAACGTTACGATGACAGTTATTATGAGTTTATGCATTTTGATGTACCGAAGTTAGTTCGGAGTCCCGGATGTGATCACGGACATGACGAGGAGTCTCTAAATGGTCGAGACATAAAGATTGATATATTGGACGACTATATTCGGACACCAGAAGTGTTTCGGAGGAGTTTCGGATAAAACCGGAGCACCGGGGGATTACCGGAACCCCCCGGGGGGATAATGGGCCTCATGGGCCTAAAGTGGAGAAGAGGAAGGGGCTGCCAGGGCAGGCCGTGCGCCCCCTCTCCCCCTAGTCCGAATTGGACAAGGAGGAAGGGGCGGCGCGCCCCCTTTTCTTCTCTCCTTCCACCTCTCCTACTTGGACAAGGAAAAGGGAGGGGAGTCCTACTCCCGGTAGGAGTAGGACTCCTCCTGCGCGCCTCCTCTAGGGCCGGCCGCACCCCCCCCTTGGATCCTTTATTTACGGAGGCAGAGGGGGCACCCTAGGACACACAAGTTGATCCTCGTGATCGTTCCTTAGCCGTGTGCGGTGCCCCCTTCCACCATATTCCACCTCGGTCATATCGTTGCGGTGCTTAGGCGAAGCCCTGCGTTGGTAGAACATCATCATTGTCACCACGCCGTCGTGCTGACAGAACTCATCCCCGAAGCTTTGCTGGATCGGAGCCCGGGGAGCGTCATCGAGCTGTACGTGTGCTAAGAACTCGGAGGTGCCGGAGTAACGGTGCTTGGATCGGTCGGATCGGGAAGACGTACGACTACTTCCTCTATGTTGCGTCAATGTTTCCGCGTCGGTCTACGAGGGTACGTAGACAAAACTCTCCCCTCTCGTTGCTATGCATCATCATGATCTTGCGTGTGCATAGGAAAATTTTGAAATTACTACGTTCCCCAACAATTCGGACATCGGAAAGGTTCCGAGTGATTCGGGTATTTTCGGAGGTACCGGGGAGTTACGGGAATACGAGGAAGAAGCAATGGGCCTTAAATGGGCCTTAGTGGGAAGGACCAGGATGTGGCGCGCGCCCCTCCCAAGCCCAGTCCGAATTGGACAAGGGGTTTGGGGCACGGCCCATCTCTCCCTTCCTTCCCCTCTTCCCCCCTTTCCCCCTTTCCCCCCTTCTCCTAGTTGGACTAGGAAAGGAGGAAACCTACTCCAACTAGGAGTAGGAATCCTATTCCCCTGGCGCGCCCCTCCTAGGGCCGGCCTCCTCCCCCTTGCTCCTTTATATACTGGGGCAAGGGGCACCCCAAAGACACATAAGTTGATCCGCGTGATCGTTTTCTTAGCCGTGTGCGGTGCCCCCTTCCACCATACTCCTCGATAATATTGTAGCGGTGCTTAGGCGAAGCCCTGCGACGGTAGAACATCAAGATTGTCACCACGCCGTCGTGCTGATGGAACTTTTCCCCAACACTTTGCTGGATCGGAGTCCGGGGATCGTCATCGAGCTGAACGTGTGCTAGAACTCGGAGGTGTTGGGTTTCGTAGTAATTTCAAAAAAATTCCTACGCACACGCAAGATCATGTGATGCATAGCAACGAGAGGGGAGAGTGTTGTCTACGTACCCACGCAGACCGACTGCGGAAGCGATGACACAACGTAGAGGAAGTAGTCGTACGTCTTCACGATCCAACCGATCAAGCACCGAAACTACGGCACCTCCGAGTTCGAGCACACGTTCAGCTCGATGACGATCCCCGGACTCCGATCCAGCAAAGTGTCAGGGAAGAGTTCCGTCAGCACGACGGTGTGGTGACGATCTTGATGTACTACAGCAGCAGGGCTTCGCCTAAACTCCACTACAGTATTATCGAGGACTATGGTGGCTGGGGCGCCGCACACGGCTAAGGAATAGATCACATGGATCAACTTGTGTGCTCTAGGGTGCCTCTGCCTCAGTATATAAAGGACTAGAGGGGGGGAGACTGGCCGGCCAAGGTGTGGAGCGCCAGGAGAGTCCTACTACCTC